>NC_089038.1:2736724-3045689 GCF_034140825.1 Oryza sativa Japonica Group | reverse complement strand
CTTATTGATATAAGCCCAGTACTCCTTCAGACTAAAATAACTCAGGGAAAAATTTTCTCGGTTTCTAACAGCAATATGCATTGCTTGACAATAAAATGTACCGGTGAATGAAATTCCCACCTTTAATTTTCATGCACTTGTCCACCTCACTTGAATTGTTCGAAATTTCCATTAGAGTCAGGCTTAATTTTATTAACCCACTTAAATGGCCCAATATTTTGACTCATTCAGAAACTTCTATAAAATTCTTTATTTTGTTCATCAATCTCAATTATTCTTGTATGGTTCAAAAACCATTTAGATGAACACTCTAATGTCTTATTTTGTTCATCCATCTCAATTTATTCTTACATGGTTGGAAAACCATTTGGATGAACGCTTATTTTTAATGTCTTATAAGGTGAACAAGCTTTATTTAGTGTTTACCACCATAATCTGATCTCATAACTTCATTTGATTTTAGCATTAGTGTCTTACATTTCTTAAAGGAAATCGGAGGTCGCTTATGGGTAAACATAGCCATAAATAATCATTTGTTGGCTAATTTCTTAACTTAGTGAAATTTTTACTTAAAGCTAAACAATGCCATTAAAATCTAAGGGAAAGAATATCTCTATCTCATTAGACGTTCCAAACTCCCCTAGGTATGTGACATAAGCGACAATGACGTCTTACTTCCATCATTATAGAATAATTATTGTCCTCATTCTTATTTAAGCTTAGTTCACTAATGATGCAACAGGATTTAAAACATCATCAATGCTTGATTAAGTCCACAAATGGATTTCTTAAGTATGCACCCCATATGTGACTTGTCTTTCCATAACAAAACCCTCAAGCTATGTTATGTATATTTAATTGTGCAAGTCACAAAATTATAGCATCCACATAATGAAGCTATGAGTCATAAATGAGGTAGAATAATCTTCTCTTATTAGAGCTCTTGATGAGCTCCCACTTATTTTATTATTTATGTAATGGAAGCATAATACCTTATGAACTTGAATCACTTGATTTACTTTAGCTTTATCTAAGTAATAATAGATGTCAGAAATTTCTAAGGGTGAAGTGTCTCGACCTTAATGAGACATATATTCTCCCCTAGAAATGTGGCCGAAAAATAATGCCATAATTTCGACAATGCCTCATAATGATTCAACCCAAAATAATGCCATTAATCTTCTTATTTAACTACTTTCTTAAATCAGGACATTAAGCATGTCCCTATTTCTTGCAAAGAACTTACAGAAGAAAATTTCAAGAGTAGCATACATAGGACATAGAGGCAATTTTATTTCCCCTTGAGAGGAAAGTGAGCTTTATTATTATTAAATTTGGAGTTGCTACAACCCCTTCGTAAAGCTTCATCTTTGCCATCAAATGACAAGATTAATAGGATCTTACTTAGTTTGCCTCTTAGTCTTCTATATTTCTTATTGATTTGTGGAATGATGAACCAAGTTAATTATGGTCCACTTTGTCTTAGTATTACAACTCTGAAAATGACCGTAGCCTAATGGGAGAAGAATCATATGAAATGGACAAGTGGCGCATATGAAATGTGTGATGTCCATCCCACTATGTTTGCACGCCACGCAATTTTTTTGTGCTACCTTTTAAATTATGGCGGCAAATGTGCATAGGCACTAAATTTGTACTAAGCATTAGTCTTGACAAACTTCTAAAGTTCATCTCAACGTTTGCTAGATACAGTTTCGCAATGTCATGCTCAAAATTCTCCCCTGACACTAACAGGGATGATAATCTCAATATTTATGAGTGATATGCGAAACCTAACATTATATTGGCCTTCTCCCAGGTTAAAGATGCCTCTTGAGTTTTGGGGAAAATTAGTCACAATAGCTGCGGGAGCCACAAGGAATCCTTTGTTAATGCTAAGTCATACTCAAATAGGCCTTAGGCTCAGTTAAGTCAATGAGGAATAATAATAATAATTCCATAGACTTTAACCGATAAACAACATTATTTATTGTTGAAATATTAAGTGGCACTATTATTGTGGTTGGTTGTGCAAATTACGTGCAATAGTACATTAACTTGCACAATAATAACTTAATCTTTATTTCGCTTTGTATCACTGTTGGGCAGAGACAAAACGAAGGAATCAATAAATGTAATTACTTGTAATCCAAAATCAAGTCACCGTTGGGCAAAAATAATTAGGGAATAAACATTAATGTCTTAAGTCACATCACCAAAAGGTAGAAGTGATAAAGTAAATAATTTAAAATCCCAAATCAAATCACCATACGGTAGAAATGATATAGGAAATGACGCCATTAGTTATGCCATAGAATTAAAATTAAAATCCTTAGCCATATCACTGTTGGGCAGAAATGGTAACGGAATTAAGCTTACTGACAGATTAGATCCTCGATCACATCACTGTAAGTAGAAGTGATAAAAGGAATTAATGCACTAATGGCATAAATAAAATTCTAAGTCATATCACCATTAAGGCCAAAATGACAGAGAAAATTAAAATAAAGATTGACAATACTTAGATTTCTTCCCGTAATTACATCACCGTTGGGCAGAAAATAATTAAGGAAATAACAATCTTACTGAAATCATCTTTCTTTCTAGATAAACTTCCCATTTATTCCATTTATCTACAAATAATTTACTCAGTATTGCAACTGATCTTAAATAATAAGATTTGTTGATTGCATATAATTAGTTTACCATGGCTTAATCAATCATATGCAAAATAAACTTAGAATTTCATAGTCAAAGCACCATTGGTCATAAATAATTATGAATAATCTTAAAATTAATTCCTTAATTATATCATCATTTGGTAGAAAATAACTAAGGAATAAAAATTATAATTGTCATGCAATTATAATAACGTGGGTTAAATATAGCTTCAGATCTTAATACTTTCTAGTCGAATTTCTCAAGAATTTTTCATTGCTTCCATTCGACTATAAATAATTAAGTTATTAAAGAAATGACCATCATAATGATGTCGACATGAAATCATAAATACTTTCTAGTTAAATTTCCATTCAACTAGAAATAAATTAATTGGCTTAAGGAAATAATAATCTTAATAAATATTGACATGAAATCATATTAACGTTGGTCAAATATAATGTCATATCATTAATTTCTTTCTAGCTAAACTTCTCGTTGGTTCCATTTAACTAGAAATAGTTTTCCGAGTGATCAAATAATTGACCATAATTTTTCCATCAATTTTAAATGGCTAAGAAAGCTTATAAATGAATTTTTGGAAATAAATAAAACATTAAATTCGCGGGCTTAGGATTAAAATTAATGAGCCCACTCTTATTGGTGAGGCTGGCCCAAAACGGACCGGCCCACTTATACGCGTGCGGCGCTGAGATGGGCGCAGCCCAAATCGGCTCGGCCCATAGGCGAAGGCGGCCCGACACGGAGTTGATCTGAGCCGTCTGATCTAATGGACGGCTCAGATTCCCTCCATGCCAAAGAAGTCGCTGACGGGGAGGGTGAGAACCCTAACCCTAGCTCATTCTTCTCCCCTTCTCTTCCCGATTCGATGTCCGGCGAGCGAGCAAGTGAATCGGCGGCGATGGTGCGACGGCGGTCCGATGAGTTCGAGCGCCAGCGCGGCGATGAGCGCCGCCGTGGCTCCATCTTCGCCGATTGGGGGGCGCGCTCGGGGCGGCACCAAGCCGTGGTGTTTAGGCGTTTTGGTGGTCCGATGAAGTGGCGGCGCGCAAGCGGCAGTGGTCGCCGTGCGGCTTCGGACTTCATTTTCTGGGGGGCAGAGCACAAGGCGGCGCCAAGCCAAGCCTTCCCGTCGCAGCGTGGTGGTGACGGTGGGGAAAATTCAAGGCGGCGTGCGCCCTGCGGATGCCGACGTGACCGTGAGGAGCTCCGGCGAGCTTAGGGTGCTTCAAGTCCGGTAAATTCCCGGAACCCGAAGCTTTAATTTCTTTTTTTTGTTTGGATTTAATTCGGGTATTTGTGACTTAGGGTTCTTCCCCCAAAAATTTAGGGTTCTTCATTTGGGGATTTTAGGCCGACTGGATCCGGCTTATTGGGGATTTCGGAAAATTTCAATCTTGTTTATTCCCTTCTGCTTAACACTGGGGAATTTCAATCTAGTTTATCCACTATTTTCCCCAATTTACTTCTTAATCCACTGTTCTTATATGATAAGAACCTAGGGTTTATGAGTTGGGAACAACGAGAGTTTTAATCTAGTTTATCTCATTCGTTCTCCGCTTAGTAAAATTCGAGAGAAAAAAAAATCTCTCTCTGATTGAATTTCTTCTTCCCTTACTGATTTCTAGCCGAAGCTATGATTTACTTAAGCATGAACCCTAATTCGACCTAATTAACTTAAATATGACATAATGCTCAACTCAAAGCAACTTTAAGAACTAATAAACAGAATAAGGGGCTTAACAGATTAATCATGGCATCATGCCGAGACAAATGAGGGTTCATCACTTCATTGGCACAGTGGCTTCAATCAGGGATGATGGGATCAAGTGGCTAAGATTAGGCTCTGATACCACAATGTTGGAATTTAATCCAACTAATTAATTGAGTCTTACCCTAAACATGGTCACCTTCTGCTTATGCGGAAATTAATTGATCTAACTGACCTGAGATGAAGCCATTGCTTCTCTTCTTTCTTCTTCTTTGTTTTTTCTTTTGTGAGATACCTCACGAACCCCTTCCAGTGTCTAATCGATCGGGCGATTGATTTAGGGTTTAGGGTTGGAGAGAGTTAACTCGTCACTCAGCCTCCCTCCTTCTCTTTCTTTATATAATGGACACTGGTGGGACTCGGGGGTTTTCTCAATCTAAAATTCAAATTTATTTTGTACCGATCACACAAAACAGATTTATCTCTTAGTTTGTTTCTTGTTAGGATAGGAAAATCGGTGGGATTTTATCCTTATCCTAACTAACCGGCATTAGCCGATAAAATCAACCAACATTAACAATTATTAAGACAGAGTCCTAAATTGATCTGATTGTAATAAAGTCTGACTTAGTTTTGCCTATAGGTATAAATATTGACAGTCAATGTCTTTGTAAATGAACAATAGTTTAATATACAGCTTTGGCGCATCACTACCCTTTTTAACTCTCGTCTCTCGACGAGTTCTTGTCTTCAAGTTGGGTGGAATTAGTACTTCATCGCTTAAGTCTGATATACTAGTTCTACTTTTGCTTGAGTTGCTTGTCAGATATAGCATCAACTAGCTAGTTTAAACCTATTCAGCTTATTTTTAAATCTCAAACTGTCTTGGTTAGGTCCCATCCTCGGAGGTTTAGTTTGCTCGATAAGTTTGTCCAAGTCGATAGGTGCTGGTTATCGCTTTATCCGAGTTTTAACCGATGAGTTATCTGCTTATCATATATTAATTTATTGTATACGTTTGATTGTGGAATCTAATATAATCGGTTAGTTATTGTTTTTACTAGCCTCGATCTTATAGTTGAGTCCGATATATCAAGATTATGGTTACTAATAGCAATTTGCTTCTTATTATAGTTTAACTCGTGATAATTGTTTTTAGTCCATCTGCTAATAAAATGCATTGGTAAGTTTTACTCATTAAAGTAACATATCAGCCTACATCTGAAATTATATATATTTCTTAAATTTAAACGATTTTGCTATCCATCACTCGTGTGATTTTTTTTACTGACATTTCCCTTTTTTTGTAGCCCGTCAGCCGGCCGGCATGTCGGACTCAAGCACGTCGGCCTTCGTGTCTAGCTAGCCCAAGTGCGCACAATAGAGATTGGAGAAACATAGTGACAAGGTGGTCTCTGACCGGCGAGCCAGCCGCCGGCAGCATGGCCAACACTTATCAGCGAGCGACACTGTCCCTCTCGTCGTTGTCGTGAAATATAAAATTACAGTCCTATATAACTATAATTACATTTGGAAATTTAGTTGATTTGACATGTAAGTGCAATGTAATTTTGAAAAAAATAATGTGTAAGTAAATATGTATTTATTATTTTATTTAAAATACAAAATTTCAGTCCTATATAACTAAAATTATATTTATAAATTTAGATGATTTGACATGTAAGTGTACTTTAATTTTGATAAAAATAATGTGTAAGTAAATATGTACTTATTATGTTCTTTTAAATATAAAATTACAGTCCTATATAACTAAAATTACATTTGTAAATTAAGTTGATTTGACATGTAAGTGCATTGTAATTTTGATAAAAATAATGTGTAAGTAAATATGTATTTATTATTTTCTTTCAAATATAAAATTACAGTCCTATATACTAAATTTTATATTTGTAAATTCAATTGATATGATATGTAAGTGCACTGTAATTTTATAAAAATAATGTGTAAGTTAATATGTATTCGTTATTTTCTTTTGTAGTCTGTTGGATATAAATACAAGGGTAAAAAAATGTTGGTGATTTTTTATTATAAATCACCCGATAAATGGATAGATGCTCCCGTTTAAACTTAATATTTATTTCTTACAAATTACTACTGATCGATCCGAACCTACTATCAGCATCGGTTGGGCACGTGATACCGTATCGGCTCAAGGACTAATGTTTCCTTTTATCTTGTTAGTTGCGGGATCAAGCTAATTAACTGGCAAGCTGTGAACTCGATTTGATACGACATGTACTAGAGTAAAGCAAACCTCTCAGACCTTTGTGTGTGCGATGAATTTCACATCAACACGCTTTTGGCACGCCCAGTAGGACAACTTTCTTCATCAATATATCTAAGGAGGTCAAACAAGACGATTCCAGTAACAGTGGACAATTTGACTGATGAACAAATAGGATAATTGGAAAAAGTTAACTGCTGCATATTTTTTTAAGACACTTCAAGGAGAGCGTTTTCAGAGAGCAATCAATGGAAAATTCTTGAAGAAATAATTCCCGAGCATTTGGCAAAATGCTTAGGAGGTCCTATGGCCGGTAATTGGATTATTTCCCTAATATAACATGTTCAATTCTTTTAGGTTCACAATGTTTACCAAAAAGGCAGGGGGCATGTGTTTACCGCCAAATTTGGCACTTAGGTTCAAAATATGGAAAACTGTCGATATTTGGGAAAGTCGCAGGTTTCCTCTACAGGGCCGGTTTGACAGCCGTGTATTGGCTGGTCAGACCGTTGCTTGAGGGCCGGTCTGACCGGTCGTATGTGGCCGGTCAGACCGGCAGAGTCCGAAACTGACTCTATTTTCGTCGGGTCTCGGGATTCCTTGCTTGGGAAAGCATGTTTTGAGTTTCGATTGAATTCTATCCTAAGTTGGACATGGAGGAGGACTGGTAGGAGGCAAGACCCACCCCTGTTTAAGGGCCAAGGCCGGTTCTATTTATCTCTCTCCCCCAACAATCCCTACAATTGAATTGTTTTTTTTTTACCTTTTACTTTTCAGCCTTGTTTTCTACTAATTTACTCTAGTTTTAGTCCATCTTTGTCGATTTACGCTGTAAATCGTCCGCCGTCGCTGCGAGAGTGCGATTACCATTTGTAGGTTTGTCCCGTAAACCTTTCGTTTGCCCACGAGACAGGTTATTATCCCCATATCGATCTTAATCGCCCTAGAGACTGATTTTGATCTCTAAATCGGCTCTGCTAGCCGGTTTAGTCGTTTTCTACTAAACCTTAATTTGGCACTTTGGATAATTTAGGGTGGTTAACGACTCCATATCACCGCAAGGCGTTTATGTGTCCGATCGTGCTTATCTACTTGTCAAAAAAGTTACCAACACTAGTTTCATACATACGTGAGTAAGTACTGGGAGGGAGGTTCGTACTCACGGGAGGGAAGGTGGAAGTACCTCCCTACTAGTTTCAGGCTGTTCCCTAGTAGGAAAAATAGTAGGGGACATGGTGAGTTCTAGTTGTGAGTGGAGTTTCTTGGGATTTATTTAATTGATCAATTTAATGTTTTAAAATAATGGGTTTACTAATTTAAATAAAATTTGTGGGATGAATGTTTTTCTTGGAATTGTTTTAAATTATCTCTCTAATTTATTATAGTGCCACATGATGGCTTAGAAACATTTGTAGGAGGTCACATGGTGATTTTAGGATGTTTATAGGAAGTTTAATAATCTTTCAGAATCAAATAGATGTTTAATATGTTTAATACTTAAAATACAATGGTTTATATGAATCTTAAAAATAATAGATGGTTTAAAAAATCGTTGGATGCTCCATATAAAAAAATCTATGTAAAGGACTACCATAATTAATGATGGTTGATTGATCGGTGTTGGCTTCGTCAGCACGTGAATAAGCATCCTCTTTTCACGTCAGAACTTCTTGGTGTCTCCGGTCAGATGCTCCGATCCCACATGGTTCTCTCCATGTGCTCAGTAGATTATGCACAGAAAGGAGGGTTAAAGCTTGATCGCTGTAATAGGACTTTTAAGCAGAGCCTGAGAGTTAGGAATGTGGAAATTGCATGCAACGATGAACATCCTACTTGTGATTATGCCATGCCTTGATTATTGTTTATCCTTAAATCTTTGTAACCATGTTTACGTATTAGTCCCTAGTCAACTATGACAATTGCTTAGAAATGCTATTCTAGAATCATGCATACTCATATTTATCAAATGCTATATGCTTGGGCAATTACCTTTGGGAAGGTAATTGAGATGCGGCATGTGGAGACATGAGCGCCACATTGCCATGATGTTGATGACATGATTTGTGAAAAGAGAAATAAAATTAAACAACTGTTTTCGACAGGGGCGGACGGAGGATTTGGGTGGTATCTGGAAAATGCTAGTACCGTCCTAGTCAATTAAGGACCGAGCCATGAAGTTAAGCATGAAACGACTGCATAGATGGCCTAGTGGATTAGATAGCCGAGCGGAGGCAGTATCCCTGCATAGATGGTTCACCCCTGAGTGAGGCAGGTGCGCTACGATGGGACAGCCGTTGAGGTAGGGCCGAGAAGCGTGCCCTACATCGGTGTCGCCATTGGTAGGATTGCCATGAGTGTGTGAGAGAGAGAACTTAACTTGAACCATAATTTAATATGCGTGTGAGACTTCTCTTTCCCGGGAGCGCCAGAACTCCTCTCACTGCTAGAAACATGGATGCCTAGAGTGCATGAGGATTTAAGTTCATGGAGCGGGTACTGCCAATGCAAGGTTATCGAAAAGCTTTGCCGTGACGCATCTCATGTGTTGGGACGAGGCTGATGTGTTGGGCAGTCACGGAGTGCGGGTAAAGTGTACATCCACTACAGTGTGAGTAAACCAAATCTATTCGAATAGCCGTGCTCGCGGTTATTGAGCACCGGGACATGTATTACACTTGGCTAGACTCTAAATTCTTTAACTTGTGTGGGATGGGATAATGCATGACAATTTTTATGCTGATGGAGCCACTTCCTGAGAGGCGGGAATGTGGACGTCCTCAGAAAACCATAACGACTCAATGGCGGGAAGCTATCCTTGGGATCACAATGGATGGTGGACAGAACCGTCATTGTTTAATATGAACACTGGTATTAAAAACTTGATCAGTCTATGCTATGTCTTAGGCTTGTGAAAGGAATTACAAAACTTGCTTTGCGCAAAAGAACCATAGCCATCCTTTGAATTCCTCTGTCATGTGCATCATTGCTGTGATGGCTTGCTGACTACGGTTGGTACTCACCCTTGCAAATATAAAATTAATCAGAAGCGGGAGATGAAGCCTCGGAGGATCCCTATGCCTACTACCAGGAGGGAGATGAAGACGATGGTGCTCAGCAGGTCTTAGTACAGTCGTTGCCTGTGGCAATGGCATGCCGCTGCCTGAATTTCGCTGCCTTATCTATTTCTGCTTTTGGATGTATTCCGGACCGCTCGGTCCGATGATTTAACACTATGCCTGCGGGCTTATGATGTAATAATTCGTATTAGACACTCGTGTATGTGCACTTGGTATTTCAGCTATGAATTCGTGTGTACCAGACTACTTGATCCAGGGAAATGGTACTGTTTACACGATTGATTCCTGTTATAAAAACGGGGGTCTACAGAGCTGGTATCAGAGCCATACGACTGTAGGAAAAGACCAAAAGGCGCCCCACCCCTTTTCTAAGTTGGCCAAGGGAGAAATTCCCATTTAGTAGTACTTTCAAAAATAAAAACGCTATGTTTACAAAACTCGGTACAATTTTCATCTTACTCTTAACTATTTTCTTTACAAAACAAGTTTTACTCTCAACTGACTTTGGGTTTTTCTCAAAATTAGATGGCAGATCCGGATTCACCCGCTACCTGGGAGTTGAGCTTACCTCAATCAGAGGGGTATGTCATTGAGCTGCATCGAATGTTGAGGCGTCTGCGATACTCTGGGTTCCCACCATACCGAGTGAGACAGTGTGGCTCAGTTTGGGAGGCTCGGGTCGAGGTTCACCCCCGAGTCCCTTCCGAGTTGGACTACAGCTTCCAGACACGTCACCACCGAGACCTGCCAAAGACCGCGATGTAGGACGCAGCCCGGGAGGCCTTCCTCCGACTCAGCTCTATCCACCGAGCTGAGTTAGTGAGTACCGAGTTTGCTCATCACCCGTTCCGGGAGGAGGGCAACTCAGTTTGCACAGTTCAGGACACGCCCTGCTGCTACAACCCGATGGTGACTCGGTTGTCACGATGGGCTGAGGCAGTAGATGACTACTACGAGGAGGCTCTGTTGGAGATTGACGACCACCAGAGACGTATGGGAGAGCTGGAGACTGAGTTGACTGACCTCTCAGTGCAGCAGCTTCAGTTGGAGGAGGAGCACCAGGCTTGGGGCAGTGAGATAGACTCACTGAAGGCACAGCTCCAAGTCCACGGCGACCAGTTCCAGCAGTTATCTGACCAGTACAACGATCGCCGCGGGATGATGGATTCTCTTGAGGAGCAGCTGAGAGAGAGTCAGGAGCACGTCAACCAGTTGGAGGAGCAGCTTCGAGCAGCCAAGATCAGCACTACAGGGGCTTCTACTTCCACAGCAGTAGGCCGTGACCGCTACTTCTTCCTCACCCCGCCGTACCCACCGGCGTTCCACGCTCTTCTGGGAGAGGCTAGTATGCTAGCTACCGAGTTAGCACCTTACCTAGTGGACCCGACAGCAGCACAGCCACCTGTCCCGGAGATGGTGCACACTTCACTGAACCCTACACCTTCTCCGCAGCTGGGTTCCAGTTTGGAGACTCCGATCCAGGTCGACTCCGAGACAGAGGGGACCGACACCGAGCCAGAGATCGAGCCAGACATCACTGATCCTTCAGAGGATGAGACCCCTGTTCCCCGCATCACCTTCCTTGGAGGTCCTCGCACCCTCAGCACTGCTCGCAAGAGCACACGACCTCCGGGCAAGAGGCCCAAGCCAGATCCAGAGGCCACTACCTCTGAGCCGTGGGGACTCAGGTTTGCGCGTGCCAGCGACCACCCTCTACCTGCCCCAGGATCCTGCGGATGGCTGGAGGACTAGACTGACGGACTCCTTGCAGCTTCGATCTCGTATCAAGATGGTTTTTGGATAGTATGCGAGACACCCCCCCTCCCTTACCTAGATTGACTAGTAGTTTGATGATTAGTTCGTTGTATCTTTTGGACGAACCTTATTTGGACTGCGTATGTATGCAGTCGATTGCATCATGATTTATGTACTATTTGTGAAACTCTGTGATGTTATTTATGATATCTATTGTTGTTGTGTTATAAATGAGTTTATTCCACCATGCTTGCAAAACAAAGTTCATATCAACACAACTCCCTTAATGGGATAAAGCCATAGGAGCTAGTTAGAAAATTAGGATACTTACTCCATCAACCTACACAGATGGCAAGCCGACGTCGGGCAACAACCAAGAATGACGAAACTCAGACACCCGACTTAACCACTCTGGCCGGAGTTATGGCCACCCAAACTCAACTTCTGCAAGCTATCGCGAACAACCAAGGCAACCGTGGAGGGTCAAGCTTTGGAGAGTTTATGAGGACCAAGCCACCCACATTAGCCACAGCTGAAGAACCTATGGATGCTGAAGATTGGTTAAGGATCATTGAGAAGAAGCTAACTCTTGTTCGAGTACGTGAAGCCGATAAAGTGATCTTTGCGGCAAACCAATTGGAAGGACCAGCCGGAGACTGGTGGGACACGTACAAAGAAGCCCGAGAAGAAGATGCTGGAGAACCAAACTGGGAGGAATTTACCACAGCCTTCCGTGACAACTTCGTGCCTGCCGCGGTGATGAGGATGAAGAAGAATGAGTTCAGGAGACTACGGCAAGGGAATACCACAGTACAAGAGTACCTGAACCGTTTCACTCAGCTGGCGCGCTACGCGACCAGAGATCTTGCCGACGAGGAGGAGAAGATCGACAAATTCATTGAAGGCTTGAATGACGAGTTACGCGAGCCCATGATTGGACAAGACCACGATAGTTTCCAGAGTTTAATCAATAAGGTCGTTAGGCTGGAGAACGACCGGAAGGTCGTGGAGCACAATCGTAAAAGGAGGCTTGCCATGAACCGCCCGCCTCAGACCGCACCCCAGCGTCCTAAAGGGACAACTACCTCGGCATGGAGACCAACAGTGGTGACAACCAGTCGACCTGCCGCCTCCAGCAATTTCCACAGGCCGGTTACCATTCAGAACCGCTCTCCTGCGCCGAATCAGGCCGCCACTGGATCAGTAAGGCCAGGGAGCTGTTTCAACTGTGGAGAGTATGGGCATTTCGCCAATAAATGTCCTCATCCAAACAAGACACCCATTCGCACCGGAGCTAATGCAACGGCTATTCACGGGACTGCTACCCCTGCTGCTGGACGAGGTCTATTCAGGACACGGGCAAGTGAACCACGTTCGAGCTGAAGAGGCCCAGGAAGATCAAGGTGTACTGATGGGTATGTTTTCACTCAACTCCACTCCAGTTAAAGTTCTCTTCGATTCAGGAGCATCGCATTCATTTATATCTTTGAAATCAAGTCAACAACACAATTTAACCAGAGTTAAACTAAGACAACCAATGTTAGTACATTCACCTGGGGGTGAGATAGCAGTGGATACAGCTTGCATTGACGTACCCATCCGCCTTAGGGATGTGGTATTTCCCTCCAATCTTATGGTGCTAATACCCCAAACTCTTGATGTCATTTTGGGTATGGATTGGTTAGCAAAGCATAGAGGAATAATTGACTGTAGACGTAGAGAAGTTACCCTGACCACACCCTGGGGATCGGATATGAGAGCAACCATGGATCAAGATCCTAGGCTAACCGAACGTGCCGGAGGTATATTTACCATGCTACCCCTAAAGGGAATGCTCGTAGTGCAGCGATTTCCTGATGTGTTCGCAGAAGATTTACCTAGAATGCCACCAGATCGTGACATAGAGTTCATTATTGACCTGATACCCGGAACTGCCCCCATATCCAAGAGACCATATCGAATGCCAGTCAATGAGTTAGAAGAACTTAAAAAGCAAATTAGGGAGTTGCAAGAAAAGGGATTTGTATGCCCCAGTTCGTCACCTTGGGGAGCCCCAGTGCTATTCGTCAAGAAGAAAGATGGTAGCATGAGAATGTGTGTGGACTACCGCTCACTGAACGAAGTAACTATCAAAAACAAGTATCCACTACCACGGATTGATGATCTTTTTGATCAACTCAAAGGAGCTAAGGTGTTCTCTAAGATTGACCTTCGGTCAGGATACCACCAATTGAAAATTAGAACCGGGGACATACCCAAAACCGCGTTCTCAACACGCTATGGATTATATGAGTTCACCGTAATGTCGTTTGGCTTAACCAACGCTCCGGCATACTTTATGAATCTTATGAACAAAGTGTTCATGGACTACTTGGACAAATTTGTGGTGGTATTCATCGATGATATTCTAATCTACTCCAAAGATGAGGAAGAACATGCGGAACACTTGCGATTGGTACTCGAGAAACTTCGGAAGCATAAGTTATATGCGAAATTCAGCAAGTGTGAGTTCTGGTTAAAAGAACTCGCTTTTCTAGGCCACGTGATCTCGGCCGGTGGGGTAGCAGTGGATCCTGCTAAAGTGGAGGCTGTCACGGAATGGAAAGCACCCAAATCTGTGACTGAAATTCGGAGTTTTCTAGGCTTGGCTGGATACTACCGAAGGTTCATTGAAGGGTTCTCTAAGATAGCCCGACCAATGACACAACTACTTAAGAAGGAAAAGAAGTTTGTGTGGTCAGAACAGTGTCAGGAAAGCTTTGAGCAGCTCAAAGAAAAGCTGACCTCGGCACCTATTTTAGTTCTTCCCGACATCAGGAAAGACTTTGTTATATATTGTGATGCTTCAAGGCAAGGACTAGGAGGAGTACTGATGCAAGACGGAAAAGTTGTGGCCTATGCGTCGCGACAATTGCGACCACATGAGGAAAACTACCCTACCCATGACCTAGAACTCGCAGCTGTGGTTCATGCGCTAAAGATTTGGAGACATTATCTAATTGGAAATCATTGCGATATCTACACTGACCACAAGAGTCTAAAGTACATCTTCACCCAGTCAGATCTCAACTTGAGGCAAAGGCGATGGTTAGAATTAATCAAGGACTATGATTTAGAGGTTCACTATCACCCAGGCAAAGCAAACGTTGTGGCCGACGCTCTGAGTCGTAAGAGCCATTGCAATCATCTGAGAATGGAAGGGATGGTCCCTGAGCTTAAGGAGGAAATAGCTCAGCTGAACTTACATATTGTACCCTGTGGACAGATAAACACCCTGGACATTCAACCTCTTTTGAGAACCCAAATGGAAGAAGCCCAGAAGGACAACGAGGAAGTCCGAGAGGTGAAGGAACGCTTAGCTGCAGGACATGCAAAGGAATTTTCAACCGACGAAAAAGATGTTCTATGGTATAAAAAGAGAATTTACGTACCCGAACAGGGTGGACTGAGGGGATTAATTTTAAAGGAAGCTCACGAATCGGCATATTCATTGCACCCCGGAAGTACGAAGATGTACCAAGATCTGAAGGAAGGATACTGATGGCCCAACATGAAGAGAGATGTGGCGGAATACGTAGCACTCTGTGACGTGTGCCAAAAGGTGAAGGCTGAGCATCATCGACCGGCAGGCTTGCTGCAACCCCTTAGGATTCCCGAATGGAAATGGGATGAGATAGGTATGGATTTTATTGTTGGATTGCCCAAGACCGCAACAGGATATGATTCCATTTGGGTGATCGTGGATCGACTCACCAAGACGGCAAGATTCATCCCCGTCAAGACAAACTATAGCAGTGCAAAACTCGCCGAGTTGTACATGACCAGGATAGTGTGTCTTCATGGTATACCTAAGAGGATTATATCTGATCGAGGCACACAGTTTACCTCACATTTCTGGGAGAAAGTCCATGAAGCCCTAGGAAGTCACCTCGCATTTAGCACCGCTTATCATCCACAGACAGATGGCCAGACGGAGAGAACCAACCAGGTCCTAGAGGACATGCTGAGGGCATGTGCTCTGGATTTTAGCAAGGACTGGGAGAGATGTTTGCCCTACGCCGAATTCTCCTACAACAACAGCTTTCAAGCAAGCCTAAAGATGTCACCCAATGAGACATTGTTTGGTCGACGATGTCGTACCCCGCTAATGTGGTCCGAGACTGGAGAACGGGCGGTATTTGGACCTGACATTATTCAAGAAGCAGAAGAAAAGGTTCGCTTGATCCGTGACCGTCTAAAAGTAGCACAATCACGACAAAAGAGTTACGCCGACACCCGAAGAAGAAACCTGGAATTTAAGGAGGGAGATTATGTTTATCTAAAGGTTTCTCCGATGAGGGGAACAAAAAGGTTTAAGGTCAAAGGAAAACTGGCACCAAGATATGTGGGACCATTCCAGATCATCGCCAGGCGAGGAGAAGTTGCATATTAGTTACAGTTACCAGAGAATATCGCGGATGTACACCCAGTCTTCCATGTGTCTCAGCTAAAGAAATGTTTACGAGTGCCGGAAGAGCAAGCTCCGCTGGAAGAGATTCACATTAGCAATGATCTCACATATCCAGAACACCCAATCCGGATATTGGATGAAGCCGAAAAGAGGATTAGGAGCAAAGTGTGGTGTATGTACAAGGTACAATGGAGCAATCACACTGAGGATGAAGCCACATGGGAAAGCGAAGAATTCTTGAGAACGGAGTACCCACATCTATTCGAAAACTGGTAAGAAATCTCGGGACGAGATTTATTTAAGGGGGGTAGGTTTGTAACACCCTGAAAATTCGACCGACAAAATCAAAACTCTAAAAAATACGGATTTTCAAAAACTTTTTAAACTAATTGCATCATGCCGATCTTATTCGTCTATTTTATCTGGATTTGATCTCGAAGATTATTAATCGTGAGTAAAGAATAGTTAATTAGGAATAAACCTTAAAAACAAATTGGTAAAATAAATACAAAATAAAGATTAGGTGGGATTGAAATAAATAAAATATTATCGCGACCATATTTGGATCAATTAAATTTAAATACGATGGAATAAGAACTAACCCTAATTAAAACTCAAATAAATTACATAAAAATAAAATATGAGTAATATTAATCTAGGGTGAATTCATTAGTTAAGATAACACAAATATTGAGTAAAATGCATATATGCAAAATTAGGAATTGTGGAATCAAATTTATATGGAAATTACGCTAAAATCGGGATAATTAGAAAACGGCACTGTTCATTGCACCTAAGGTGTTCGACGCGGTCCCCTAACCCAGCTCCTCCTTTTTCCCCCTCTCTCTGTCGCCACCGTCACCGCGCGTCGCCGCCTCGCGCCGCGAGCCGCCGCGCGCCGTCGCCATCGTCGCCAGCCGCCGCGCGCCGTCGCCCTCGTCGCCTGCCGCCGCGCCACCGTCGCCATCGCCATCTCATCGCCGCGGCCGCGCCGTCACCGTCGCGTCCCGCCCCGCGCCGCGCGTGCATCCCATCGCCGCCTCGCGCCGCGCGCCACCACTGCCGCGCCGTCGCCGTCGCTATCCCGTCGCCGCGTGCGTCCCATCGCCGCTGCCGCGCCGCGCGCCATCTCGTCGCCTCGCGCCGCGAGCCCGCCACCTCGCGCCCCATGCCGCGCTGCTCCCCCGAGCCCCGTGCCGCCGCTGCTACCGCGCCGCGCCGCCCGTTCCATCGCCTCGCGCCGTCACCGTTCGGCCGTCGCGTCACCGCTGCCGCTCCTCGCGCCCCGCGCCCTGCTGCGCCGCGTCGTCGTCACATCGCCGCGTCGAGCCCCGCGCCGCGCCACCCCGCCGACGCCATGAGGCCGCCGCCCCTCTTCCCTCTTCCCTCTTCCCCATTATCTCTTCCCCCTTCCCTTATATAATTCCCCCCCTACTCCCACTCTTCCCCTCCATCCTCACCTCCTCTCCTCTACCCACGCTACCGCGTCGCCGCCTCCACGCCGCCGTGCCGCCGTCGTCGCGCCGCCACGCCGCCGTTATCGTGCCGCCGCGCCGCCACCTTCGAAGCCGCCGCGCCGTCGCCCCGGAGCCGCCGCGCCGTGCGTCGCCGCCTTGCACCGCCGTCGCCGTCGTCGCCGCCACCGCCGCCACCGGTGAGCTGTCTCCCCCCCTTCACCTCGCGCCCACCGCCGCCGCCGCCCGGGGAGGCAAAGAGCCGAGAGAGAAAGAGAGAAACCGAGGGAGGGAAAGGAGAAGGAAGGAGGAGAGAAACCGGGAGGGAGAGAGAGAAGGAAAAAAAAAGAAAAAGAAAAGAGAGGCCGGCAGAGAAGAGAAAAAGAGGGAGAGAAAAGAGAGAAAAAGAAAAAGAGGAGAGAAAAAGAGGGAAAATAGAAAAGAAGGAAAGGAGAAAATAGAAGGGAAATTGGGGGAGAAATTAGGAGGATTTAGGAAATAAAAATGGTCGGGGTTAATCATAGATTATTTTTGGAAATTCCTCGAGCGTAATAGTATTTCGATCGAAATTCCGAGTTAATTATAAAAATATGTTTCTTGATCAGATTAGATTAAAATTGGTAGTAATTTAGATATAATTAATAACTAAACAATTAGATGAATTCTTATAGATTATTATAGATTATTTTTGGTAATCTCTATAAGTCATCGGTTCACGGTAGAAATTCAGATTTAATTACTAGGAATCTTAGCCGTGTATTATATTTAATCGTTTAGTCATAGACTAAATGAAATTGTACAATATTTCTAGGATTTCGTCCGATATTTAGCTCGTAATAAAATTTCTAACCTATTATATGGATATAATGCTCGAGAAGAGTAAATTAAAAACTTATGACAATAAAATATTTATACCCGCAAAATAGTTTAAATCGAAATTGGGTTTGCCGTAGTTCGCAGATAGTAAAGTTAATAAAAAGGAATCGACTTTCGCATTCGACTTTCATTTGGATTTATTTGGATTTTTATTTGAATTCTAACCGAATTCAAATCAATTTTCGCACGTAACTATAGAGCCCGAGGGAGTTGCGGATCCAAGCGAAGGCCAAGACCCGCAAGACTTTGAGCAAGGCATGTCATCACTATTCCTTGAACATGTTGATCCTAATTGCGAAATTGTTTTGTTTACAAATAAAATTGCATGCAATGATGAACATCCTACTTGTGATTATGCCATGCCTTGATTATTGTTTACCCTTAAATCTTTGTAACCATGTTTACGTATTAGTCCCTAGTCAACTATGACAATTGCTTAGAAATGCTATTCTAGAATCATGCATACTCATATTTATCAAATGCTATATGCTTGGGCAATTACCTTTGGGAAGGTAATTGAGATGCGGCATCTAGAGACATGAGCGCCACATTGCCATGATGTTGATGACATGATTTGTGAAAAGAGAAATAAAATTAAACAACTGTTTTCGACAGGGGCGGACGGAGGATTTGGGTGGTATCTGGAAAATGCTAGTACCGTCCCAGTCAATTAAGGACCGAGCCATGAAGTTAAGCATGAAACGACTGCATAGATGGCCTAGCGGATTAGATAGCCGAGCGGAGGCAGTATCCCTGCATAGATGGTTCACCCCTGAGTGAGGCAGGTGCGCTACGATGGGACAGCCGTTGAGGTAGGGCCGAGAAGCGTGCCCTACATCGGTGTCGCCATTGGTAGGACTGCCATGAGTGTGTGGGAGAGAGAACTTAACTTGAACCATAATTTAATATGCGTGTGAGACTTCTCTTTCCCGGGAGCGCCAGAACTCCTCTCACTGCTAGAAACATGGACGCCTAGAGTGCATGAGGATTTAAGTTCATGGAGCGGGTACTGCCAATGCAAGGTTATCGAAAAGCTTTGCCGTGACGCATCTCATGTGTTGGGACGAGGCTGATGTGTTGGGCAGTCACGGAGTGCGGGTAAAGTGTACATCCACTGCAGTGTGAGTAAACCAAATCTATTCGAATAGCCGTGCTCGCGGTTATTGAGCACCGGGACATGTATTACACTTGGCTAGACTCTAAATTCTTTAACTTGTGTGGGATGGGATAATGCATGACAATTTTTATGCTGATGGAGCCACTTCCTGAGAGGCGGGAATGTGGACGTCCTCAGAAAACCATAACGACTCAATGGCGGGAAGCTATCCTTGGGATCACAATGGATGGTGGACAGAACCGTTATTGTTTAATATGAACACTGGTATTAAAAACTTGATCAGTCTATGCTAGGTCTTAGGCTTGTGAAAGGAATTACAAAACTTGCTTTGCGCAAAAGAACCATAGCCATCCTTTGAATTCCTCTGTCATGTGCATCATTGCTGTGATGGCTTGCTGACTACGGTTGGTACTCACCCTTACAAATATAAAATTAATCAGAAGCGGGAGATGAAGCCTCGGAGGATCCCTATGCCTACTACCAGGAGGGAGATGAAGACGATGGTGCTCAGTAGGTCTTAGTACGGTCGTTGCCTGTGGCAAAGGCATGCCGCTGCCTGAATTCCGCTGCCTTATCTATTTCTGCTTTTGGATGTATTCCGGACCGCTCGGTCCGATGATTTAACACTATGCCTGCGGGCTTATGATGTAATAATTCGTATTAGACACTCGTGTATATGCACTTGGTATTTCAGCTATGAATTCGTGTGTACCAGACTACTTGATCCAGGGAAATGATACTGTTTACACGATTGATTCCTGTTATAAAAACGGGGGTCTACAGTATATTAGAAGTATAGGAATTGAGTTCTTTTCTATTTCTCCTTCTACTTAGTTTAGGATCATTATTAGAGGGAATCTAAAAGCTTCGCTTCGTGTCACTCTACCCATATGCTGAATTAACCCCTGCTAGGCTTTGATGAAGGCAAGTAATATATATGTATATAATCATTAGCATGGTTCTCTCTTTCAATATCTTCCCTTAGGATTAAATAAATACGATACCCTGGAATACTCCCGGGTGAAATGCTATAATGGTATATCCGTGTGCTTGTGGATTATTTCTGTAACCAACCAGGACTAAAGATCTATTTTTGTCCCGGTTGTTTAACAACCGGGAAGAAAAACGTCCACCCACACGCGCGCACCAAGTCTCCGGCGCTTCTCTCTGCATCCTGTGCATGCACAGCCCCTCTCTCTCTCCATCTCCCATCCTTATCAATTTTTCTTCTCCTCCCTTATCTCCATCCTGTGCATGCATCCTCTCCATCCTTCTCCTTCCATACTCCCCTTGCTCTTCTCTCACCCTCTCTCCTGCTCCCCTCCCCTCCCCTCCCTCTCTCCCTCCTCCCCTCCACTCCCTCTCCCCCTCCACCCCTCCCCTCCCCTCCGGCAGGCAGCGACAGAAGCAGAGGCGGCCGGTGGCGGGATGGAGGCTGAGTGTGGGCCGGTGGCAGCCGGGCGCGAGCCAACGGTAGGGAGGCCGGCCGGCGGGATGGAGGAAGAGCGCGGGCCGGCAACGGCCGGGCGAGGGCCAGTGGGATGGAGGCCGGCCGGCGGTGGCCCGGCGCGGGCCGGAGGCCTTGCCCTCCCCTCCCTAGATCCGGACGGAGAAGAAGCTGCAGGATGGGGGTGATTTGATTTTTTTGAGTTTTTTTATCTTTTTTTTTTGATGATTTGTGGATGTTGTGATTTGTGAATGTTTTGAATGAATATGTGAATCGATATTGTGAATGAATCTGTGATGTTGTGAATGAGTCTGTGAATCGTTGTTGTGAATGAATCTGTGAATCAATATTGTGAACGTATTTGTAATGTTGTGAATGAATCTATGAATGGATATTGTGAATGAATTTGTGATGTATTTGTGATGAATCTGTGAATCGTCTGTGAATGAAAAGATATGAAAGGAGGAAAAATAAAAGAAAAGGCCGAAGGAGAAAAAAAAAATTAGTCCTCCCGGTTGATAACACTAACCGGGACTAAAGATGCAACCGTCTTTTGTCCCTGTTGGTGTTACCAACCGGGACTAAGGATCCATCTTTAGTACCGCTTATTTCAAGCGGGACTAAAGATGGGCATCTTTAGTCCCGGATTCCTCCTCCCGGTTGGAAACTTAGGAGTAAAGGGGTTACCAACTGGGAGTACAAATGGTTTCTCCACCAGTGTGTAAGTATTTTACGATTTATTTACATTTGGATCTGTATATTAGTTTATCATTTTGTACCCTAGCTGATTCCTGGACAGGGATTTAATACACAAAATAGTCTGAAAATTTAGGCTAAATTTCTGGACGTAACATGAAAATAGCCAAATTGGCCTCACTAGTCAGACCTCTTAGAAACCTGTAGCCTGACCGAAGTTCATTGTCCGCTTTTACCATCTAAACACCTGCGGTGAGACCGTCTTTTGCCTGATTGTTCTGAACCACTTCTATATTTAATCTAAATTTGACCTATTGTCAAATTTGGATGTCAGCCCATACAAATTGCATTCCTTAGATTTGAACTTTGAAATAACCAATGGTTGATAGTTGACAGTGTCTCGAGATCGATTTTTACTGTAGTGCACGAATCTTGGTGTATTCCTAGCCATTTAAAAGTCAATATGTGTACATTTTCATGTAGCTGAAAACTAGACAATCCCACAGCTGGAAAATATTTTGTCAGCCAGACGATGCTCGGCAGGTGATGTTGGAAGCGCGATGCCGCCAAAACAAGGTGAGGAAGAAGACGAGAGTACCTACAGAACAGAGCTCAAATTGAATGATAAGGAACTCGATAACACATCGGGTGTAGATTAAACAGCATTTGCCATCCAGCTGCAACCACTACAAGAAAACATAATGTTTTCGGCGGCCATACGATTTCTTCGGTCAAAAATGGGCTGCCAATATTAGTCTTTAACCCTCGTTTCCTGATTAAGTGATTATACCCCTATATATACTCCCTTCGGACTGATAATATTAGTCGTTTTGAATAAGGGTAAAGTCAAACTTTAAAATCTTTAACTATAAATAATTTTTAAAATATTTATCTTGCAAATATGAAAACTATATGTATAGATTAGTCTTAAAAAATACTTCAATAAAATCACATATTTATTGATATTTCAATATAAATTATAATAGAAAATAGTTGTAAAAGTTATTTTTGGAGACCGTGCTCTTGTCCAAAACGAAAAGTATTATCAACCCGAAGAGAGTACATCTAAAACTAAGTAATAAGATCTGGCCTAGACAAGCATATATATTTCCATCCATACACATAAAATATCATACTAATATTCATTTGTAGTAAATTCATGCGAATCAAATTAGCGAAGTCGACTGGGGACGACGACGACCCTAACGTACGTAGTGAAGTCATAATTTATATTATTTGGGTTAACCTGCCCTCCGTCAAAGGGAAGTCCACTAGATGATTCGTCTTCTTTTGCTTTTATAGTTCTGTGTAGACAAGTACTAGCCTATAACTAAGGGGATGCCTAACGTACAATTATTGTCTGACAAGTTGGGATAAAGAAATGAGGAAGCATGCCCGTAATTGAATAATTAAAGCTAGCTTTCGTATTAAATTTATTAGTGATCTCCATGAAACCACCAGCGGTGGAGAAATCGTTTATAGTCCCGGTTCGTAACCCCCTTTAGTCCTGGTTGTCCAACCGGGACTACGAATCCGAGACTAAAGATAGCGAAATAACCGGGACTAAAGATCGATCTTTAGTCCCGGTTGGTAACACGAACCGGGACTAAAGATCGGTCAGCCACGTGGCCGGCTGATCCATCTCTAGTCCCGGTTGGTGTTACCAATCGGGACTAAAGATCTTTACCATTTTTTTTATTTGCATGGCCCTGTTTGCTGCATGGTTGATTATATATATATATTATGCATGTATATAGAATACATATATATATATATGCGTATGTATATATGTATAAATACATATATTACACACATATTTATAATTTAAAGCATTTTATGTACATATATGTTACCAAAATATATATTAACACTAAAGTAAATGTAGGTACATATATAAATATATATATATACATGCATGTATAGTACAATTCATTTGCTCGCTAGCTATAGCTACGACTTCGACGCCTGCGTTACGTCAGAAGAGGAAGGACCGACGTTACGAATTGTCGATCCGTCGTAGTAGAATTCACCATCGGGATTAAGGACTTCTTCGTTGATGAACCCCATCAGTTGTTCTTAAACAGCCGTGATAAAATCCTTGTGTGGGAGTTTTTCCCTCATGTGAATATGCTATCATTCAAAAAATAATGACATATCAATATATGAAATTAATAAACAACTTAACAAATCGATACGCAATGAAATTTTGAATGGTTTATGTATACGTACATCGAGCTCTCGTTTGGTGTATATTTGGTTTGATAGGCAGTGGGCATACTCGCATACGTAGTAGCCGCATAAGTTAGTTCCCTTGTCCTGCTTTGCACACTACATGAGAAACGATGAGAGATTTAATATACTCTTTATATTAACTGTAACTAGAGATTCAATTCAATATAATTTTGGATCATGCATGTACTCACTGGAAAATGAAACCTCTGTCCAAGTTTTTCTTTCCAAGTCCCGCGGACCAATTGACGGAATCGATCCCAAGCCCTACATGTGCAGTTGCAAGCTATGATTAATTAAATATTACCCGAGATCAACATAATAGCAATAGAGTCCCGCGACTTTGGAATAGATGGCATTATATTACCTGTCTATCAGTTGGAAGACCTTGTCAAGAACCTTCTCCTCGTTATTCATTGAGTCATACACAGTGACTCTGCATGCGGCCAAGTCGAAAAAGAACAGGACCCAGTGGAATCTGGAATATGCGTGAGATGAGATAAATATTAGAATGTACATGTTATATGTATGGGAATGAAATTTGTTCGAACGACAATAAAAACTCACTCTGTGTTGTACGGCAATAGTATGAACGTCTTGTAATGCTGCTGCGTTAGGAGATGGACGAGATTGTCCTCTGTGTCTTTCTGTGTCTTTCTCGTACTTGTCGAGCATTTCGGTGTTGATTTTCCGAGGGTCGATGAACCCAGTATCGTAAACCCCCCATCGTCGGGCCCTTTGAATCTCCATTCTACAACAATGAAAGGAAATTATTATTGCTTACATATATGCCAGGAGCTAATTATTTGTAACACCCTAAAAATTCGACCAATAAAAAAAATTCTAAAAATGCGGACCTTCGAAAACTTTATAAATAAATTGCATCATGCCAGCTGGAGGAACAGCTTCGAGCAGCCACGGTCAGCACCACAGGGGCTTCTACCTCCACAGCAGTAGGGCGTGACCGCTACTTTTTCCTCACCCCGCCGTAACCACCAGCGTTCCATGCTCTTTTGGGAGAGGTTGGTATGCTGGCTACTGAGTCAGCACCTTACTTGGTGGACCCGACAGTGACACAGCCACCTGCCCCGGAGATTGTGCACACTCCACTGATCTCTACACCTTCTCCGCAGCTGGGTTTCAGTTTAGAGACTCCGATCCAGGTCGACTCCAAGACAGAGGGGACCGACACTGAGCCAGAGATCGAGCCAGACATCACTGATCTTTCAGAGGATGAGACCCCTGTTCTCCGCATCACCTTCCTCGGAGGCCCTCGCACCCTCAGCACTGCCCGCAAGAGCACCCGACCCCCGGGCAAGAAGCCCAAGCCAGATCCAGAGGCCACTACTTCCGAGCCATGGGGACTCAGGTTTGCCCGTGCCCGCGACCACCTTCTACCTGCCCCAGGATCCTGCGGATGGTCGGATGACTAGACTAGAGGATTATTGCAGTTTCGATCTCGCTTCAGATGGTTTTTGGATAGTATGCGAGACACACCCCCCCTTACCTAGATTGATGAGTAGCTTGATGGTTAGTTCGATGTATCTTTTAGATGAACCTTATTTGGACTGCGTATGTGTGCAGTCAATTGCATCATGATTTATGTACTATGTGTGGAACTCTGTGATGTTATTTATGATATTATTGCTGTTGTGTTATAAATGAGTTTATTCCACCATGCTTGCGAAAACAAAAGTTCACATCAAAACAACTCCCTTAATGGGATAAAACCATAAGAGCTAGTTAGAAAATTAGATACTTCCTTAATCGGCCTACACAGATGGCAAGCCGACGTCGGGCGTCAACCAGCAATGAAGAAACTCAGACACCTGACCTAACCACCCTGGCCAGAGTTATGGCCACTCAAACCCAACTTCTGCAAGCCATTGTAAACAACCAAGGCAACCGCGGAGGATCAAGCTTTGGAGAGTTTATGAGGACCAAGCCACCCACATTCGCCACAGCTGAAGAACCTATGGATGCCGAGGATTGGTTAAGGATTATTGAGAAGAAGCTGACCCTTGTTCGAGTACGTAAAGCCGATAAAGTGATCTTCACAGCGAACCAACTGGAAGGACCAGCCGGAGACTGGTGGGACACATACAAAGAAGCCCGAGAAGAGGATGCTGGAGAACCAAACTGGGAGGAGTTCACTACGGCCTTCCGTGACAACTTCGTGCCTGCTGCCGTGATGCGAATGAAGAAGAATGAGTTCAGGAGGCTACAACAAGGGAATACCACTATACAAGAGTACCTGAACCGTTTCACTCAACTGGCGCGTTACGCAACTGGAGACCTAGCCGACGAGGAGGAAAAGATCGATAAGTTTATCGAAGGCCTGAACGACGAGTTGCGTGGGCCCATGATTGGACAGGACCATGATAGTTTCCAGCGTCTAATCAATAAGGTCGTTAGGCTGGAAAACGACCGGAAGGTTGTGGAGCACAATCACAAAAGGAGACTTGCCATGAACCGCCCGCCTCAGGTCGCACCCCAGCGTCCTAAAGGGGCAGCCTCCTCAGTATGGAAACCAACAGTGGTGACAACCAATCGTCCTGCCGCATCCAGTAATTTCCACAGGACGGTTACCATTCAGAACAGAGCTCCTGCTCCACATCAGGCCGCTACTGGATCAGTGAGGCCAGGAAGCTATTTCAACTGTGGAGAGTACGGGCATTTCGCCAACAAATGTCCTCATCCAAACAAGACACCCATTCGCACCAGAGCTAATGTAATGGCTATTCACGGGACTACTACCCCTGCTGCTGGACGAGGTCTATTCAGGACTCCGCAGACTAACAGGACCGCTACCGGATTTGGCCGCGGGCAAGTTAACCACGTTCGAGCTGAAGAGGCACAGGAAGACCAGGGCGTACTGATGGGTACGTTTTCTATCCACTTCACTCCAGTTAAAGTTCTCTTCGATTTAGGAGCATCGCATTCATTTATATCTTTGAAAGCAAGCCAACGACACAATTTGACCAGAGTTAAACTAAGGCAACCAATGTTAGTACATTCACCTGGGGGTGAAATAGCCGTGGATACAGCTTGCATTGATGTACCTATTCGCCTTAGGGATGTGGTATTTCCCTCTAACCTTATGGTCTTGGTACCACAGACCCTTGATGTTATATTAGGTATGGATTGGTTAACAAAGAATAGG
Source organism: Oryza sativa Japonica Group (assembly GCF_034140825.1). Classification (NCBI taxonomy): domain Eukaryota; kingdom Viridiplantae; phylum Streptophyta; class Magnoliopsida; order Poales; family Poaceae; genus Oryza; species Oryza sativa. Next base: position 3,018,790 of record NC_089038.1, on the reverse strand, counting down.
GGAGTAATCGACTGTAGACGTAGAGAAGTTACCCTGACCACACCCTGGGGATCGGGTATGAGAGCCACCATGGATCAAGATCCTAGACTAACCGAACGTGCCGGAGGCATATTTACCATGCTACCCATGAAAGGAATGCCTATAGTGCAACAATTTCCCGATGTGTTTCCAGAAGATTTACCTGGGATGCCACCAGATCGTGACATAGAGTTTATTATTGACCTGATACCCGGAACTGCCCCCATATCCAAGAGACCATATCGGATGCCAGTCAATGAGTTGGAGGAGCTTAAAAAGCAAATCAGAGAGTTGCAAGAAAAGGGATTTGTACGTCCCAGTTCATCACCTTGGGGAGCCCCAGTGTTATTTGTTAAGAAGAAGGATGGTAGCATGAGAATGTGTGTGGACTACCGCTCACTGAACGAAGTAACTATCAAGAACAAGTATCCACTACCACGGATTGATGACCTTTTCGATCAACTTAAAGGAGCTAAGGTGTTCTCTAAGATTGACCTTCGATCAGGATACCACCAATTGAAAATTAGGACCGGGGATATACCTAAGACCGCGTTTTCAACACGCTATGGATTGTATAAGTTCACAGTAATGTCGTTTGGGTTAACCAACGCCCCGGCATACTTTATGAATCTTATGAACAAAGTGTTCATGGATTACTTGGACAAATTTATGGTAGTATTCATCGATGATATCCTGATCTACTCCAAAGACGAGGAGGAGCATGCGGAGCACTTACGATTGGTACTCGAGAAACTTCGGAAGCATAAATTATATGCAAAGTTTAGTAAATGTGAGTTCTGGTTAAAAGAAGTCGCTTTTCTAGGCCACGTAATCTCAGCCGGTGGAGTAGCAGTGGATCCTACTAAAGTTGAGGCCGTTACGGAATGGAAGGCACCCAAATCTGTGACTGAAATTCGGAGTTTTCTAGGTTTGGCTGGATACTATCGAAGGTTCATTGAAGGATTCTCTATGATAGCTCGACCAATGACACAACTACTCAAGAAGGAAAAGAAGTTTGTGTGGTCAGAACAGTGCCAGGAAAGCTTTGAGCAGCTCAAAGAAAAGCTGACCTCAGCGCCTATTTTAGTTCTTCCCGACATCAGGAAAGACTTTGTTATATATTGTGATGCATCAAGGCAAGGACTAGGAGGAGTACTGATGCAGGACGGAAAGGTTGTGGCCTATGCATCGCGACAATTGCGACCACATGAGGAAAACTACCCTACCCATGACCTAGAACTCGCAGCTGTGGTTCATGCGCTAAAGATTTGGAGACACTATTTGATTGGAAACCATTGCGATATCTACACTGACCACAAGAGTCTGAAGTATATTTTTACCCAGTCAGACCTCAACTTGAGGCAAAGGCGATGGCTGGAATTAATCAAGGATTATGACTTAGAGGTTCACTATCACCCCGGCAAGACAAACGTTGTGGCCGACGCTTTGAGTCAGAAGAGCCATTGCAATCATCTGAGGACGGAAGGAATGGCTCCTGAGCTTAAGGAGGAAATAGCCCAACTAAACCTACATATAATACCTTATGGGCAGATAAACACCTTGGACATCCAACCTCTTATGAGAACCCAAATAGAAGAGGCCCAGAAGGACAACGAGGAAATCCGAGAGGTGAAGGAATGTCTAGCTGCAGGATTTGCAAAGGAATTTTCAACTGACGAGAAGGATGTCCTATGGTATAAAAAGAGGATTTATGTACCCGAACAGGGTGGACAGAGAGGATTAATCCTAATGGAAGCTCACGAATCGGCATATTCATTGCACCCCGGAAGTACCAAGATGTACCAGGATCTGAAGGAAGGATACTGGTGGCCCAATATAAAGAGAGATGTGGCCGAGTACGTAGCGCTCTGTGATGTATGCCAGAAGGTGAAGGCTGAGCACCAGAGACCGGCAGGTTTGTTGCAACCCCTTAGGATTCCCGAATGGAAATGGAATGAGATAGGTATGGATTTTATTGTTGGATTGCCCAAGACCACAACAGGATATGATTCCATTTGGGTGATCGTGGATCGACTCACCAAGACGGCGAGATTCATTCCCGTTAAGACAAATTATAGCAGTGCTAAGCTAGCCGAGTTATACATGACCAGGATAGTATGTCTTCATGGTGTACCTAAGAAAATTATATCTGATCGAGGCACACAGTTTACCTCGCATTTCTAGGAGAAAGTACATGAAGCCCTAGGAAGTTACCTTGCGTTTAGCACAGCTTATCACCCACAAACAGATGGCCAGACAGAGAGAACAAACCAGGTCTTGGATGACATGTTGAGAGCTTGTGCTCTGGATTTTAGCAAAGACTGGGAGAGATGTTTGTCCTACGCCGAATTCTCCTACAACAACAGCTTTCAAGCAAGCCTAAAGATGTCACCCAATGAGGCATTGTTTGGTCGACGATGTCGAACTCCACTAATGTGGTCCGAGACTGGAGAACGGGCAGTATTTGGACTTGACATTATCCAAGAAGCCGAGGAAAAGGTTCGCCTGATTCGTGACCGTCTAAAAGTAGCGCAATCATGACAAAAGAGTTACGCCGACACCCGAAGAAGAAACCTGGAATTTAAGGAGGGAGATTATGTTTATCTAAAGGTTTCTCCGTTGAGGGGAACAAAAAGGTTTAAGGTCAAAGGAAAACTAGCACCAAGATATGTGGAACCTTTCCAAATCAACGCTAGACGAGGAGAAGTTGCCTACCAGTTACAGCTACCCGAAAATATCGCCGATGTGCACCCAGTCTTCCATGTGTCTGAATTAAAGAAGTGCTTACGAGTGCTAGAGGAACAAGCTACGTTGGAAGAAATTCATATTAGCAATGATCTCACGTATCCAGAACACCCAGTCCGGATATTGGATGAAGCTGAAAAGAGGACTAGAATGAAAGTGTGGCGTATGTACAAAGTACAATGGAGTAATCACACTAAGGATGAAGCCACTTGGGAAAGCGAAGAGTTCTTGAAGACGGAATAGCTGCATCTATTCGCAAACCGGTAAGAAATCTTGGGACGAGATTTATTTAAGGGGGGCAGGTTTGTAACACCCTAAAAATTCGACCAATAAGAAAAACAAAATTCTAAAAATGCGGACCTTCGAAAACTTTATAAATAAATTGCATCATGCCGATTTTGTTCGATGATTTTATTGGATTTTGATCTCGGAGTTCATCGATTACAAATAGAGGAAAATATAATTAGGAATTAACCCTGAAATTAGGTTGGTTAAAGAAATAAATAAATTATAATTTAAAATAAAGATTAGGTGTGGATTGAAATAAATAAAATATTACCACGACCATATTTGTATCAATTAAATTTAAATGCGATGGAATAAGAATTAACCCTAATTAAAAATTCAAATAAATTATATAAATAAAATATGGGTAATATTAGTCTAGGGTGAATTCATTAGTTAAGATAACACAAATATTGAGTAAAATCCATATATGCAAAAATTAGGAATTGTGGAATCAAATTTATAAAAGAAATAGACTAAAATGAGAAAAATAGGAAAATGCACTGTTCATTGCACCATAGGTGCTCGACGTGGTCCCCCTAACCCAGCCCCCTCCTCTGCCGTCGTCATCACCGTCGCCGTCGCGCCGCACACCGTCGTGTTGCCGCGCATCGTGTTCCTTAGCCCTAGCCCCTCCTCTGCCAAGCTGCCTCGCGCCCCGCGCGCCGCGCGCCGCTCTGCCTCCCCTCTGCCGTCACCGATGCGTCTTGCCGCCGCCGCTGCGCCACGCACCATCGCAATCGCCGCTGCCGCGCCGCGCCACCGTCGCGTCGCCTCGCGCCGCGTGCTCACCGCCCCGCGCCCCGTGCCCTGTCACGCGTCGCCGCGCCGCCGTCCCGTCGCCGTCGCGTCACCGTCCCGCGCCTCGCGTCCCGAGCCACCGCGCGCCGTCGCCGCCCGTCGCATCGCCGCTGTCGCCATCGCCGTCGACGTCCCGTCGCCGCGCGCGCGTCCCATCGCCGCCTAGCGCCCCGCGCCCCGCCGCGCCGCTCGCCCACCGCGTCGCCGCCCGTCGCGTCACCGCTGTCGCCGTCGCCGTCGCAATATACAAACTTAATCAGAGGTCGGAGATGAAGCTTCGGATGACCCCTACGCTTACTACCAGGAGGGTGATGAAGACGATGGCGCTCAGTAGGTTTTAGTTACGGTCGTTGCCTGTGGCAATGGCGTGCCGCTGCCTTAACTCCACTGCCTTATCTACTTCTGTTTTTGGGATGTATTCCGGACCGCTCGGTCTAATGATTTAAAACTATGCCTGCGAGCTTATGATGTAATAATTCGTACTAGACACTCGTGTATATGCATTTAGTATTTCAGCTATGAATTCGTGTGTACCAGACTACTTGATCCAGAGAAATGGTACTGTTTACACGATTGATTCCTGTTATAAAAACGGGGGTCTACATCACCCCTCCCGGATCTCTCCCCACCACCCTAGATTTGACTCTAGTCCTTTTGATCCGAGTAGCGATGGCAGAGGAATGTGCATTGGGAATATGTGACGTTCTATGTAATGCATGTGTGTATGATGTTAGTTTTGGGATGCGTCTGTGTTGAACTAGAGAAAATGTGACATTGAGTGTGAGCTGGAATATCACCTCATCACTGACAGTGGTAAACAAATGACGTCACAGATGACCTCATCTATGACGGCTTTGCTACTTCAATCGATCAGAGGTGAGTCACCTGTGACGGGCACATCTTTGATGGTCCGCGAATTTTGCACCCGTCATAGGTGTCTCACCACTGGCAGGTTGCAACCACACATGGGTTTGTGGAGACCCTCACCAGTGATGGGACGAAAAATTATGGCCCGTCATAGGTGACCATTGTTATCAGTGACCACTAATATCTGACCAGGACCAAACCCATTAAAGGTAAAGGTTATGACCCGTTAGAGATGACCAGAAGTAAGACTTTTCAGTATTGCCCACATTTATATATATGTTAATAAATCTAGTGCTAGAAAATCTTATAATATAAAACGAAGGGAGTAGCATTTTTTTTTTGGCAGAACTTTTCTAGTTGTGTATAGATAAGTACTAGCCTTACTAAGGGGATGCCACAACGTACAAATATTGTTTGACAAGTTGGGATAAATTAGAAATCAAGCAGCATGGCCCTAATTAACTAACTAACGCTAGCTTTCGTATTAAATTTATTAGTGATTTCCAGGAAACCACCTAGAAATAGAATTAATCATTAGCTCTCCCTCCTTACAAATATGAAAAGTTCCATGAAGTCGGATATATGGCAAAACCACGGCCGCAAAACCAGGTGCAAGGTTCCCGAACATAATTACTACACTGTACAATCAAATTAATATTTTACAAACATTATACAACTCATCTTGGACAAACAACGTTCTCCACAATCTATAATCCACTTTATTGCCGATCTCAAAGAGGAAAAGGAAGAGATTTGCTCTGGTCTAACAAAAATATCTCGAGATACTGGAGGGTACCAAATCGTTTCCGTTCGTTGGATCTAACGGGATAAGATGGGTATTGTTATATCCAACGATCGGAAACGCGTTGATACCGTGATATACCGGTACCTCGAGATACTTTTTATTGGACCGGAGTAAATCTCCACCTAAAAAATAACGTGGCTCAAACCACACAGAATCCCTTTTTATGTTTTATATTGCATATTCTTGAAATTAAAGCATTTGGTGTACATCCAAGGCAATAATAAAGATATATAATTAATTATGAAAAAGTTAACAATCCTCTCTTGATCTATACTCTATATTTTTTAATCAGCGTTATCTCTTTAATCTTTTTCCATTTTATAACTATATATTGGGATGAAGCGAACATAGCAATTAATCGAATAGATCAGAATCAGACCACCAAGCTGGTGTTCACTGGGAGCATATTTTGCAGCGCAGCGATCGATCGAGCTGTCAGCTGTGTCTTTTTTCAAGTTGATGGCTGCTCCGGCTCATTACCGCCGGATGGCTGCAGTTGGAGTTGGATCCCCGGTAAAGTACAACAACAATGTGGCGGTGCAGTTCGTGAATGCGTGGGAGATCGAATTCATCGTGGTTTCCAGCTTCCTCCTGCAGGTAGCCGCCCTGTTCTTGGCCGGCTACCGGCGGCGCAGCAACTCAGCTGTGGTGAAGTCGATCGTGTGGATCTCGTACCTGCTGGCCGACTCCGCCGCCACGTACGGCCTCGGCCACCTCTCGGTGAACTCACGGCCGCCGGAGCGGCAGCAGCTGGTGGCGTTCTGGGCGCCGTTCCTGCTGCTGCACCTCGGTGGCCCGGACTCCATCACCGCCTACTCCCTCGAGGACAACCAGCTCTGGAAGCGAATTCTCCAGAAGGACTTCTTCACGCAGGTCCTCGGCGCTGCATACGTCCTCTACAAAACATTCCCCGCCGGCAGCGGTCTTCTGCTCCCGGCGGCGTGGGTGATATTCGCCATCGGCGTTGCCAAGTACGCGGAGAGGATATGGGCGCTCTACAACGCAAACATGAGCAACATCCGGAGCGCTTTGGAGAACGACGACAACAGCGACGACGAGAAACAAGAGGAGCCTCCTGAAGTGCCCGTCATTATTAGATATCGTCGAGCTCCCGAAGATCTCCTGCTTTATGCTCACTCCCAGTTTGAGGTATGCAAGAGCGCCTTGGTGGACTCCTCATCGGCGAAGGCAAAGAATATATCTTATCTACGCAGGACAATATTTTCTGATGTATGGGAGTGGGAGAAGAGATGGACGGTATTCCAGATGGAGGTGTCTCTGCTGTACGACATCATGTACACCAAGGCTGGTGTCATCCACACCTGGTACGGCTACTGCCTCCGTGTCTTCTCGCCGCTTGCCACCGCCGCCGCCTTGCTGCTCTTTCATCTCAGTCGCAGCAGCACAAGTAGCGTGGGCGCCACCTCCATCGCTGCCATGAATTCTCCTCCGGTGCTTGTTGACGTCGCCATCACCTACGCATTGCTGGTGGGTGCCATCCTGCTAGACATGGTGTCGCTGCTGTCGGCAGCCGGATCGAGCTGGGCGTTCACCTACCTGGTCCTTGGCATGCCGAGACGACGACATGGGTGGCTGTACCGCGCAGCCGTGCACAGTGGGATGTGGCTTCACCGCTGGCTGGAGTACCTCCGCGAGCTCATCAACGCGCATGATAGAAGGAGGTGGTCCGGTGCGATTGGACAGTACAACGTACTGCAGTTTTGTACTGCAACTAGTGAGAAGAGGAACTATACCACCACAACAGAAGAGATTCCTGAAGGTGTCATGAAATTGGTCTTTGAGGAGCTGACAAGAGTGATTTTGAGAACTAATATGGAGGGGAATAGTGGGACTGGTAATAAGGACATGAGTAAGGAGGGGATTGGGTTGGCTAAGAAAGATCTGACTAACAATCCCTCGGATCAAATGGAGGGGATTGGATCTGACCTGGGTGATCATTCTTCACACCATGTGAAGTGGATTGGGACAAGTAATAAGGACCTGACTAATAAGTCTTCGGACCATGTCGAGGGGAATGAGTCTGATCTGAATGATAATTCTTCGGGCCATGGGGAAGGGATTGGATCTGGTAATAAGCACCTAAGTAATAATTTTTTGAACCACGTGGAGGGGATTGGGTTTGACCTGAATGATAATTCTTCGGACCATGAGGAAGGGATTGGCTCTGGTAAGAAGGACATGATGAATAAGTCTTTGGACCGCGTGGAGGGTATTTCGTTTGATCTGAGAGATAATTATTCGAGAGATGAGACCTTTGGGTCAGGTAGGAAGGACACGAGTAATAAGTCTTTGGACCATGTGGAGGGGATTGAGCCTGATCTGAGAGATAATTCTTCGGGCGATGAGACCTTTGCGTCTTATGGGGAGGACATGAGTAATAAGTCTTCGGACCATGAGGAAGGAATTAGGTCTGGTAATAAGTCTTCGGACCAGATTAAGAATGAGTATGTCACTGTAGAGATTACTCAGAAGTTGCGACGTGGTGTTCGCCGCCAAACACCCAAAGTGAGCAAACCTTCAGCAGAACTAACAAAGCTAGAGGGTGCGGCCACAGACTCGGTTGGTTTAATCAAGGCAGAAAGGGGCCAGCTCGCACTGCGTAATCTGATGGCCAAGAAGGAAGGTTTGGTGATCTCAATTGGTGATCTCAAACGGTACCTCCGCGACGAGATCCAGGAGGGCATCCTCATCTGGCACATCGCTACAGACGTCTTCCTCCGCACATCTGAGTCCGATGAGCCGGCGGCCATGAAACAACAACATGACTCTGATCATCAGACCGACCAGCGTGTGGAAGCAATTAAGCTTCTATCCAACTACATGATATTCCTCATGGTGGAACGCCCATCAATGGTACCAGGCCTCGCCCTTGGCAAGCTGTACAGACAAACTTGCAGGGCACTGTCGAAGGAGCTTGCCCCCGGCGTCAATGGCGATGCTAACAAACTTGCAGAAATTCTGGCCACGAAGAAGAGGGACAACCCAGTGTTGCAGCAGGATGGGAAGCTAGCCCTTCGCGGTAATGCCCTGCGGTATGCAACCAAGCTAGCACTCATGCTTGCCGACCTCAACGAAAAGTTTGCACACGAATCCACGACCCTGAATGGCAAGCCGACGTCTATCCCGGAAAAGAAAAGGGATGACGACTTGGTGCAATTTTTGTTTGAGATGTGGGTGGAGATGCTCCTCTACGTCAGCCACCGGTGTAGCAGGGAGTCACACGCCAAGAGGATTGGTGAAGGCGGCGAGCTGACAACCGTCGTCTGGCTTATGGCAGAACAAGCTGGCAAGTTCTACATCGATAAAGAACTTAGTGTAGCCGAAGAAGCAGAACAAGCAGAAGAAAAAGATGATGATAATTATGTACTTGTTATATCTCCTTAATCTCTGCTGTTTTTATATCTAGTCCGTATACAATGCCACTGAGTTTGCGTGGATTAATGATGTGCTATAGACTTTGTCACTTTCAATAATATCTCACTAAATTTTCCAAATATATCAATCTTGTATGTCTGTAAGTGCAATTTTTATATTTTTAAAATGGTTACTGATTCATTGGCATATTGTATAAATCTATTATATACTAGAAGTTAGTTATACTTCCTACAAGCGCTCCTAAACTGTCATGTGTACCCTGTCACATGGCACTCTAATAAATTAGAGAAACTCCTAAAAATTCTGAGTAAAAATAATATCTAGCCATTGATTATCATTTAGTTAGGTGGACCTAATATTTTTAACCGTTAGATCAACTAGGAAGCTAGATCTATTTAGATGCTTTTATGAATTGAGGTCGCAGGAATCCTGTCGCATTTCCGGATGTTGTGGCTTTTGCCTACGAGATGGTCTACGGGCAAAGTATATCACCTTCAATTGCCACTCCCCTCGAGGACAATGGAGATCGAAGTGGTTCTATCTTCATGTGGAGGAATGCATGGCCAACCTAAATGTCCTGAGTGAGAAGCCTGAGACGACCTCCTCGTGGACATCCAAACTATCCTTTGTCCCTTCTCTCCAAAGTTTCATAGACAAAATGGATAACTTCCAACAAGAAGGGTTGCCGGGATATGAAGTCACAGAGGACTTCGTACGTCGTCGTATCCAGCTGCTGCAAGCTTGCTCCCACCTGACATATGAATGCACGGGGTAGATGACAAAACATAGATTTCGGTTCGGGATATATGTCCTCGTAACCCTCCTGACCTTTATCCCTGCTACGATTGAATCTTGTATCCTTATATTTGTTGTTACATTTGCAGAGCTCGACGACAACACTAAAGATTACCGAAGTTCATTGTCCACTCTGACCATCTAAACACCTGCGGTGAGACCTGGTTTTGCGTGAATGTTCTGATCCACTTCTATATTTAATTAATCCAATGTCAGCCCATACAAATTGTATTCCTTAGATTTTAACTTTGAAATAACGATGGTTGATACTTGACAGTGTCTTGAGATCAATTTACTATAGGGCACTAATCTTGATGAATTCCTAGCCATTTAAATGTTAATAAACGATAAGCGAACAAACGATAAAAAACAATAGATCAATCACAGAAGACACGAGATTTAACGTGAAAAACCCTCCTAAAACAGGAGAGAAAAAACCACGGGCGCCAGCCAGCAAAATATCTTCACTATATCTGGGGTGAGGTTACATCGCCGCACGACGGCTTACAAGAGGTATATATATGGTGGAACCCTAAAAGGGATGGTGATCCTTCCGCTACGCTCCGGCCCAAGCCTTCCGGCGACGGGCCTTCGCTCCGCTACGGTAGAAGCTGGCCTTTATTAAGTGCAAAAGAATTTGGATCACAACTCAACATTAAAAGTCAATATGTGTAAATTTTCAAGCAGCTGAAAACTAGACAATCCCACAGGAAAATATTTTGTCGGCCAGACGATGCTAGGCAGGATGCTGGAAGCTTGATGCCGCCAAAAAAGGGTGAGGAAGAAGACGACTTTCTGCAGAACAAAGCTCGAATTAATTGAATGATAAGGAACTCGATAACACATGGGGTATAAATTAAACAGCATTTCCACATTCCTAACGACATCAGGCTCTGTTTTCCAGGTCCTGCTACGGCCATCCAGCTGCAACCCTCGTTTCCTGATTATACCCCTCTATATACATCTAAAACTACGTAATGATCTAGACAAGCATATATATATTTCCATCCATACACATAAAATAAAATATAGTACTACTATTCATGTATAGTAAATTCATGCGTCATCAAATTAGCGAAGTCGACCGAGGATGTTGACGACTCTAACGTAGTGAAGTCATAATTTATATTATAGCGTTAACCTACCCTCCGTCAAGGGAAGTCCACTAGATGATATCAAACGTAACATTTTTATTCTTTTGCATAACTTTTCTAGTTGTGTATAAGTACTAGCCTAACTAACGGGATGCAACTATGTACCATTATTGTTTGACAAGTTGGGATAAATTAGAAATGAGGCAGCATGGCCTTAACTTACTAATTAAGGCTAGCTTTCGCATCCTATCTTAGTATAAAGTTATCCCCACTAACTACTTAATCTTAACATGCAAAGATGCCACATCATCATCCACTAACAAGATGCCACATCATCATCCACTAATTAACAAGATGTCACATCATCATCCACTAACAATCATCACATTTAAACATCATGCAAACATGTTATATCTTTATAGTTTTTATAATTTAAGAGCTTTTCAAATACAAACATGTTAAATTATCATCCAACATAATTCACATAATGTTTCAATGTATATCTTTATTATGCTTTATGATATCCTATATACTTATATAGTTCATCCTCACTTAGTGTTTAAATAATTAATCTATGGTCCAAATTATCTTTTTCCTTTTTTCCTCTAATTAAGTCGTATCTCATCAATTGTTTTTAGCCTTTAGATGATTAATCTACGGTCCAAACTATCTCCCTACTTTTCTTCTTCCATAAAGTTATACCACCTTACTTTTTACGTTTGAATCACCATTCTACAATTTAAGTTTAAATTATCATAAACCACATTAATTTACTTAATCTGATGTTATCTAGCCATATTACACGTTATTTTTTTTATCATACTAAATTCCCGCAGCAATGCGCGTGGTTTCATCTAGTTAAATTTATTTGAGATCTCCATGCACTGGTGGAGAAACCATCTTTGGTCGGTCGGCCAAAATCCATAATAGTCCCGGTTGCAATAAAAACCGGGACTAAAAATAATCTTTAGTCCTGGTTAAAAACACCACAGCTAGTTTATGATCTTTAGTCCCGGTTGGTAACACCAACCGGGACTAAAAATCATCTTTACTCCCGGTTCATCCCGTGTCAGTAGTCTGTTAGGGGGCCGAGGAACTTTAGTCCCGGTTGGTGACACCAACCGGGACTAAAGATCATCTTTATAGTCCCGGTTGATAATACTAACCGGGACTAAAAAAATATATTGATCTTTAGTCCCGGTTAGTATTACCGAGACTAAAATTTAATACGTAGGATATAATCCCTATCCCTTATCCTCTCCTACACTTCCCAGATCCGTTCCCCTTCCTCTTCATAGATCTAACTCCTCCTCCCATTCTCCCCTTCCTCCTCCCCTCCTCACTTCCCATCCGCCCCTTCTCCCCTTCCTCCTCCCCTCTCATCCCCTCCTCACTTCCCCTCCGATCCGGTGGCCGGCGGCGGCGGCCCGGCGGCCGGCGGGGCCCCGGCGGCGGCGGCCGTGGCGGGCGGCGGCGGTGCCGCGCGGGGCTGCGGCCGTGGCGGGCGGCGGCCATGGCGGGTGGAGGCGGGCAGGCGGCCGAAGGTGCCGCGCGCGGCGGCCGTGCCCTCTCGACTGCCGGCCGATCTCTTTTTTTTTTTTATAATTTGTGATTGATTGAGATGTGTAATTTTGTGATTCATTGCATGGATATGAGATGTATAATCTGTGATGTATTTGATTTGTGTGTATTTTTTAGGATTTGTGATGTATTTGATTTGAGTGAATTTTTTTTAGGATTTATGATGTATTTGATTTATGTTTATAAGTAACTTCAGATTTGGGATGTTACTTTGAATTGGGGATTTGGGGATTGATTTAGGGATATACATGGCACTAGATTCGGGAGAAAATATAGAGATTAAATCTGGCAAAAGAAAAAAATAGCGCTACTCTCTCTATTTTTTCCCGGTTGGTAATACCAACCGGGACTAAAGATCTCTTTAGTCCCGGATTCGTACTCCCGGTTGGAAAACCGGGACTATAGGGGGTTATCAAGCCGGAATAAAAAGACTTTCTCCACCAGTGATGAAACCACCTGGAAAGAGAATTAATTAATCATTAGCTCTCCCTCCTTACAATATGAAAAGTTCCATAAAGTCGGATATATGGCAAAACCACGGCCGCAAAACCAGGTGCCAGGTTCAAGAACATAATTACTAGTACACTGTACTTTCAAATTAATCTTTTACAAACATTACACAACTCATCTTTTCACAAACAACGTTCTCGTGATCTACAATCTATAATCCACTTTATTGCCGATCTCAAAGAGGAAAAGGATCAATGCCTTGTGTCGAAACTAGATTTCGGCAATAATAAAAGGGGGTGGCTATCAAGCTTGAGAAGTGTATGGGTTTGGAGACAATGGATTTATACAGGTTCAGGCCTTCTTATTCAAGAAGTAATACCCTACTCCTGTCCGGGGATGGATCCGCCGAGTGTATTATTGATTGTATGATTTGGGAAAATCAACATATGCCCCTAGAGGCACCCGGACCCCCCTTATATATGGGAAGGAGTCCGTGTTACAAAAGATAATCTATATCCCTAACGGAATATGCAGATACAGATTAAATACAGTCGTAACCGACTAAGTCTCAAGGTATTTCCTTGATGTACAAGTTAAGAAACAAACCCGAGACACAAATAAGATATTCTATCTATATTTGGTATCCTGTACTCAGTCCAAATACCATCGCCGTGTAGATATGGGATATCCATAATCTCCACAGTAGCCCCTGAGACCTTTGCAGTCAACCATCATATCCTTCTCAAAGATAATAATCCGAGTGCCTCAAGCTTTTCATGCCAAGATCTGCTGAATAGCGAAGACAAAGACTGTAAACGGCGAAAAAATAAAGAATATGGTGCATCGAATAGATGCACCTAATTAGGTGTAGCCCCCAACTATGTGATTAGTTAATAAACTAAACATATAGTTGAGAACAAAATAATAGCACAGTTATGCATCATATGACAAAAGCATACGCGGCGCCTAAAGAGGCATTCTAGCCGACTGCTTTTTAGCCGTAATAAAAGGAATCCGAGTGGTTTACACTCTAAAAGGTTCACGAATGAACATACTTGACAGGCATCCGAATAAAAAACTCTAAAAATTACCCACCAAGTATTATAAAAATTATGGTAATGAATAAGTCCAATAGCCTAGGCTATGACTATTTACCATAATGAAAACAGGTATATAACATACCAAGGAAATGACTATGATAAAAACAAGTCATTCCAAATTAACCCTGACAGCTTTTGTAGCCTAAAAAAGCTTACAAAAACAGCATAATACCTTTCTGTCGGGCACCTTTTAATTTGCATAGCATTAATTCCAAAGAATTATATGACCGCATAAAAAGGAATTTATCAGCATTGGGCAATACTATTGTGCGCATAAATTGCCAAAGCAAAAAATGCCTAAGTCCCTAAGGAACACAATGGGCCACGCTGTTAAAAATACTGGGCTGAGGTACTGTTCAGGCCTAGGCCCATTTGCACCTCCGATACCCTTAACAAGAAAACCCGAGATCCAAGCGACGCTTCGTCTTCCCCGCCGGAACTCTCGCCATTTTCCCCACTCCTTGCAACAGTGCAAAGCAGCGCCGGCGAACTAGGGTTCACCATTCCGCTCAAATCCACCTTCGAAAAGTGCATCAAAATCTCTCCCGTGATCCACCGCCTTAATCCTTTGCCTCTCCCTAGCCATCCCTCGAATCAAATCAGCGCATTCGAGTGAAATCAATGGCGGAAGAGAAAGAAAGCTTTGAAGGCCAATGGGCGACATCCGACGTGACGGAGGAGAACCTGAAGGAGATGGTGGCGCACGGCGTTCTCCCTGCCAAGGAGATCATCGGGTGGCGGCCAGCGCACGGTGAGGCTTTTCCGTCCCCCGATACACATGAGGTTGTAGTCTTCTCCCATTTCTTCTATGGCGGCTTCGCTCTTCCGACCTCGAAATTTTTCCGCGGGATTTTAAACTTCTATGGAATCAGCTTGCATCACCTGAACCCAAATTCCATAGTTCACATCGCCAATTTCGTCCATGTTTGTGAAGCCTTCTTGGGGATTAAGCCCCACTTCGCTCTGTTTCGCTGAATCTTCTTTCTCAAGCCCCAACCGAACAAGAGTAAGCCATGCGTAGTCGGGGGGGCCGGATTTCAGCTGAGGGGCACTCTGAGCCAGAAATACTTCTCTATGCCTTTCAAGACTTCAAACAAAGAATGGCATGCGAACTGGTTTTATGTTCAGAATCCTGAGCCTGCTCTTCCTGAATACTCTTGCCTTCCTCCGGTATACCAAGAGACTTGGAACTCTCTTCCGATTGGGGATGAAGCTGCCCAAGCCTTGGAGTTGATGGATCGCATGCTAAAACTCAAAGAACAAGGCTTACAAGGAGAGCAGATTACTCGGCATTTCATTAAATGCCGACTGGCGCCAATTAAAGAAAGATCCCGCACAGCGTTCGAGTTCGACGGCAAGCATGATCCTAATCGTGAAGAACCAGATTCTCTGGATTTCAAAATCATGAAGGAGAGAATGTATAAAATCTTCTCAAATGCTATTGTCGTCAGCTACTCACATCAGCTGCCAGTTGTGCCATATAACGCATTCAATCCGCCTCCGCAGGTATGTATCTGAAATATTCAACCTATGACCAAAACATAATCTTGTCTTCATGTTGATTTAGCTAACCGTGGATGCATCTCATTCAGGAATATGTATTGATGAAATCTGATCCCCCAATCACTCAGCGCCGGTCTCCTCGCCAGCACACCGTTCAAGGAGGTGGAGAATCGACAATCAGATCAGATCCACAACCTCAAACTTCCAATCCGACTGGGCAGACAAGTTCTCGCAAGAGAAAACTAGTGCTTGACGACGATGAAGGCGATGACGACAACAGATCTGGGGACAAGGGCTCGCCTAATAAACTCCCAAAGCGTACAATGCTTAGGAAAAAACTAGCTAACCGCCCAATGCCAAAGATTAGAACATCTTCCAGGTATAAAACCTCTTGGTATAATTTCACTTCGGCATGTTTTTTTCATGAAAATAATACTGAGTATTGAAAGAACACCTTGCAGGAAACCATCTGACATAGATCCAACTGGAAAAGATCCTGATCCGGCTGTGACAGAGCCAAATTCCTCCAAGGATTCTGAGCCGACTGCCGAGAGCCAGCCGACTGGCGAGAGCCAGCCGACTGGCGCCCATACTTCAGGTGATAAGGCCGATTCGAGTGACCAGCCCCCGACTGGAAATCAGTCGGCAGCAACTGAAACTACAACAACCCAAGAGCCCCCGACTGGAAACCAGTCGGATGTAGGTCCAGATCAAGAAATTCCCGAAGTTGAAGCACAGACGACGACTTCTCAAGGACCTGAAGCTGGTAACGACTCGATGATTGGGTCTCCAAATAAAGAACAAGGATCACCTCACGCTCAGCTGGGAACATCCTCAGGTAACTCATCTTTCCAAGTGATGCCGATTTGAACAACTCCTGCTTATTCGCTTAACATCTTGGAAATACATCAGGGCCACCAGGCGATGACGAAGAAGAAATTCTCCGCATAAAGGCGGCTGATGACTCTCGTCCTCCTATCTTACTCAAATGGTGGGATGAGAACTCACAAGCTGCCGGCATCGTCATAAATCGTCAAAAAGAAGATGAGGAAGTGTGCCAGCTGAAGAAGGCGCTTGGAGAAGCCACTCGTATTGTAAATGTAAATCTTCCGGGCGACTGCCTTTGATGACTTTGTTTTCTCTTTAGCAGAACTAAACCATGAACCATTATGCAGAGAATCCATCTTCGCAATGAGGCCAAGACCGTAACTTTAGAAAAGCTGGTTCCTCATTTGGGAACTCTTGAAGCAGTTAGGGACCAGCTACACGAGGCCAAGGAGCTCGCCAAAAAGACGGAGAAGGAATTAAGGGAGCGAATTACTCAGCTCCAGGATTCAAACTTCGAGCTGAGTGGTTCGTCAAAAGGTAATCTCTAGATCGGTCCCATTAATTTATGTTGTCGTAACTGTATCCTCAATCATTTGGATTTCAAACAGCGCAAGCCGCCAGGATGGCTCAAATGGAAAAACAAATTGAAGCCCTGAAAAGAGACAAGGCAGAACTGGCTGCACAAAGGGACTCGGCCTTGAAGGAGGTTGAAGGTACTGCCAGCTGACAATCTGAACTTCTCTCTTTTTAATGCAGCAGATTCTTATCATAAATGTGTTCTGTAGACCGCAAAATCAAATCGCAAGCTCAGTTCGACGTCCTGGTTGGTAAGATCAAGAAGCTTGAAGGAGCAAGAGATGAAGTCGCTAATGTCGCTACTCCACTCATCCAAGCCATGTTCCTCAATAACAGTGGTCCGAGTGCACTCGACGCAACCGAAATCTTCGACAAGCTGAGAGTTGCTCCGGATGTATATTTCAAGAACATCAAGAAAGCTGGAAGTATGGGAGCTAGCACGGCATTGGCGATGACCAAGTCCTTGTACCCGAGGATTGAAATTGATGCCATTGATGGCTTTGCAGACGGGACAAGCGTAGAGGCTGCTCTTGATCTTATCAGCAATGCTCAAAATGCGGCTGACAAAATTGCAAGTGACGTTGTAGAGCAATTCCGCAACAACGACCTTCAGCCAAGTAACAATAACTCTGATGATGAAAGGACTGATTCTGACTGAGCATAGATGTAACAAATGGAGGCTCAACTTGTACAATTACTGGTGTATTTATGCTGTGCTTGATAATTCTAGCCAAGTCGTTGATTTCTTAAAAGCTTTTGTCCAGCTTTGTTGAGCCTAAAACCCAAAGAAGCTATTAAAAACTTTCAGTCCTCGCAGACTAAGTAGAAAAACCAAACAAGGCAATGATAGACCAAGTAAGCAAATTGAATTGATAAAAAAAAAATCACACTCCATTATTATGATGATAGCCCCCGACTGACAACTTCAAGAAGAAAACTTGATGTTGACAGTCAAGATAGATAAGTACAATGATAAGCTTAAGCGTAGAAGCGACGAAGATGTTCAATGTTCCAAGAGTTGTCGATGAGAGTGCCGTCTTCGCGCTTGAGTCGATAGGAACCTGGCCGGGTGACTTCGGAGATGATAAATGGCCCTTCCCATAGAGGAGATAACTTGTGCCGATCTCGTGTAGTTTGAATTTTCCTCAAAACCAGGTCGCCGACTAGAAAGGCACGAGATCGAACATTGCGATTATGATAACGTCGCAACCCTTGTAAGTATCGAGCCGACTGAATCAAAGCTGCTTCGCGGACTTCTTCCAGTCGATGCAAGTCATCCACTCAGTCCTCTTCGTAGCGTTCTTCGCGGAAATTACGAAAGCGCAAAGATTCGAATTCGACTTCACTCGGCAACATTGCTTCTGCCCCATAGAGAAGGAAAAAAGGTGACTGGCCTGTGGCCCGACTGGGTGTAGTACGCAAAGACCAAAGTACTGATGGCAGCTGTGCCACCCATTTGCCGGCATAAGGTTTTAGCCGGTCAAAAACTCGCGCTTTAATCCCTTGAAGTATCATGCCATTGGCTCGCTCCACCTGTCCATTGCTCATGGGATGTGCTACTGAGGCATAGCAAATCTTAATTCCAAAGTCTTCACAAAAGTCTTTAAAAACTCCGCCAGTGAATTGCCTGCCATTATCAGTGATGATCCGATTGGGCACTCCAAATCTATGTACAATGTTGAGGAAGAAGTCTCGAGCGTTATCTGCTGTGATTGTGACAACCGGTTTAGCTTCAATCCACTTGGAGAATTTGTCAATGGCCACAAAGAGGTGTGTGTAACCGCCGACTGCCTTTTTGAACGGGCCAACCATGTCGAGCCCCCAAACCGCAAACGGCCAAGACAGTGGGATGGTCTGTAACTCTTGAGCTGGTAGATGAATTTGTCTGGCGAAAAATTGGCAACCTTCGCACGTGCGCACAATTTTGTCGGCGTCGGACACGGCAGTAGGCCAGAAAAAACCCTGCCGGTAAGCTTTGCCGACAATGGTACGTGCGGCAGCATGATTTCCGCATATCCCAGAATGTATGTCTTTCAGCAACTGTCTCCCTTCCTCTAAAGATACGCAGCGTTGCAGGATTCCTGAAGGGTTTTTCTTGTATAACTCAGCTTCATGCATAACATAAAGTTTGCTCCGCCTTGAAATCCGCTCGGCTTCATCTTTGTCTTGGGGGAGTTCTTGAGAAGTCAAAAATCGTATGAGGGGCTCTCGCCAGTCGGCTTCAACCATAGCTACGTCATGGGTGCCCGCAACTTGAGTAGCATCTTTGTGAGGTACTGTCGGCGTATAAAGGTGTTCGACAAAGACATCAGAGGGCGCCGCCTAGCGCTTGGATCCAAAGTTGGCAAGTCTGTCGGCGGCTTCATTATTGTGTCGAAGAACGTGATTGAGCTCGAGTCCATCAAACTTGTCTTCCAATTTGCGTACCTCTTGTCGATATGCCATCATGTTGTCATCAAGGCAGGTCCACTCTTTCATAACTTGGTTGACAACCAACTGTGAATCGCCTCGAACTATTAGACGCTTTATCCCTAGGGAAATTGCAATCCGCAGTCCATGAAGGAGCGCTTCATACTCGGCGACGTTATGGGACGCCGAAAAATGTATCCAAAGCACATAGCTTAATCTTTCTCCAGTTGGGGAAATTAAAACCACTCCAGCTCCAGTGCCCGAAAGTCTTTTTGATCCATCAAAATGCATGGTCCAGTGCTCTATCTTCTCCGTGGGGGCATCCTCCTGGCACTCGGTCCATTCAGCGACAAAGTCAGCCAACGCTTGAGACTTGATTGAAGTTCGAGGCTTGAATGATATGTCCAAAGACATCAACTCCAAAGCCCACTTAGCAATCCGTCCGTTTGCTTCACGGTTGTGCAGTATATCGCCAAGTGGAAATGATGTGACCACCGTTACCGAGTGACCTTGAAAGTAGTGAGATAGCTTCCTGGTAGTAATTAGAATACCATATAACAGCTTCTGAACCTGAGGGTACCTCGTTTTGGAGTCGGCTAGGACCTCGCTGACAAAGTAAATCGGTCGCTGGACTTTCTGGACATGGCCTTCTTCCTCACGCTCAACGACCAAGACTGTGCTCACAACCTGGGAGGTGGCTGACACATACAGCAACAACGGCTCCTGCGGGTATGGTGAGGCTAAGACCGGCGGCTTGGTGAGGAGTTTCTTAAAATCTTCAAAGGCCTTCTGTGCTTCGGGTCCCCATTGGAAATCATCTGTTTTCTTCAGTAGCTTAAAGAAGGGCATCCCCCGCTCGCCAAGTCTTGAAACGAATCGGCTGAGCGCCGCCATGCATCCAGTCAGCTTCTGAACATCTTTCTGGGTACTTGGCGGTTTCATGTTGAGGATGGCAGTAACTTTCTCCGGGTTGGCTTGGATACCCCTATGAGATACCATAAAACCAAGCAGCTTTCCTGACGGTACTCCGAAGGTGCACTTTTCAGGGTTTAATTTCATCCTGAAGGCGCGGATGCTTGCGAAGGTTTCTTCTAGATCCAAGATCAAATCATCCTTTTGCTTGGTTTTGACAACTACGTCATCCACATAGGCTTCAACGTTGCGGCCGATCTGTGTTGAGAAGCATCTCTGGATCATACGTTGATAAGTTGCTCCTGCGTTTTTTAGTCCGAACGGCATGGTGACATAGCAGTATGCTCCAAAGGGCGTGATGAATGAAGCCTTCAAGCAGTCTGATTCCTTCAGTCAGATCTGATGATACCCCGAGTAGCAATCCAAAAAACTGAGAAGCTCACAGCCGGCGGTTGAGTCAACTACCTGGTCAATGCGAGGCAACCCAAAAGGATCTTTAGGGCAAGATTTGTTGAGATCAGTATAATCAACACACATGCGCCATTGCCCCGTTTTCTTCCGAACTAAAACCGGGTTTACCAGCCAGTCGGGATGATGGACTTCTTTGATGAAGCCTGCCGCTAACAGCTTGGTCAATTCCTCCTTGATCGCGTCCTTCCTGTCTTGTGCGAATCGGCGGAGTCGTTGTTTAATACGCTTGGCATCTTCTTTAACTTGTAAGGAGTGCTCAATCACCTCTCTAGGAATACCAGGCATATCAGATGGTTTCCACGCAAAGATATCTTTATTGTTCTGAAGAAAGGTGATGAGCGCGCTTTCCTATTTACAATCTAACTCGGCGCCTATTACAGCAGTTTTAGTAGGATCAGAAGGATCTAGGGGAATCTTCTTAGTCTTGGCTTCGCTTTCTCCACTTTTTGAAATCTTGGTAGCGGGCACTTCTCCTTCGCTCACCGTGGTTGCAGCCAGTCGGATATCCTCTCGGGCAGACGCTATCTCGCGGGTTTGGGCCATGTCGCAACTCTCCTTGTCGCATGTGACGGCTTGCTTGATGTCGCTCCGTAGGGTTAGGACTCCTCGGAGACCCGGCATCTTCATCATCATGTAAGTGTAGTGCGGGACAGCCATGAACTTGGCTAACGCCGGGCGTCCGAGTATGGCATGGTATGCTGTCTCGAAATCGGCGACTTCAAAGCTGATATTCTCTGTGCGGAAGTTTTCCCGAGTGCCAAAAGTGACCGGGAGGGTGATCTGGCCGAGTGGAGTTGCGGATAATCCTGGAATTACTCCGTGAAAAGGCGTATTGCTTGGTTTTAACTCGGAGCGCGGGATCTGCATATCATCTAAGGTCTTGGCGAAGAGGATATTGAGTGCACTGCCACCATCGATGAGGGTTCTGCGAAGCTTGACATTACGGACCACTGGGTCTAGTACCAGGGGATACCGCCCCGGGTGGACCACTCGGTCAGGATGATCCGAGCGGTCAAACTTGATTGCAATCTCTGACCATCGAAGATATTGAGGCGTGTCGGGCTGAACAGCATTGATTTCCCGTTCGGTCAACTTTTGTTTCCTTTTAGACTCATAAGCCAGGGGGCCGCCGAAGATATGGTTGAGCTCCTTGCGGTGGTCTTGAAATCCTGCCGGGGTGTCGCCGTCGTCCTTCTTCCTCGACGTGCTTTGTTCTTCGTCGGAGTTCTTCCGTGTAGGCTTGGTGTATTGCTCCGCGAACTGCTTGTAAACGAAACAATCTTTGGCCACGTGGTTGGAGTTAGGATGGTGCGGGCATTGGGAGTTCATGATCTTGTCGAACGTGTTGACGCGCGAACGCTGTCGAGAAGAATGAGTGGCGGTTGCAACAAGTTCCTCAGGCTTACGCTTGCGGTCCTTATGATTGTTACTTCCACCTCCTCCCGTAGCCGGCGTATTTTTTGGCTTCCAACTAGGACCCGACTGCTTTGATGCGGTGACGGCGTCTTCGGCTTTGGCATACTCGTTGGCTTTTTCAAACATAAGCTTGACTGTTCTGGGAGGTTTACGTCCGAACTTGCCGACCAACTCTTCGTGGCGAATCCCTTTGGTGAATGCGGCGATAATGACATCGTCGGTGATATCGGAGATCTTGTTACGTTGTTCAGAAAATCGTCGGATATACTCTCGAAGGGATTCTCCGGACTTCTGAATAACGTTGTAAAGGTCGTATTGTGTGCCAGGACGCTCGAAGGTGCCTTGGAAGTTGGCGATGAAGCGGTCGCGTAATTCGGCCCAAGATCCAATCGTACCACGGGGCAATCCATGGAGCCAAGATCGGGCGGAATCCGCTAAAGCCACTGGTAAATAGTTCGCCATGGCCTTGCTGTCTCCTCCTGCTGCGCGGATTGCGAGACCGTAGACGGTAAGCCACGATTCTGGGTTAGTGGTACCGTCGTACTTCTCTATTCCAGTCGGCTTGAAGCCGGCTGGCCAATCCACTCGACGCAGGTCGTCGGTGAAGGCTGCTACTCCATCAAGGTCGTCGTCGTGGCGGTCTGGCGAATAATGATGACGGCCTCGAGCTGCTCGGCGCTGTATGATTGTGTCACGAAGATCGACGGGGCGGCGACGAGGTGGTGAGCGAGGCCATTCCACTCGGCGCTCCCCATGGTGGTCGGGAGGCGAGTGGACGGACCGCTCGTCGTGGCCCCTGCTCCTGCGGTTGGATCCTGCGCCGGTGATGCTGAGGCTCAGATGACGATAATCATGAGATCGGAAGTGGGGGAGTCGGCTGCCAGTCGGCGTGTGGACGCTTTCGGAGTTAACTGGAACCGAAGCCGCAATCATGGTCTTTGTCTGGTTCAAGATGTTGACGACGTGATCAGATTGATTGTGCTCGTTTTCCTTGAGGAGGGTGTCGAGGAGGGTGATCGCGGCAACCGCATTCTGCTGAGGGGTGCGGAAAACCGGTATCCCTTCAACATCTTGCTGGCCAATGAAATCACGCGCTCGGCGCCCTGCTTCCAAGGCTCGCTGCCGTCGGTCCTCAGCCTCCTTCGCGGTTCGCTCACGCTCATGCTGGTCACGCCGTAGCCGTTCTTGTTCTTGTGCTTGACGCTCCTGCTCCAGTCGGCGACGCTCAATCTCGCGACGTGCTTCGGTTTCCCGGGCTTGGCATTGCTCCTCCGTCTCATTGTCGGCCATGAAGACGCCGAAGTAGAGAGGGGTGTAGTTGTCTTCTAGGCTTCCGTCGAAGTCGTCGAGATCCGGGTCGTTGTAGTAGCGAGAGCCAAACTCGTCGTATTCCACGATGTCGGTGGGACGCGAGTCGACGGTGGGAGAGCTGTAGTAGCCATCCAGCTGATCCGTCGAAACCGTGCCGAGTGGTTGGAGGATGACGCCGACTTCCCTGAAGCTAGGCGAAATCGGTGTTGAAGCCGACTTCCGCCTAGGCCTACGGGATGAAGGCGCTGTCATGATGGAGACGGTCGCCAAATCGTCAGGGAGCTCCATCAGGATCGGTGGGTAAGCCCCATCATCTTGATCTGGTGACGTTGGAGAAGATGCGATCTCTCCCGAGTGGTTTGAAGCCGACTCGATTGAGATGGTCTTGAAGTAACTTTCAGCCGCGTTTGGGAGTCCAAACGGGACTGAAATCCGGTTCTCTCCCGACTGGTATGACTCCGAGTCAAGGAGAGAGATCTTGCCGAAGTTGTTGGTGACGAAGTCGAGGCTGCCGAACCGAAACATCTGCCCGGGTGGGAAGACGAGGTCGTCGATGCCGGAGATGGAACCCATTGCACTGATCGGCGAAAAGCTTGACGCAACCCCTACCTGGCGCGCCAACTGTCGAAACTAGATTTCGGCAATAATAAAAGGGGGTGGCTATCAAGCTTGAGAAGTGTATGGGTTTGGAGACAATGGATTTATACAGGTTCAGGCCTTCTTATTCAAGAAGTAATACCCTACTCCTGTCCGGGGATGGATCCGCCGAGTGTATTATTGATTGTATGATTTGGGAAAATCAACATATGCCCCTAGAGGCACCCGGACCCCCCTTATATATGGGAAGGAGTCCGTGTTACAAAAGATAATATATATCCCTAACGGAATATGCAGATACAGATTAAATACAGTCGTAACCGACTAAGTCTCAAGGTATTTCCTTGATGTACAAGTTAAGAAACAAACCCGAGACACAAATAAGATATTCTATCTATATTTGGTATCCTGTACTCAGTCCAAATACCATCGCCGTGTAGATATGGGATATCCATAATCTCCACACCTTGAAAGTTCACGAAAAGCAGTAAAGTGTGGCTACCCTCTCTGGCAATCAGGATTGCTTAGGAAACAAGTTTGTTAAATGTATGCTACAATGGTGCCGTATCTAAAATTGGATATGCGTTGAAAAAGATAATTTGGCTAATGTGGCAAAGAATTCTGCAAACGTTGTTCACCTCTAACGTTTATGTTGTACTTGGGTATAACTGCTCCTATAAAATCCAATAAGACTTATGTGTTGGTGTCACACCTTGTACAGAC
Organism: Oryza sativa Japonica Group; assembly: GCF_034140825.1. NCBI lineage: Eukaryota > Viridiplantae > Streptophyta > Magnoliopsida > Poales > Poaceae > Oryza > Oryza sativa. Next base: position 2,994,107 of record NC_089038.1, on the reverse strand, counting down.
AGCGGTGTACATACAGTGCAACATATAGGCTGCCCTACAGGAGATGGTGAACTGGCTCGGCAGATCCATGGCTCGGTCTTCTGTTGCGCACTCTCTCACTACTACATAAAACTAAATGATTAGGATATCACTAGATCGGATATGACCATGGATACCTTATTCATTCAGCAACCAAAGGTGCATGTTTTCTATGTACAATTTACATGTTATATATTTAAACAGACGATACTGCACCATGAGTTTTATGTGTTCCATTTGTAGAGGTACTTATTTGGGCAAAGGAATAATGGATGATCAAAAAAAGTTCACTGGGGGCCAAACCAAGACTTTCTCCAAGTCTAGTCTTAACTCACCACGTCACTTTTAGTCCATAGAAAGCAAGAGATGAAATTTCGCACGTTTTATATTCGGATTCGAGACTAGCCGTTGATCTCGTGCTAGAAGAAAACTTGGGGCCCATAAGGACTTATTGGAAAGCTTATGGATTCTACTTTCATATGGTTTTAGTCCCACATCAAAATTCCTCCTAGGCTATCAGAAATCTGCAAAACAATCTACGTACCTTATCCAGTCCGAATCTAATTTAGGCCTCGAGCCTTGTAATTGGGTCATGAGCTAAGCCCAAGGGGTTGGCGCCCTAGGGCAACCCTAGAATATCCCTAATCATATTTATCCAGTAGTCGTCATAGCTTATACTGAAGTTTTCTTATATTATTTTTATTGTTGTAGTTTCATGCTAGTTCGGTTTATGTAACCCCAAATTTGAGAGCTTAATTGAATTGCAGTGTACCTTGTGTCTTTCTTGTGTTCTTCAAATTCACATGCAAGGATTAGCTTTATCGGCGGGGTTAACTGGGTAGTGCACGGTTGATAACCAGATAAGATGTGGTGCTGCGATTGTAGGGTTTGGATCGTGCTGATCAAAAAGCCGGATCGTGTTTGTCAAGTTTTCACCATATCGAGAGTTATCAATACCTATCAAAAGATCGGGACCTAGTTGCTCATAAATGGGAGCCGGTTGGGAACCCCATAGGTGGCACCGATGCAGAGAAACAAAGGTGCCGGTTTATCACTCACCTGTGAAGTCGTACTTAGGATGATTTATCACTCACCTGTTGTCATTGTTAAGAACCTTCGGTTTTCCTAGAAAGTGGAAGAAACTAATATTCTGAAGTGCTCAGATTCATATGTGACGGGTGATTGGAGAAGGTTCTGGTTTTAGCATGCAATCTGTAAAAATGAAAAAAAAAGAAATAGTGCTTTGTTTTATAAGCTCTTTATTGGTTGCTAGATATGCTGCTTAAATAAAATTGTTATGGTGGTAATGTAGTCAGAGTGTCCAAGCATTTCAAGTTTGTCATCTTTCGAATTACAAGCTTCTAATTATGTACCTAATACATTTGATATTACCTTTTCAAATCAAATGAACGAAGGGAAACACTCGATCAATAAAAACTATTTGGAATTAAAATTTTGCTTAAACCGTATTTGTTTTGTATGCACAGCTGAGCACAGCATTATGCCGCGCATCCCCTTCTAGTCGGTATTAATCTAGATTCTTCAACTGTTCATAAACATCATCTGGCTTACTGGAGCTGTACTGATAGGCGAGAGCTTATGAGAGAAACAATGTCCACATTATACTAAACTTCTTTCGAGGCCGGGCTGCGGACGGCAGAGTTCGAGAAGAGTTTACCCACGCCGTGCTCACCAACGACCGACGTCCTTGACTCGCCGTCAGTTCCAGCCATTGCTGCCCAGGTGCTTTATTTGCTTTAAGACAATATATCATGCTGTCCATGTGAAATTTTGGGATCATCTTGCATAGTAGTAATCAGTAATCTTGTTGTTTAAAATACAGTTCTTGTCTGAGCTTTCAAGTCTTAGTTTGTTATGCAAGATGCTTTTATTTGATCTGAAGTTTAGAAACTTTAGTTGTCCTAATATGCGAGAGAGGTTCCACTGAATTTTCTAGGCAAGTATCTTTGTTCTTGTTTTTTTACTAATGTTCCATAATACTCTTTTATATACTCTATATATATAAATACTGTAAGTTTTTTTTTAATGCTTTACTTATGTTATATGAAATACATTTCACGTTACGGCCCTAGGAATAAATAGGGGACCTCAAGCACAATTATATATGTAGGTCTTTTTTTTTTGCGCGCCCTTAGTTAAGGGAAATTGATTGACAGACTGGGGCTTATTATACATCTGAAATCAAAAATAAGTGTAGCAAATAAAAATATAATGAAGTAATAGTGGTATTATTTGGGTTAATAGTTTTGTGTGATAAAGTTTTTTTTTACTAATATAAGATGGCTGGTTTTTTTTCTTCGAAATTACTAATAAAATATGGTTGCCACTTAAATAAGGTATGAGATCCAATCAATCTGGTTTTTGATATTTATTCCTTGCTGAGCTTGGTAGTTTTATTTCCATGTATTTTTTTCCCTCTAAGATCGATTGATTTGTGCTAATTGTTCGCTATATGCCATTAATAATGTGTACATCATTAAGGACTGAAGAATTACCTTCTATCATCGTAAATGCAGTAAAAGAACATTAAGTCTCACGGCGAACAGGAATTTCTCAGTTTTTTTAAAAAAATCTGGGTGCATGTATGAGTAGCGTCGAGCGAGAGATTGCTTAGTATCCACATCAAATTCTAGGAGCATATATTAGTCTTCTATGTGCTTTCAGTTTTTCTATATAGGTTGAGAAGTTGTTTGTATACTACTTGTCATGTAATTTCTATGTTTGGACTCCATGTAATTCCTATATAGGTTAGACTCTGTATGTAATTCCTGGGCTGTGGGCCCAAAAAAAACATCATGTGAGAACTGGAGACGGACAACTTAAAAAAACCGTAAGCGCAAAAAAACCGAGCGGGCCTATAAAAAACTGCGTGCGGAAAAAAAAGCAGACGGACTCAGTAAAAGACCACGTACGAAAAAAACCACGCGCGCAAAAAAAAACCTAGACGGACGAAAAAAACACCGCACGGATGATGTGACTAAAGGAAAAATACGAATCTTTTAATTAGTTAAGATAAGACGAATGATTAAATATATTTTAAAAAGTCAATTGCGTTAAATATTTAGAAAGAGAAGGAGTATATATTATATTCATTGACGGAATGAAGCTACGATAAGTCAAGGGAAAAGATACAGATGCGATGATCATCCTTCTTACCTTTCGAGATGAATGTAATCAAATCCATATTTGCATCTTACACGGAGACGAGGACATCTGCATGAAAGAACGCGTATTCAGATGGAACGACGAACACGTTTTCCAGATTCTGTTCCTCAGGAATCACGGTATTTAAGTTGGTAGCCCATGGCGATGTTGTTCTTGGAGCAGCAGTACTAGATCTTGCTCTAGTCTCTGACTTCCTCCCCATCTCTTTTCACCATATATATCTGAAGCAAATGGTATGTGCTGTTCTTGAATTTTGTTTCTGCACTCGTTTGTTTTGCTGGTTCAAATCAACAAACGTTTGAAGGATTTCTTCTTATGTACGATCGAACTCTTGGCAGGGAGACAAGAAACTTACGAAGCTCAAGGTTCGGGGTGCAAACGACGTAGAGGTCAAGAGCGTACTTCGTCAAGAGTTCAAAGGTTGTAATGATCGTAGCAGATATACTCCCCATTTAACATCTCGTATTTTCTTGTCTCCGGGTGATGGAAATTTCACAAATTGTGGATCAATAATCCTGCCTGCTGTTGGATTTCAGTCCAAATCAAATGGACAGAGATGTTCGGAAGGGTGAATTATGCAGAAAATAACTAATAGTACTCATCATCTTGGTTTTTTACTTTTAGAATCTGTCGACCAGGATAATTTCAAAGTAAAAGTAGATGGCAGCAGTTTGAAGGTGGACGTGCCAGGGACTGTCGACGTCGGGAAGCTCTATGAGCGCCTCAAGAAAATGTCATCCAGTGTCAAGATTGAATCAGTTGTGCCGGTATGTGCTAAATGCAGAGATTTTAATTAATTGCAAGATTAATGCCTCAATCTTTCTGATTATATTTCCTTTGCTAACTTCATCATTTATTTCAGGATGATCTAATGGCGAAAATGGATCGATACAAAAAGGACCTTCAGAACATGAAGAAACAGAAGGAAGCTGTCGAGTCAAAGCAAATCAAACAAGAGGAAGGATACAAGCTTCTCCAGCAAGAACAACGAAAATGGAAGAGAGACAAAGAAAATCTCAACTCAAAGCTCGAAAAAAAGACAAAGGAGACCAAAGATGCCAAGGAAGAACTCAAAATCACAAAGAGAGAGAAGGAATATCTCAACACAAAACTTGAGACAAAGAGGGAAGAGAACAAGCGCCTCGATGAGGAAAACAAGAAATTGCAGCGAAAAATCAAGGATCTACAGGAAATGCAGAAGGTTTTTGTCTGTTGCTAAACACTTGATTTGGACTGAAATGGACAGAAGTATATCGGTTAGAAATTTCGGTGGTCACCGGATTTCAGGAATCTTGGTGGTGTTTCGCACGGAATTATTTAAAATTTTGAAAGAAACTTGAAAATCTTGGACCATATATTAGCTTGCTGGGATTCGGAAATTACCAAAATTTCAAACCCTGATATAATTTTCGGCAATCGTGCGGCTGATTTTTGGTCTGCGTTTTAACTGCAGGGATGGATAACTACAACTTCAACTAAGTTGGACAGTTTCGAATCTGTGGACCATAATCATCATGGTATGCATCACAGAGTGCATAAGGAGGTGCACAGGCATGAATTTCACATGCATCAAGAGGTTCGTCACCACGGTAATGTGATGGCATTGGAGAATGATGGTAGGAGGGCGCACTAACAACCCAGGCTGGAATATTACCACTGAGGAAATTAAATTTATCCTCCTACCAAAACTATATACATATGTGTGCTGACGTGGTTTGTGCTATGTTTGTGTGTGGTTTACTTGCCTTTCTTGGAGTTTTCTCTCTGTTTGTTGTGATGTTCTAGCATAATAAATAAAGCTGCATTATTGAGAACCATTTTCTGGTACTGAAAGTCTGAACTTGAATTGTGAAATTATTTGAAGAGAGCATGTGTAAATTGTGAAGCCTTGATACATTTTCTCGTGCGCGCTCAACAGTCAGGCTGGGGAGTAGGGGCCACTAATTATCGGGAAATTTAACTATTTGCCACTCTTGTGACTTGGCAATTAACGATTTTGCCATGCTCTGTCAATGACACATGGGCCCTCATGTGTCTATGACATGTGGGCCTAGTGGCAAATCGTTAAGCACCATTCGTAAGAGTGGCAAATAGTTAAAAGCCCCCTAATTATCAGACGGCATCGTTAACATTCCTCCGCCATATAGTTTGCATAACATTTCTCCACCAACCTGTCGGACAGCACTGCTTTATCAGCACCTCGATTTGGCGTACCAACCATATAGCTTGCCATGCTGCTTTCTCTAAATTGTACTTGGCCCTTGTGTGTGTGGAGCCTTCATTTTATTTTGAAGTAAATTGGGTTGGCGATAAAGAAAACATGGAAGGTGCGTGTAATCTTCTCCCCTCACATGTGCACATCACAATCCACCCCCTCTCCATGCCTCGAACTCTGCGTTCTTCATTTCTCTACCCTTTTGAATTATTTAACTATTAAACTAAAGAAGAAACAACTGATAATTGTATATTGAAACGATGATATTTTTTTTAAGATACATGTCTTACTTCTAATCTAACTATTGATATATTTATAACAAAACTGACGATTTAAGATCCACATGCCTATATTTTGCTATATAATATATTATTTGGCTACAGTTGACCCATGCACTTTGCATGTCATCCAAATAGCAATGAAATACGAGAAAAAAATTGCCAGCATATATTATATCATTATAAGTCACTCTATAAACATATATATAAACATATATAGCTAAACTAAATCAATAGTAACCAAACAAATCATAGAAGCATGTAATACATCACATTCCAAAATAATGATGCATGCACAGTTAGATATATTTAGTTGTAAGATCGTGTTTACAATCGGCTGCATGAAGCCTCGCACACTCTACATGATACATTCATAGATGTGTTTCACAGCACGGAATCTTATTGAACTCTAGAAATCCATACCATCCAATTCATATGTTTATTGTTAATAAAGAATGAGGACCCACATCAGTCTTAACTACTTAATACATCACCAAGTGTGATTGAAATTTTCTCAAAGTTGAGATGAAAGGTGTAATGCTCTATCACTATTCATAATATCACAAATTTTGAACTTATATTTGCACTTGTATTAAATAAAATAGAAAAATATTATTAGAGAGTAAATCTAACCAATTGGAGGAAAAAGTTAGAAAATTTTGCTTGTTACTTTTCACTTAGATTGAAAAGGCTATTGCCATAACAATTGTGTTAGATAATTGAAATAATTAACTAATAGGTTAGAAAATTTACCTAAGCAATGCTGAGAATAAAATTTATGGAGAAATTATACTTTTAAAGCGTGCCAGATATTCTTTGATTGGTATTCCGCACTCATAAGTGTCAACCGTAGCTTATGATGCCTCCCTGCGCAAATGTGCGTGCTACCTTCCTAGTTATATACTAGAAGTCCATGAAATTTCCTACAAACACTCCTAAACTACCATGTGGAAGTCCTACAAATACTCCTAAACCACCATGTGTCACTTAAATAAACAACTAGACCCACTATGTTTAATTATTACTATATTAGAATTGTTTTTTCCACCTCCCTCTGTGTAACATCCTGAAAATTCCCGACAATAAAAATCACTAAAATTTCAAACTTTTTAAAACTTTTGCACCATGCTGATTGTTATGATTACTATTGCTTGCCAAACCGTAAATAATCACAAAGAAAGCAAATCCAAACAAAGGAAAGGTTAATTACTAATTTAATTTATGGATCAAATATTGAATACTTGAACCATGTGATGCGTGCTATGAAATATAAACACTTAGGAAATGATAATCATTCAAATAAATGGAACTCTATCTATAGAATAGTTTTACTGGGAAAAATTAATTAGATATTATATAATTTGAACTGAATCACAAATGCTAAATTATAGAAATCCATGTAGTGGTAAAACCAATCCAAAAAGATGAACCAATATGTGTGGAAACAGATAAATACCAAAATCCCCAAATATAGGAAATTATAAAAATCTAGGATATATATTAAATATTGGACAATATTAAATTTTGGGAAAATTCACATTTGAGCACTTAATATAGTCACTCAACTGCTTAGGAGTAAATACAAATTTAATTGGCAACTTTTCTCAATTTATAAATAAACCAAAGCCCTAAAAATAGGAATACTTAGAAAAATATATAATAAAAATAAAAATATGTTCAATATTAAATTTGAATACAAATTTCGATGGATTATGTTAGGCTTGGTGTATTTTACATTGTGACAAAATTAGTGGCAATAGTATATTTTTCCTAATTGCAAAATACCCTATAAAATCAAAAATAGTTGGCTAGCACTGTTCATTAGCCCTCTAGGTGTTTGATTTGGTTCCCTAACCACCACCCCTCCTCTACCGTGCTCCCCCTCGAGCCCCGCGCCACCCCTGCGCGCGCCGCGCCGCTACCGCCCTCTGCTGCGCCGCTGCCTTGCGCCGCGCGCCGTCTTGTCAGCGCCGTCGCCCTGCCGCGCCGCCGCGTCATGTCGCCATCGTCGGTCCCATCCGTCCTCTGCGCGTGCCGTCGTCGTCGTCGTCGCATCGACATCATCGCGCGCCGCGCGCCGTCGCCATCGCCGTTGCGTCGGCTTCGCAGCCGTGCCCCGGCGCCTCGCGCCGCGCACACACCACCTCGTGCCCTGCGCCGCGCCGCCCGCCCGTCGCGTCGCCGAGCCGCCACTGCCATGCCCCCTCGCGTCCCATTGTGCCGCACGCCGTCGCCATCGCCGCGAGCCGCGAGCCGTCGCCGTCGCGCTGCCACGCCTTCGAGCCCCGCGCCCTGTCGCTGCCGCGCCGCTCGACCGTCGCCGTCGGCCTAGCGCCCTGAGACGCCGCGCGCTGTCGCCGTTGCGTCACCCGCCGTCGCCGTTGCGTCACCCGCCATCCCGTCGCCGTCGCCCTGCGCCGCTGCCGCGCCTCCAAGCCATGAGCCGCTGCCGCGCCCCGAGCCCCGTGCCGCTACCGCGCCATCGCGTCACCGCTGTCGCCATCAGCGCCTCGAGCCCCGCCCGCGCCGCGCACTGTCGCCGTCGCGCCGCGCCGTCCCATCGCCGCGCGTCGCCATCGCCCGAGCCCCGCGTCGCCACGCCGTTCCGTCATCGTTTAAAGCCGGCCACCCCTCCCCCGAGCCCTATAAATACCCCCTCCCCTTTCCCTTCCCTCCCCACGCCATTTCCCCCCTCCTTCCCCTCCTTTTTCCCCCTTCCCCTCCACCGCGCCGCGCCGCCGCCTTCGTGCCGCCGCACCGTGCGCCGTCGTCGCGTCGCCCTCGCGCCGCCGCACCGCCGCCTTCGTGCCGCCGCGCCGTGCGCCGTCGTCGTGCCGCCGTCGCCGCCGCCATCGTCGGTAAGCCGCCGCCTCCTCCCCTTGGTCGGTCGTCATCGCCAAAGAGCCGAGAGAGAGAGGAGGGAGAAGAAGCTGGGAGGGAGAGAAGAGAGAAAACAGAGAAGAGAGAGAGAAAAGAGAAAGGAGAGGAGAGATTAGAGTGGGCCCCACGTGTTTAGTGAATAGTAATTCCCTTCTTAATCTTTATTAGTTGAGTCTATTACATGTGGGTCCGGGTGGTTAAAAATCTAATTATAAAGGTTTTATAATCTCGAGTCTACAACATGCGGGCCCTACCGCGTTAAATGGCCAGTTTGACCCTAGTCAAAGGAATCGGGCCCACTCGTCATTTGCCCGTATGATTCCTTTAGGAAGAAAAATAAAAGAAAAGGAAAGAAAATAGGAAGACCCCACCTGTAAGTCACTATAGCCTGTGGATAAGGTTGTATTAAAAATAAATGGATTAGGAACAGTACCATTTCGCAATTATTAGAATTAATTCAAATTTGAATCTTTACACTAGCATAACTTATTCATTTTAGCTCCGATTTGACTGAAACTTGAACCTAAATTCATCTAAATTCACAAGCTTTCCAATGGTATATAATTCACTATTTAATAAAATATATTTATAATTATTAATAATTAATATCAAGATGATGCATAATAGTTAACTTAAAAATGTGCTAATAAGAAAATTGATATTGTACTGTAAAGTAGATGTCAAATAATTGTCTTTAACATGCTTTCTCACTATAAAACCTATGTAAACTAACTAGGTGCATTGTTTCAAATTGATTAAAGCATAGGAAATATTAGTGCCATTAATTAGTCTATGTCCAAATATAACTAAACCTATGACTTATAAATTATTTACATAAGTTTAGCCTCATACTTTGTAACTAAAATATAAACACACTTAGATGAACCTTCAACTTGTCTAAGGAGAATAATAACTGAGCTAGTTGTAATTGGACCGCTTAAAAGTTAGTCGGTATAATGTCATGTGAAGTGGAATAAATATAGTTCGGTTGACATCCATTAGTTAACAAAACAGAGCCATCTTAATCACATATATCGTATAGCTTCTAGTAAATAGCAACCATTCAGTAAATGATCCAATGATTAAATATTGTTGCGTACACGTACATTGTACATCCCAATTTAGATGTACGGTATATCAAAAACCTACCCTTTTGTGTATAGTAAACTAATGAGTCTATGACAAACATCTATAGTGGATAAAATACTAGTTATAAATCTTGACCTAATATAATTGTAAATTAGGATTATTCATTATAAAATTATGTGATGGGATAGTCTGTAACCATAATATGATTAACCTAAACAGTTCTAACATACAAAGCATGGGTAATTGTTAACCTTTTATAATTTATTTTGACAAGTAAAATATGTACATAATTAAAATAAAGCCTCCATCAATAAAATAATAATACAAATGATTCACAGTAATTATTTGACCGATCCAAATCCATCCGGCAACAGAACCTCTAGTGTATAACCGTTCTATTTAGATAGATGCATGAATAGCCATTTGCTAGACTAAACCACATAGTAGCCAGATACGTATCTCATTCATACTACATTGGTTAGCTCCTATATAGACCACCATGACAACAGAAAGATTAAGAAACTTTAGCCCTTAGCATGATTGGAATCCCCTAGCAAGCAATAATAGTATGAGCAACCCTAGGTACGACCCTAACAAGTACATTTTGTTGTGCATATTTGATTGTTGTTTGAATATTGGTTTTTCTCGCGTATTATAGACTTTGTGTATCGGTTAGTCGTGAGGCAACGTCTGCAACTTCTAGGAGGTGAAGGTTGATCAAGATTATATCGAGAATAAGGACTATCCTGAGCAGGCAAGTCATCACTATTCCTTGAACATGTTGATCCCAATTGCGAAATTGTTTTGTTTACAAATAAAATTGCATGCAATGATGAACATCCTACTTGCGATTATGCCATGCCTTGATTATTGTTTACCCCTTATTCCTTCATAACCATGTTTACGTATGAGTCCCTAGTCAACTATGACAAATGCTTAGAAATGCTATTCTAGAATCATGCATGCTCATATTTATCAAATGCTATATGCTTGGGCAATTACCTTTGGGAAGGTAATTGAGATATGGTATGTGGAGACATGAGCACCACATTGCCATGATATTGATGACATGATTTGCGAAAGGAGAAATAAAAATAAACAACTGTTTTCGACTGGGGTGGACGGAGGATTTGGGTGGTATCTGGAAAAGGCTAGTACCGTCCTCGGTCAATTAAGGACCGAGCCATGAAGTTAAGCATGAAACGACCCCCGTACAACCGTACTTCTCGAATGGGTATAGACCTAGCGGATTAGATAGCCGAGCGGAGGCAGTATCCCTGCATAGATGGTTCACCCCTGAGTGTGGCAAGTGCGCTACGGTGGGGCAGCCGTTGAGGTAGGGCCGAGAGGCGTGCCCTACATCGGTGTCGCCATTGGTAGGACTGTCATGAGTGTGTGTGATAGAGAACTTAACTTGAACCATAATTTAATATGTGTGTGAGACTTCTCTTTCCCGGGAGCGCCAGAACTCCTCTCACTGCTATAAATATAGACGCCTAGAGTGCATGAGGATTTAAATTCATGGAGCGGGTACTGCCAATGCGAGGTTATCGAAAAGCTTTGCCGTGACGCGTCTCATGTGTTGGGACGAGGCTCATGTGTTGGGCAGTCGCGGAGTGCGGGTAAAGTGTACATCCACTGCAGTGTGAGTAAACCAAATCTATTCGAATAGCCGTGCTCGCGGTTATTGAGCACCGGGACATGTATTACACTTGGCTAGACTCAAAGTTCTTAACTTGTGTGGGATGGGATATTGCATGATGATTTTATGTTGTTGGAGCCACTTCCTGAGAGGCGGGAAGGTGGACGTCCTCAGAAAACCATGACGATTCAATGGTGGGAAGCTATCCTTGGGATCATAATGGATGGTGGACAGAACCGTCGTTGTTTAATGTGAAAATTGGTATTAAAATTTGATCAGTCTATGCTAGGTCTTAGGCTTATGAAAAGAATTACAAAACTAGCTTTATGCAAAAGAACCTGAAGCCATTCCTTAAAATACCCTCTATCATATGCATTGTTGTTGAGGTGGCTTGCTGGGTACGGTTGGTACTCACCCTTGCTATTTATATATCTTTTAGGAGAGTGTTGAAGAGAAGCCCTTATCGTACGCTTGCGTATCCAACAAAATGATCGAAGTGCAGTCTTGTTCTAGGTCTCGTTCCCTAGTCGACTGCCTGTGGCATGTTAACCGGACCCTTATATTATTTTGTCTTCCGCTGTTGTCCTCTGGTAGTTGTTGGCCTACCTGGCCCTAATGTAAGTATTTAACTCTTTTAGCCTGAATTCATTCGTGATATGTTGTGATCCAACTATGTATGTGTGTACCAACTACTGATCCAGGGATTGGTACGGATAAACACAGAAGATTTCCGATTTCCAAAATCGGGGGTCTACACTCTCCTATCCCCCACATCCAAGCATCGTGCACATACATACTAACGTAAAAACGTACGTGAGAAAAATAACTAGGCACTATTTGCTAAAAAAACAAATAAAAAACTATTCATTGGAAAAAAAAATAAAAAAAGTATATATGTAAGCACTTTTGCACCTACGGTTGGAAAAGAAGCGATCAATCCTTACCTCTTTATTTTCTTCAGTTGTTCACTATTTAAAATTTTATAAAGCATATGATGTATTTTATCTATAAAAAAATATAACATCCATATTAGTATATCTTAATTACAAAAGTTGTCACGTGAAACTATAGTCTTAATAATTAATTCATTTGTGTTTTAATAACCGACAAATAAATAAGCTCCTAAGTCATCAAGTAACACTCCAATAAATTAGAGAAAATCATAGAAATTATATGAAGGAAAAAACAAAAAAAACCATTGATTTCCACTTAAACATAGTCGATCAATTATTTTCTACCATTAAATTTATATTAACAATATTTATATATGTAATACATATTGTTTTTTATACCTTGATGATCATAATTGATAGTCCATTAAACTTCGTACAAATATTCCTAATCCTCCATGCGTCACCCTATAAACACTTTCAAGTCATCAAGTGGCACTCTAATAAAACAGAGAAATACGACCGTCGATTTTCATTTAAATCAGTGAACCCATTATTTTACATCGTTAGATCTATCTTAAGAAAAATTTGCCCTCAGTCCATGCCTCTGTGCGGCGTTCTTACGCATATACCTAACCTACCCTTGCTCTGTTCCTTTATTTTTTTTATTTCCATGATAATTAAAATTACTATTTTTTCTTTATGGGCCTAAAAAATCCATAGATAGACATCAACCTGTATAATCTGTTTATTGTAGCTAGACATCATACAAATATTTTTAAATAACTACATAGCACTCTTAAATTAGAAAAAATCCAAAAAGAATAATACATTCAACCATCGATTTGTAAATTAATCAATTTTAGGTTGTTAGATCTATCTTTCTTTAAAAAAAAATTCATCTGAACTTCACTCCGTGCCCCTATGTGATATCATGACAAAGAATGATCAGATGTACCAAGGCCGCACCAACATATATGACAAATTATTGTTTAATTACAGAAAAGAAAAACATAAATGTGATAACGCTATATATATGGTGCAAAAATGTTCTACGAACACATATGTACATTGTTCATTATTATTCTAAATTTAATAGAGGGGAGATAATATAGTTGCACAAACGCATGACTTTATATAAAAGTCAATTAAACTTTCTAGAAACACTTCTAAACCACTACGAGGCATCCTACATATGCTCCTAAACCATCACATGACGCTCAAATAAATTACAAATTCATATAAAATATGATAAAAAACATATCATCTTTGATTTTCACTTAAATTGATGATATGTTATTTTAGGCTATTGGATTTATCTTATTGAAAGAGAACAACTAGGGCCTCCACCGTTAGAATAGGTTGATCTACTCAACCAGAGCATCAAGACTAAAAAAAAAAGAAAAAGAATTCTACGATGCACCTCTGGTGATTGCAGGCGATCGCTATCACCGTGTCAAGTTTCTCTGATGAGCTACACCTTTATATTGTATACAACACAACTTCAACTTTATAACGATGGATCTATCTCCATTCATATTGTACTGTGCTAAATTGTTCGTTGCCTAGAACAAACCAACAATTGATATATACTAGAGCATATTCGTAAAACATGCCATAGATATATACTACTATATATAAGGAACAAACAACTTGGGGTGAACTTGTTTTTTGGCGAGTTCAAGCAAATTGATTTTATGTGTGCCAAACTGATTTTATGTGTGCCCCGCCAGGACCGATGGCGGCACGATGCATATAAACGGTGATTTAATTAGAAGGAAAAATAGGTAGTATAAACCACATATATTGCAAACCAGAAAACTATAACATGATATAAAAAAAATAAAAGCTTGAGATTTACCCAGGACATCGTGATTACAACTTTTACTTATAGTAATGGACATAATAAACTACCATTATTGTTTAAATGCCTAATTCTTTCAAACAAAGAAGACAAAATAGGGTAGGCAGCTCAGACTTTACATATAAGTGCAATACTAAATGCCTAATGCACATTAGCTAAAAGAAAGTTACAAAGAGTGATTGTTTGGAGTATATAAATTCCTGATGTTTAATTATAAATTTTAGAGTAAAAAATTTTAAATCATGATGGCACTCATGAAAAGTCCACAATACAATAATATTCACTCTTGCAGAGTTATTTTCAGCTATGTAATTATATTCGTAGGCTATGTGAAGTCTCACGCACTATCAAGTTCTATTGATTGTTGGCAAACAATAATATGAGCACAAGTACGATTATTTTCATATAGGTATTTCCAAATTTTTAATTGTATGCATAATTATTTTCATCACACCACTACACAAATGATTTTTGCAAGCATTCTTTTCACATATGGCTCAAATGTGCAGCCTCCTATGCAGTGAGCCTCTTGTCTCAAACTCATGGATCATCTTTGAAAATAACTTTTATAATCCTTTTATACAGAACTATTTTACTAGAATGCTTCACCCGCAATATAGCGTTGAAGTTTTTACACATAAAACTACTTTAGTGAAGCACTAAACCTGTAAGATAGTATTGAATAAATACTCCTTTCGTTATGGAAAAGCATAGCTCATTTAACCTCATAATGATATTTTATTCTTTCAAAATTTTTATATTTCTCTGCATAAGTCATATTAAACACACCAAGAGGCAAAGGTCAATGATAAAGCAATGAATTAAAGTAGCTCCATGGTTTTCTCTACAACCTGCATTTATAAGCCTATAAGGTGGCAATACAAAATCAATAGCCTCTTTCTTTTAATAATATGATTAAAAGTTAACTTTTCCAATGAATTATTAATTTATGATTCATGTTGACTATGTCTTTTCTTTAAAATACCGTACGGTCTCACATATTAAAAGAGGCACTATATTAGATATATATTTGATCAATTAAAAAGGAGGGCTATCAGGATGGTAAAATAAATAAATTTACGAGCAATAAAACTTTGAGACCTCTTAAGGAAAAAGTAATCAATGAAAATTCAATTAAAAATGAAAAATACTTTACTTGAATTTCAACTGGAACTATTTCCAAAATAAAATAATATGCATGCCCACGTGAATACGCGGGCTACCTTCCTAGTTACATAAATGATAGCTAATTCATGAGATAATTTTTTTAAGCCTAATTAATCCATAATTAGCATATGTTTACTGTAGCATCGCACGGGCTAATCATGTATTAATTAGGTTCAAAAGATTCGTCTCGCAAATTAGTCCAGAGTTATAGAATGAGATTTACAATTAGTCTACGTTTAATACTTCTAATTAGTATCCAAACATGGATTTCCCTTATCCAAACAGGGTCTAGGAATAGTTCAGAGAAACTCTTGTGATGCTTTAAGCCAACGATGAGGGGAGAAAATGAGAAATTGGAGGCCAGCTGGGCCTCCTTTCCTGGTGCTCATTCGTCTTCCCCCTTGTCAGGCACCTCCGCCGGCGGATCTCCACGCATGCATCTGCCTCCTCCACTCAAGGAACCCATCCAGCGCCGTCGCAGCCTGCGCGCCTCCCGCCTTCCTCCTCACCCCTGTCTCCCCAAACCCTAGCAGCAAGTGCTCGCAAACATGGAGGGGAAAAGAGACAGAGCGAGAGTGAGAGAGGGAGAGGACTCTGGAAAAACTCTCTCCAGCTTTCCCAAGCCCACATGGTTAACGTGCTAGGGAAAATTCAGCACATTACCAAAGATACTAGGAAAAAAAAAAGTACAAATTACCCCCTAAACTATCACGGTCATCCGAATTATCCTCTGAATCACAAAATCGGACATTCTTCATCTCCAACTATGCAAACCGGACGAATTACCCCCCTCAATTCAATCCTTGTGGTTTTCGTTTACGTGACGTACGTGTGGCAGTGCAGTCAGCATTCTATTTATAAAAAAATATGGGACCCACCTATCATATCCTCTTCCACTGTTGCCCTCTCTCTCCCTTCCTCTCTTCTCTCTCTTCTCTCTCACTCTTCCCCTCTCTCTCTCACGCGCACGGCGCCAGGCGGGGGACACGAAGTGGCGGCGGCGGTGCACACGCACGCGGAATGGGGCCGGAGGCGGCGGCGAGGACGGCGACGTGGCCGAGACGCGCACCGCGACGAGGACGGCGGCACGCACGGCGTGGCAGCACGCACACATGTTGTGGAGATTATGGGTATCCCATACCCACACGGCATGGTTATCCGACTAGTTATAGGGGATAACTTATATTTATGTAATATGTAACAGATCATGACTTGGGTGTTACGTTTCCTTGTATATTACGGAACGGCCTAAAGTCCTGGTTTGATAATATTGTAAAGTAGATTTAGGAAACCGATACCGTATTGGTTAAGGTTTCTATCTTGTAATCCTGCCCCCCATCCTATATAAGGTGGGCAGGAGGCCCTCTAGGGGGCAGATGAGACAACCTGATCGTCAGATCAATACACACTTGGCGGATTCAAATCCCCAAACAGGAGTAGGGTATTACCTCTCATTGAGAGGGCCTGAACCTGTCTAAATCCTTTGTCTCCGCATCCATCCACTTTTAGGTCTCGTGCGCTACCCCCTTTTATTATTGCCGAATTCATGTTTCGACAGTTGGCGCGCCAGGTAGGGGTTGCGTCGAGTTTCCTATCAACGAGCGCGATGGAATCAATTTCATGAGTCGCCGACTTCGCTTTCGCTTTGGGAGTTTTCACTTCCTTTCCGTCGACCACTTCTTCAAGCTCCTCTTCTCTGACTTGATCCAAATCAGTCAGGGGGAAACTCAATCTGATTTTTATCATTATTTATCATATTGATTTTTAATCTCAGATTAATTTCTTGCTATTTTTTGTTGTTGTTCGCATATAACTACGCGGCACTATTGAGGCGATTGATGCTGGTCATGGACTCGAGGCGTCTCAGCTTTCCGGTCGATCGGCCGCGAGTCCACTCCGCCGGCTTGTCCTCGCCACCGCCATTGCTGATAGCAACAACGACTTCACCGCCGGCTTGCCTCCGTCGCCGCCGACTGGTGTCATCGCCTATACGGTTGGTCGGTCACACCACCGTTCATGGGCGTCCATGTCTTCACTGACCGGCTGGCCTTCGCCGCCGCCGACTGGTGTTTCCGCCTGCACGGCTGGTCTATTATGCCGCCGCCGTTGGGCGTCTACGACTTCACCGCCGGCCTGCCTCCGTCGCCGCCGACTGGTGCCTCCGCCTATATGGTTGGTTGGTCACACCACCGTTGTTGGGCGTCTACGTCTTCACCACCGGCCTGCCTCCGTCGCCGCCGACTGGTGCCTCCGCCTACACGGCTGGCCTATTATGCCGCTGCTGTTGGGCGTCTACGACTTCGCCGCCGACTGGTGCCTCCGCCTATATGGTTGGTTGGTCACACCACCGTTGTTGGGCGTCTACGTCTTCACCACCGGCCTGCCTCTGTCACCGCCGACTGGTGCCTCCGCCTACACGGCTGGCCTATTATTCCGCTGCTGTTGGGCGTCTACGACTTCACCGCCGGCCTGCCTCCGTCGCCGCCGAGTGGTGCCTCCGCCTACACGGCTGGCCTATTATGCCGCCGCCGTTGGGCGTCTACGTCTTCACCGCCGGCCTGCCTCCGTCGCCGCCGATTGGTGCCTCCGCCTACACGGCTGGCCTATTATGCCGCTGCTGTTGGGCGTCTACGTCTTCACCGCCGGCCTGACTCCGTCGCCGCCGATTGGTGCCTCCGTCTACACGGCTGGCCTATTATGCCGCCGCTGTTGGGCGTCTACGACTTCACCGCCGGCCTGCCTCCGTCGCCGCCGACTGGTGTCCTCGCCTACACGGCTGGCCTATTATGCCGCCGCTGTTGAGCGTCTACGACTTCACCGCCGGCCTGCCTCCGTCGCCGCCGATTGGTGCCTCCGCCTACACGGCTGGCCTATTATGCCGCCGCTATTGGGCGTCTACGACTTCACCACCGGCCTGCCTCCGTCGCCGCCGATTGGTGCCTCCGCCTACACGGCTGGCCTATTATGCCGCCGCTGTTAGGCGTCTACGACTTCACCGCCGGCCTGCCTCCGTCGCCGCCGACTGGTGTCCTCGCCTACACGGCTGGCCTATTATGCCGCCGCTGTTGGGCGTCTACGACTTCACCGCCGGCCTGCCTCCGTCGCCGCCGAGTGGTGCCTCCGCCTACACGGCTGGCCTATTATGCCGCCGCTGTTGGGCGTCTACGACTTCACCACCGGCCTGCCTCCGTCGCCGCCGATTGGTGCCTCCGCCTACACGGCTGGCCTATTATGCCGCCGCTGTTGGGCGTCTACGACTTCACCGCCGGCTTGCCTCCGTCGCCGCCGAGTGGTGCCTCCGCCTACACGGCTGGCCTATTATGCCGCTGCTGTTGGGCGTCTACGTCTTCACCGCCGGCCTGCCTCCGTCGCCGCCGAGTGGATCCTCCGCCTACACGGCTGGCCTATTATGCCGCCGCTGTTGGGCGTCTACGACTTCACCGCCGGCCTGCCTCCGTCGCCGCCGAGTGGTGCCTCCGCCTACATGGCTGGCCTATTATGCCGCCGCTGTTGGGCGTCTACGACTTCACCGCCGGCCTGCCTCCGTCGCCGCCGAGTGGTGCCTCCGCCTACACGGCTGGCCTATTATGCCGCCGCTGTTGGGCGTCTACGACTTCACCGCCGGCCTGCCTCCGTCGCCGCCGAGTGGTGCCTCCGCCTACACGGCTGGCCTATTATGCCGCCGTTGTTGGATGTCTACATCCTCACCGTTGGCTCACCTTCGTTGCCGTCGACTGGTGTTTCCGCTTACACGGCTGACCTATTATGCCGCCATTAGTGGGCATCTTCGCTTTCACCGTCGACCGCCTTCGTCGCCGCCGACTGGTGTCTTCATTGTTATTGATGGACGACTTTGTTCCCACATTGGCCACTTTTGCCATCACCAAGGGGAATATTACAAAGCTAAGTCATCATTTATTTTATTCTTTATATGATATTTTTCCTTTTCCTCTGCCTCACTACACCAATTGGTCTTCCATTGAGTAGTGAGTCGGGGGCTACAGATGTTATATCATATTTTTTATAATATTTATCTTGATTGCTTGCGACATAATCTGAGTACAAAAGTACCTATCGAGTTATGGAGTTCTATCTTCCTATGCTTTCCGTTTGGTTTGCCAATGGATGGTTGCCTTTGGGCCGATTCCTAGCACCCGGGGGCTCGTTGGATGGACCGAGTAACGCAAGGTGCTAAGTATTATTCGGAATAAATCAAAAGCATAGAGATAAGATAATTTATTTTCTGCTCTTAATAATTGCAAAAGTACCCGAGTAGTAAACTCCGATCCGTGAAACCTTGTTCCATTAATGACGAACTCATGTCACTCATATGCATGTTTGGGAAGTGCTTAGGCCGACTCCCAGTGCTTGGTGGCTATGACTAGTCGGGCAGAGTGTTTAAACGTAATGAGTCATCTGCTCGGAGAAATCAAAATTGACAAGAGGAGAAATACATATTTATAAATATTTTAAAATACTTGATTTTTTCTCGAGTATTATATTTATATCAGATACTACTCATCCTATATGTTTGTTCTGCAGGATCCAGATCCAGATATGCATAAAAGGGATTCATGGCTTTAAGCTTATCTCTTACGCTCCAGGAATGGATCAGTCAGAACATCACCACCGGCTCGCCTCGACCGCCGCCGACTGGTGTTTCCGCCTGCACGGCTGGCCTATTATGCCGCCGTTGTTGGGCGTCTACGTCTTCACCGACCGGCTTGCCTTCGCCGCCGCCGACTGGTGTCCTCGCCTGCACGGCTGGCCTATTATGCCGCCGTTGTTGGGCGCCTACGTCTTCACCGACCGGCTTGCCTTCGTCGCCGCCGATCGATGTCCTCGCCTGCACGGCTGGCCTTTATGCCGCCGTTGTTGGGCGTCTACGTCTTCACCGACCGGCTTGCCTTCGCCGCCGCCGACTGGTGTTTCCGCCTGCACGGCTGGCCTATTATGCCGCCGTTGTTGGGCGTCTACGTCTTCACCGACCGGCTTGCCTTCGTCGCCGCCGACTGGTGTCCCCGCCTGCACGGCTGGCCTTTATGCCGCCGTTGTTGGGCGTCTACGTCTTCACCAACGGGCTTGCCTTCGCCGCCGCCGACTGGTGTTTCCGCTTGCACGGCTGGCCTTTATGCCGCCGTTGTTGGGCGCCTACGTCTTCACCGACCGGCTTGCCTTCGTCGCCGCCGATCGATGTCCTCGCCTGCACGGCTGGCCTTTATGCCGCCGTTGTTGGGCGTCTACGTCTTCACCGACCGGCTTGCCTTCGCCGCCGCCGACTGGTGTTTCCGCCTGCACGGCTGGCCTATTATGCCGCCGTTGTTGGGCGTCTACGTCTTCACCGACCGGCTTGCCTTCGTCGCCGCCGACTGGTGTCCCCGCCTGCACGGCTGGCCTTTATGCCGCCGTTGTTGGGCGTCTACGTCTTCACCGACCGGCTTGCCTTCGCCGCCGCCGACTGGTGTTTCCGCTTGCACGGCTGGCCTTTATGCCGCCGTAGTTGGGCGTCTACGTCTTCACCGACCGGCTTGCCTTCGTCGCCGCCGACTGGTGTCCTCGCCTGCATGGCTGGCCTATTATGCCGCCGTTGTTGGGCGCCTACGTCTTCACCGACCGGCTTGCCTTCGCCGCCGCCGACTGGTGTTTCCGCCTGCACGGCTGGCCTTTATGCCGCCGTTGTTGGGCGTCTACGTCTTCACCGACCGGCTTGCCTTCGCCGCCGCCGACTGGTGTTTCCGCCTGCACGGCTGGCCTTTATGCCGCCGTTGTTGGGCGTCTACGTCTTCACCGACCGGCTTGCCTTCGCCGCCGCCTACTGGTGTTTCCGCCTGCACGGCTGGCCTTTATGCCGCCGTTGTTGGGCGTCTACGTCTTCACCGACCGGCCGCCTCGACCGCCGCCGACTGGTGTTTCTGCCTGCACGGCTGGCCTATTATGCTGCCGTTGTTGGGCGTCTACGTCTTCACCGACCGGCCGCCGCATCCGCCGCTGACTGGTGTCACCGCCTGCACGGCTGGCTTGTTATAACGCCAACTGATGCTATCTTCTTCACAGCTGGCTACATCGCTGTCACTACTAATAGGCATCAGTATCTTCAACACAAGCTGCCTACGTTTGCCATGGCTGCCGACTGGTTTCTTCACTTCCATGGCTGCATGATTCTGCCAGTGTTGATTGGCCTTACCATCTTCATCGCCTTTCGTCTCGTCTGCTGCTGACTAGTGCCCTCGCCTCTACATCTGGTTTATACAGCTACCACTACTGATGAACATCATCGTCTTCCGTCGCCGACTGGTTATGCTGTCGCCGACTAGTGCTTTTATCTTCACAACTGCGCGTCTTCACTACCAGTTTGCTTCTGTTGCCGACGACTCGTGTTCACTTCATCACGGCAATGCAACTTTGTCATCATGGTAGAGCGACTTCATCTTTATTATCTTCGGCACTGGCAAACTCTATTGCTGCTACTTCGCAAGTTTTGCTACTTCACCAACCACGACGTCTTTGTGAGCCTCGACATCTCGGCATGCGATGCCATGTTATTTTACTACAACAAGAGGCTCTCCAATATTCAGGATTTCTACTTGGACATCTTCAACACATATCTTCAATCAAGCAATGACTACTCGACGACAAGAAGCTATAATTCTCGACTCTATGTTCAGTTGTTTCCCAACTAACCAAAGAGTCGGGGGCTACACAAATACAAGGCTCAAAATTTGACAAATTTTATGTCAAGCTGAAGAAATCAATTCATCAACCAACGAGTCAACTCCAGGAGTCATTATCTTCATCTTTGATTCAGAGCAGACATTCTACTTCAACAACTTCAAATATTTCGGTTTAGACGAGTTGGGCAACAACATCAACTCTCCTCCAATTATTTGTCTTCTCGGTTGGCCTACTACGCAACTGCCGATAGAGGATCTCATCGTTATCATCGGCTGCTACATCGCTATTGACTGGATCACCGACATCGTCATCTTCATCAACATCTTGTCAAGCCTCTTCAACATAGCCTACTCTGCTGTCGTTGATGGGAAACTTCGTCATCATAGTCGGCTATCTCTGTTGCCGCTAATCATCATTACCGTCGGATGCGTTTGTCGCCGCCGATTATTTTCTTCATCTTCATGATTGGTGGATTTCGCCATCACTGTTGATGCGCGTCTACGTCTTCATCGTCGGTTTGCTTTTGTCATCACCGACTGTTCTTTCGTTGTTGTTGGGCGCCTACATCTTCACTGCTAGCTGACCTGACTGTTGCCGACTGGTTTCTTCGCCTCCATGGTTATGCAACTTCATTACCTTTGATTGGTGTCACTGTTTTTACTACCACTGACATCTTCCGTTACTTCTGATGAGCAATTTCGTCTTCATGTTGGTCATTTCATCTCCATGCCGACTGCGTCAGCTATTGCCAATAGACAATTTTGACTATGACAGAAGGACAAGCTATATGCTCAGGGGCTCATCAACTCAAGCGTGAGGATTATATCTCCAATTTGGACTTGCTCCGGATACATGCAACATGAATTCATGATCATGGGTCTATTTTATATGCTCAAAGACTGGACTATTTATTATTCCCCGTAAGGGTTATCAACTGAATACTTGCGCCAGTCGGGATTCAATTTTTATATCTATTTTGGAGTATCCCATAAGGGATAATCACTCAGATCACATGGTCTATATCACCCGGGAGCATGTTACATGCGTCATCCTTTAAAGGGTATCGAAGGCATATTTTTTGGCCTAGGCCTAATATGTCTGCAGCCCATATTTTCAGGTGTGGCCTGTCACGTTCTTTTAGGGACTTAGGCACTTTTTGCTTAGGCCAAAGTGCACGTGATCAAGTGCCCAATACCTTAAAATCCTTTTATACCGCAGTTACTCAACTTTTTAGGAGTTGGTACAATGCATCTTAAAAGGTGTCAAACAGTAAAGCTTTATATAGCTGCCCCGCTGACTTTTTAATATAGTCATGGTGCTGTTTGGGTTTTTAAGCAATTGATTGGATACAATATCGTTGCTTTTTGCCACGTAAGTGTGCATTTTTATTGACCAATATTATGGCTTAGGCTGATTATATATTGTGGTCATTTTTCAGGCGGTTGGTAAATCCTTTATGAGTTTACTTACTCAGATTTTACACCACATATGCCATATATTTCCAGGTGTGGTGAAACCATGTGTCTTTTAGGGACTTAAGCACATCTGTTAAAGCAGTGTGCGCATGGCGTATGCCCAATACTTTGGAAATTTCTTTATTCACAGCATTCAAGCTTCTTTATAATTGTTTTGCTATGTGAATTTTCGATAATGTAGCCAACTTTAGGTTACATTCATCATATTTTACAAAACAGTCGGTATATCACTTGGATCATATTATTCGGGGATTCACACCGCATATGCTATATATTGGTATCAAGTCACTTGGTTGACTATAATTATCAAAAACCATTCGGTTAATTGGATAACTTATTCCTTGACTATATGTTTGGTTTGTTCAGCTAACCACATAGTCGGGGGTTACACCTATCAGGTGCATCTATTCGATGCATCTGACTTTATTTTTTCAGCCCTCCACAGTCTTCTGATTTGGAAAAAGTACTCGGGAGATCATGGCGAAGATGATTGAAGCACTCGGCTTTGGAGTAATCTAGTTCGAGAGAAGATTATCTTTCCGACTGTGAAGGTCTCAGGGGCTACTGTGGAGATTATGGGTATCCCATACCCACACGGCATGGTTATCCGACTAGTTATAGGGGATAACTTATATTTATGTAATATGTAACAGATCATGACTTGGGTGTTACGTTTCCTTGTATATTACGGAACGGCCTAAAGTCCTGGTTTGATAATATTGTAAAGTAGATTTAGGAAACCGATACCGTATTGGTTAAGGTTTCTATCTTGTAATCCTGCCCCCCATCCTATATAAGGTGGGCAGGAGGCCCTCTAGGGGGCAGATGAGACAACCTGATCGTCAGATCAATACACACTTGGCGGATTCAAATCCCCAAACAGGAGTAGGGTATTACCTCTCATTGAGAGGGCCTGAACCTGTCTAAATCCTTTGTCTCCGCATCCATCCACTTTTAGGTCTCGTGCGCTACCCCCTTTTATTATTGCCGAATTCATGTTTCGACACATGTGGACAGGGGCGGCGGCGGCGAGGACGGCGGCATGCACGGCGCTGCAGCGCGCACGCGGCAATCAAACAATGAAGAGTTCGCGCCGACGACAAAGCAAAGCAATCAAACTGCAGGTCTGCAGGACATTGACAAATCACAAAAATCTTTCTATTCTAGCGGCTAAAAGAATCGCTACTTTGTCGGGGATTTTGTACCAAGGGGGAAATAAAGAAGCGGCGGTGGTGTTATCGAATCGATCTTCATAAGAAGGTGGGTTCAGGCGAAGCCGCGGTGGAGGAGGTTTTGGGCGATGTTGTCCCTGTCGCGCTTGACGGCCTCAGAGCCGACGTGGGTCTCCGGCGAGGTCTCGTCATCGATGAGCTCATATTGGAGCACCGGCTCGAGCTCCTCGCCGCGTGTCTCGCAGATGTTGTGGACGACGCATCAGGTGCCAAGCACGACGGGGAGGTCTTGGAGCTTCACCTCCGTGCGATTCTGGAGGCACGCCCACCGCGCCTTAAGCCGCGCGAACGCGTCTACGGCGACGTGCCGGAGGTCGCCCACCCTCTTGTTGAAGGCGTTGATGGGGCGGCGCGTCGAGGAGGACAAGAGCGCGCGGGGCAGAGGGAGGTCGACGCCTCGAGCGTTTGGCCGCGTGCGTGCCGCCGTCCTCGCCGCCGCCGCCCCTGTCTGCATGCGTGCACGCCCCGCGCCGTGCGTGCTGCCGTCCTCGCCGCCACCTTCGGCCCCCGCCCGCGTGCGTTCGCGCGCGCCGCCGCCACTTCGTGTTCCCCGCCTGCCGCCGTGTGGGTGTGTGAGAGAGAGGGGAAGAATGAGACATGACAGGTGGAAGAGGATATGGCAGGTGGGTCCCACATAGAAGAGAGAGAAAAGAGGAAGAGAGAGGGGGGAATAGTGGAAGAGGATATGACAGGTGGGTCTCATATTTTTTATGCATAGAATGCTGACTGGACTGCCACGTGTACGCCACGTAGACCAAAACCACTGCGGATTGGATCGAGGTGGGTAATTCGTCCGGTTTGTATAGTTAGGGGTAAAGAATGTCCAGTTTTGTGGTTCAGGGGATAATTCGGACGACTGCGACAGTTAAGGAGGTAATTCGTACTTTTTCAAAGATACAATAAACTAACCTAAAAGCATATATAACATGCACGTATCATGAAGCGAATCGGATAGACAAAGAAATCGACTGACCAATTACGAATTTTGCAGGTGACTGCAGAATAGAAAATCGTGTTTTTCTTCTGCTACCAGGCAACTGACTGGTTCTCTCTGAACTTGGGGGCGGCTAATGGGCGGGTGATCGCTCATATCACCCCAATCCCCCTATACACTACTTTCTTCTTTCCTATTCCCCTTCTTCTTTTCCTACTACACCATAAATTTAAATAAAAAACATAAAGTTAAAAAAAATTATGCATATAAATACTATATATAAAAAAAATTTGAATTCAAATTCAAATTTAAAACGGGTGTGTAAACTTTTGACTTATGAACTAATATTTGAATTCGAATTTAAATTTGAATCGGGTATGTAAACTTTTGACTTATAAATTTTGGGTCTATAAACTTTAGGTGTATAAACTTTAGATGTATAGAAATACTATATATAAAAAATATTTGAATTCAAATTCAAATTTGAATCGGATATAATTCAAATTTAAATTTGAATTGGGTATGTAAACTTTTGACTTATAAATTTTGGGTCTATAAACTTTAGGTTTATAAACTTTAGATGTATAGAAATACTGTACGGATATATAAACTTTTGATTTATAAACTTTGGGTCTCTAAACTTTAGATGTGTAAACTGAGGTGTACAAACTTTAGGTGTATAAATTTACTAAAATAGAAAAATAATGCAGTGCTAAAAAAGAAACCACGTGGAGGTGGAGAGGGGGGGCGTGCTATGGGCGATCGCTAGGGGCGATCGATCGCCCCTTAGCAATCTCGCTGAACTTGTACAAGCTAAACACGGGCTCTATCTCCCCAATCCAAAATTTTACCGCTTGTTGAAAAGATAGCTATGTCGGTTAGAGATAACAGTCAAATACAAATATAGAGGTAAGATATTTCCTAGAGATATAATCCTAGAGATAAGATAGAGTCCTAGAGATAAATCTACTCTTACTTATATTCTCTATCCCCTGTGTACTTTTATATATACCCCATGAAAGGTTCGATGTAATAGATCAGAAAACAAACAAAATACAATAATTAGATTTTTTCCACACCGCTTCCAACTGCTTCTTCTTCCAATGCAAGTCGTTTCTCTGTTCGCATTTCCCTTGTCTTCTTTGTATCAAGAAACATAACATCCTGTATCAGAGCAGTCGACCTATCGACCTAGAGGTTTTCTGGCAAGCCACGCTATCATTCAGGAGCACAGATCATGACAGACGAGGCGGAGAAACAACTTTCGGAACTAAGCAAGATGATGGCCAACATTCATGCGCATAACAAGTTGATCCAGGTCAAGTGGAATCACAGGAGGAGATCAAAGTGTCGGTGCGGGACCTCTTTCGCTGGAAACCGGAGATGGACAAAGCGGTAGCATACTGAGTTAAAAACGGATAGTTTAAGGCCATTCCTAACCCAATACACTAGACATAGCTATAGTTTTTATAAACTCTACATCATCAAGAAACTAGTACTAGATACTACCTCTGTCCCGTAATAGTTGTCGCTTTAACTTTTTTCTTTCAACGTTTGACCATTCATTTTATTTGAAAAATTTATGCAAATATAAAAAAGGATAAGTAATACTTAAAGTACTTTTGATAATTAAGCAAGTCACAGATAAAATAAATAATAATTTCAAAATTTTTTGAAATAAGACGAATAATCAAATTTTACAAACAAAAACTCAAAGCGACAAGTAATATAGGACGGAGGTAGTAATTTTCTTCCAATACAAACACCACTATTTCATACTTAAATTTAATGCTACTTATCTCACATGATGTCTTAGATATTGTGTAGAAATCATGTCTTATGCGAGACATGGTTTCCTTCTCTTTTTTTATTTATTCACTTGCCACATCATTATTCATCCTAGGTGGTAGCTTCTTTAATGCTATAAACATCATCTTATAAACATCATCCTAGTTATTGGGTTGGGAAGTTCTTGCATGGCTAGCTAGCTTGCCCAAAAATTCTGGGTTTAATACAGCAAGCCGAGTAACTAATGTATACAACATATGTGAGAGGTTTGGTAGACATATTTGCTATGGTTTGAATGTGGCAAAATTGTGAAGACTGAAGAGGGTTGAAATTTAGGGTTAATTAGATCCATGCCACTAAAACTTTGTGAAATTAAAAAAATACCACTACTATTCATCATATCGGTTATATGCCACTGGGAATTACTAAAATTAGAACCATGCCACTCCAAACCATTTTTTCATCTCCTCTCTCATGCCGTCTCTGTTTCCATCCTCATCCCCTCCCACCTTTCTCATATCCGGCATGCTGAGCTCGACGGAGAGGCGGACGAGGCGGCGCTGCTGCTGCGGCTCGACCTCGGAGATTGACAGCGACAAAGACGAGCGCTTCCTCCACACCATCGACAACCTGCGCTGCCTCGCACATCCAAGACCATCTCACACCTTATCTTGCTCCGGTTTGACGGTGACGAAGACGAGCACTTCCTCCACACCGTCAACGACCTGCGCTGCCTCGCGCCGCCTCCAAGGCTATCTCACACCTCATCTTTCTCCGGTTCGTCGGCGACGAAGACGAGCGCTTCCTCCACACCGTCAACGACCTGCGCTGCCTCGCGCTGCCTCCAAGACCATCTCACACCTCAAATCGCCGTCTAGGCCAGACGCCGTCGTCGTCTTCCTCGCCGACCTCGGCCTCTCCGCCGCTGACATCACCACCGCCGTCGCCGGCGACCCGCGTATCCTCTGCACGCCGTCTTCCTCCAGCGCGGGGGTTGAGCTGCTCCCGTCCAGCTTCCATCGGTGGCGCGGGATCCGTCACCGCCCCTCTCCTCCAGCGCGGGGCTCGGGCTCGGCGCTTCCCTCCACCCTCACCGGAGAAGCCCTCTCTACCCCGTCGTCGACGAGCCTGAGCGCCGCCAGATTTTTGCCTGAGTTGGAGAAGAAAGGGATCTGCGATAACAGAGCTAACGGAGGTATTGGCAGTTGCTGTGACGGAGTGGCATATCTCTAATTTTACAAAATTTCAGTGGCACCCAGCCAATAAAGCGAATAGAGTGGCATTTTTTTGATTTCCCAACCCTAAAATTTATGGTTTAATTCCTGTTTTATCAACTTTGACTGATTCAATCGACGTATCAAATGAGTTGACAAAATTGGCGAAAATTTAGTTTTTTTTTGGAATGTCAAATTTTTTTATGCACATATAAGTTGTATGAATTCTTCTAAGACAATTTGATAATGCACATCAGATGCAACTATATATGCCATGCAAGAAAATCCAGCAACATAACAAAAAAAAAGCACGCAAAGGGAAACAATTATATTGCTGAGAACAGATGGTTTGAAGTTTACACGTTTTGGGAATGTTACAGTAATATCCTTTAAGATTGAATATAGAGAGAATATATAACACTAACAATAGATATTATCATGGCCCGACAGGTACAACTTTTTTTCCTTTTGATTTTGTTTTGTATATGTGTTCAACCATTAGCCACACAATAGTAATAAACTCACCACCAGTGTTGAGCTTCTTGGCATGAGACTCCCTGTTACACCTGTTGGCAGCATAGAGGAGAAAATCTGTCCACAGGTTAAGCAGCACCTTCAATATTGCATCTGGCTTCTTCAATTGACCATCTTCATCTTTCCAATTTATTATTTCCTTGGCAACCAACCTTGCATAAGTAAGGCGAGGAATTGCGGGGTCAAATTGGCTGGGCAGGCTCTTGTATAGGATTTTAGCGAGTGCATTCGTCTGCCTGAGCCCAATAGATGTTGAGCTATTACTATGGCCACCGAACAGCTTCATGAGCACCATAAAGATCACATTATTAGCCTTTCCACCAGAAGAAATGAGTTCTTCACGATGCTCTTTGCAGTTTTGATCAACGTTCTCACAGGTCCGCTGGTACAACCATTTTTGGGGAAGGCCTCGAAGCATATCCGGGTGAGCCACAAGGAGGAACATCAAGTAGTTGGATAGTGCCCTGATCGAGCCGACACACTGGAGTTGTGCTGCGTCGTCTTCGCCGGCCTTGTTCTTTTCTATCTCAGCGAGGATAAGGTCTGTGGCAATGTGGCAGATGATGATGCTCCCGTGGAAGTCGTCACCCCACAATTTCTCTAGCTCTTCCAGCAGTTCAGTACAATTTTTATTTTTTTTTGAGGGTTCAGTATGCTTTTTCAGTGCCAGTTCACCCCAATTATGCCTGAGCAAGCCCATGGTGTTGAGATCATACTTGGAGACCATTCTCAATGCTTTCTGCTTCACCAGCTCGGGAATTGTGATGTCCCACAAATAACAACCGGTGTCCCACTCGTCACCATACCCTAGCTTCTTAATGAGCCTACCGAATTGCTTGTTGGTTGGGTTGACCTGCGTGGCACGGAAGTAGAGCAAATTGAACTGTCCTATGGTGCCCGACCAGTTTCTTGATCCACCGAGAAGGCCTCCCGTCAAGGCTGCGACGCGCTTGCGAACAGCCAGGACTGCCCGTCGGAGCTGGTACCATCTTCCGACACATAGAGCGACATGTTGAAGCCAACTCCACCTCCTGGCGCACAAGAAGGAAAGCGTCCAGCTTGACCCCAGAGCGCTGAGGAGGGACGTTGTTTCCATCAAGAGGGCACCGCCTAACAGGACATAGGTAACAGCGGTGTCGACTCCATTCTGGCCATCCTTGACCTCGCTGCCGCAGAAATAGAACAGCAGAAAGGAGGTGGCAATAGCAAAGGGTGACAAGGCTCGGATGCAGTAGCCAATCCAAGTGTGGACTACGGCTGCCTTGGTATAGAGAATATCGTACATCAGGGACAGTTCCATCTCCATTACCTTATACATCCGCTGGGGCTCTTCACTAAGATTGTTGATTATTTCCTTGGTGGTTTCCGCCTCAGCATTCTCAGTATCCTCATTGATCACGGAGTCTACTATCCCACGCTTACATATGTGAAACAGGGAGTGAGCACGTTGCAGAAGGAATTCATTGTTAGTGTTGTTATGATCCTCATTGTGTAGGTACCCTTGGTACCAATGGAGTTGGTTACCCTGTAACTCCTCGAGAGAGCTCCCGATGCTGCTAAAATTGCTGCGATAGAGCGCCCATGTTCTCTCACAATACTTGACAACGCCCACGGCGGAGATCAATCCGGTGGCCACTCTAAGGATTGTGGCCTCCCTGCGAACGATAATATGCTTGTAGACCACATAGCAAGCTCCGATTACCTGGAAAATAAGATTCAGTGCGTGGCGCAACCAGAGTTTGTTGTCCTCTAGTGCATAGGCCGTGATGTTGTCTGGGCCACCGAGGTGCAGCAACAAGAATGGTGCCCAAAATGCTGCCAGACGGTGCTCTTCAATTGCCACGCTGCCGAAGGAGAGGTTCCCAAGGGCGTATATCGCCGTCGAGTCGGCCAGCTGGTAAGCTATCCACAGGATGATCTTTGGCACGAGTACTTTACGCCGGCGAGTACCAGCCAGGAGGAGGAGAATGACCTGCAGCGCGAGGCTGAGGAGTACAAAGAATTGTATCCCCCATGTCGAAACATGAATTCGGCAATAATAAAACGGGGTAACGCACGAGACCTAAAAGTGGATGGATGTGGAGACAAAGGATTTAGACAGGTTCAGGCCCTCTCAATGAGAGGTAATACCCTACTCCTGTTTGGGGATTTGAATCCGCCGGGTGTATTATAGATCTGACGATCTAGTTGTCTCATGCCCCCTAGAGGGCCTCCTGCCCACCTTATATAGGATGGGGGGCAGGATTACAAGATAGAAACCTTAACCAATACGGTATCGGTTTCCTAAATCTACTTTACAATCTTATCAAACCAGGACTTTAGGCCGTTTCATAATATACAGGGAAACGTAATACCCAAGTCATGATCTGTTACATATTTTATATATATAAGTTATCCCCTATAACTAGTCGGATAACCATGCCGTGTGGGTATGGGGTACCCATAATCTCCACAGTAGCCCCTGAGACCTTCACAGTCGGAAAGATAATCTTCTCTCGAACTAGATTACTCCAAAGCCGAGTGCTTCAATCATCTTCGCCATGATCTCCCGAGTACTTTTTCCAAATCAGAAGACTGTGGAGGGCTGAAAAAATAAAGTCAGGTGCATCGACTAGATGCACCGAGTGGTTTCGATAATTGTATTCAACCAAGCGACTTAATATTAATATGTAGCATATGCGGTGTGAATCCCTGAATAATATGATCCAAGTAATATACCGACTGCTTTGTAAAATATGATGAGTGTAACCTAAAGTTGGCTACATCATTGAAAATTCACATAGCAAAACAGCTATAAAGAAGCTTGTATGTTGTGAATAAAGAAATTTCCAAAGTATTGAGCATACGCCATGCGCACACTGCTTTAACAGATGTGCTTAAGTCCCTAGAAGACACATGGTTCTACCACACCTGGAAATATATGGCATATGTGGTATAAAATCCGAGTAAATAAACTCATAAAGGATTTACCAACCGCCTGAAAAATGACCACAATATATAATCAGCCTAAGCCATAATATTGGTCAATAAAAATGCACACTTACGTGGCAAAAAGCAATGATATTGTATCCAATCAATTGCTTAAAAACCCAAACAGCACCATGACTATATAAAAAAGTCAGCGGGCCAGCTATATAAAGCTTTACTGTTTGACACCTTTTAAGATGCATTGTACCAACTCCTAAAAAGTTGAGTAACTGCGGTATAAAAGGATTTTAAGGTATTGGGCACTTGATCACGCGCACTTTGGCCTAAGCAAAAAGTGCCTAAGTCCCTAAAAGAACGTGACAGGCCACACCTGAAAATATGGGCTGCAGACATATTAGGCCTAGGCCAAAAAATATGCCTTCGACACCCTTTAAAGGATGACGCATGTAACATGCTTCCGAGTAATAAATTTGGAACGGGTGATATAGACCAAGTGTAGCTCATATCAATCGCTTCTGATCTGAGTGATTATCCCTTATAGGATATTCCAAAATAAATATAATAATTAAATCCCGACTGGCGCAAGTATTCGGTTGATAACCCTTACGGGGAATAATAAATAGTCCAGTCTTTGAGCATAGAAAATAGACCCATGATTATGAATTCATGTTGCATGTATCCGGAACAAGTCCAAATTGGAGGTATGATACTTGTGTTTGAGCTAGTAAGCCCCTGAGCATATAGCTTGTCCTTCTGTCGTAGTCACAATTGTCCATTGATGGTAGCTGGCGCAGTTGGCATAGAGACAAGACGACCAATATAGAGATAATATTGTCTACCAGAGGTGGCAAAAATATTGATGGTAGTGAAGATAGTGATACCAATCTAAAGTGATGAAGTTGCACAGCCGTGGAAGCGAAGAAACCAGTCGGTAGCAGTCAGGTCAGCCAGCAATGAATATGAAGGCGCCCAGTGATAAAGTTGTGTAGCCATGGCAACGAAATAATCAGTCGGTGACAGACGAGGCAGCTGGTGAAGAAGATAAAGATGCCCATTAGTGGCGACATAATAAGCCATCCGTGAAGGCGAGGATACCAGTCGGTGGTGACGAAAGCAAGCCGACAGTGAAGATGTAGACACGCATCAAAGGCGATGACGAAATCCACCAATCATGAAGATGAAGAAAATAGTCGGCGACGACAAACACAACCGACAGTAATGATGATAAGCAGCAACAGAGATGATCGACTATGAGGACGAAGTTGCCCATCAAACAGCAGTAGAATAGGCTATGTTGAAGAGGCTTGGCAGGATATTGATAAAGATGACGATGTC
This sequence comes from Oryza sativa Japonica Group, assembly GCF_034140825.1. Lineage (NCBI taxonomy): Eukaryota > Viridiplantae > Streptophyta > Magnoliopsida > Poales > Poaceae > Oryza > Oryza sativa. The sequence continues at coordinate 2,960,766 of NC_089038.1, read as the reverse complement.
GGTGATCCAGTCAATAGCAGTGTAGCAACCAATGATAATGACGAAGACACTCATCAGCATTTGCATAGTAGGTCAACCGTGAAGGTGAAATAATAAGTCGGCGAAAACATAATCATCCATTAGCAACAGCAGAGATGTCAGGGTCGATGAAGCAGAGGTGCTGGTGATGATGTCAGTGACAATAATCCATCAAATTAATGTTATAACTGTTGTAGATGCTTCACTTGGAGGAGAGTTGATGTTGTTGCCCAACTCGTCTAAACCGAAATATTTGAAGTTGTTGAAGTAGAATGTCTGCTCCGAAGCAAAGATGAAGATAATGACTCCTGGAGTTGACTCGTGGGTTGATGAATTGATTTCTTCAGCTTGACATAAAATTTGTCAAATTTTGAGCCTTATATTTGTGTAGCCCCCGACTCTTTGATTAGTTGGGAAACAACTGAACATAGAGTCGAGAACTGTAGCTTCTTGTCGTCGAATAGTCATTGCTTGATTGAAGATATGTGTTGAAGATGTCCAAGTAGAAATCCTGAATATTGGAGAGCCACTTGTTGTAGTAAAATAACATGGCATTGCATGCCGAGATGTCGAGGTTCACAAAGACGTCGTGGTTGGTGAAGTAGTAAAACTTGCGAAGTAGCAACAATAGAGTTTGCCGGTGCCGAAGATAATAAAGATGAAGTCGCTCCACCATGGTGACAAAGTTGTATTGCCGTAATGAAGTGAACACAAGTCGGCGGCAACAGAAGCAAACCGGTAGTGAAGACGCGCAGTTGTGAAGATAAAAGCACCAGTCGGCGGCGGCATAATCAGTCGGCGACAGAAGATGATGATGTCCATCAGTAGTGGTAGCTGTATAAACCAGACGTAGAGGTAAGGGCACTAGTCAGCAACAGACGAGACGACCGGCGATTAAGATGTAGATGCCCAACAACGGCGGCATAATAGGCCAGCCGTGCAGGCGGAAACACCAGTCGGCGACGGACGAGGCGGCCGGTCGGTGAAGACGTAGACGCCCAACAACGGCGGCATAATAGGCCAGCCGTGCAGACGGAAACACCAGTCGGCGGCGATGGAGGCAGGCCGGTGGTGGAGTCGTAGACGCCCAACAACGACGGCATAATAGGCCAGCCGTGCAGACGGAGACACCAGTCGGCGGCGGCGAAGGCAAGCCGGTCGGTGAAGACGTAGACGCCCATCAACGGTGGCATAATAGGCCAGCGTGCAGGCGGAAACACCAGTCGGCGGCGATGGAGGCAGGCCGATGGTGGAGTCGTATACGCCCAACAACGACGGCATAATAGGCCAGCCGTGCAGACGGAGACACCAGTCGGCGGCGGCGAAGGCAAGCCGGTCGGTGAAGACGTAGACGCCCATCAGCGGTGGCATAATAGGCCAGCGTGCAGGCGGAAACACTAGTCGGCGGCGGACGAGGCGGCCAGTCGGTGAAGAGGTAGACGCCCAACAACAGCGGCATAATAGGCCAGCCGTGTAGGCGGTGACACCAGTCGGCGGCGGCGAAAGCAAACCGGCGGTGAAAATGTAGACGCCTGACAACGGTGTTGTGACCAACCAACCGTATAGGCGAAGACACCAGTCGGCGGCGACGACGGCGAGCCGGTGGTGATGTTCTGACTGATCCATTCCTGGAGCGTAAGAGATAAGCTCAAAGCCATGAATCCCTTTTATGCATATCTGGATTTGGATCCTGCAGAACAAATATATAGGATGAGTAGTATCTGATGTAAATATAATACTCGAGAAAAATTCAAGCAGTTTATAAATACGTATTTCTTCTCTTGTTAATTTTGATTTCCCCGAGCAGATGACTCATTACGTTTAAACACTCTGCCCGACTAGTCATAGCCACCAAGCACTGGGAGTCGGCCTAAGCACTTCCCAAACATGCATATGAGTGACATGAGTTCGTCATTAATGGAACAAAGTTTCACGGATCGGAGTTTACTACTCGGGTACTTTTGCAATTATTAAGAGCAGAAAATAAATTATCTTATCTCTATGCTTTTGATTTATTCCGAATAATACTTAGCACCTTGCGTTACTCGGTCCATCCAACGAGCCCCCGGGTGCTACGAATCGGCCTAAAGGCAACTATCCATTGGCAAACCAAACGGAAAGCATAGGAAGATGGAACTCCATAACTCGATAGGCACTTTTGTACTCAGATTATGTCGCAAGCAATCAAGATAAATATTATGAAAAATATGATATAACATCTGTAGCCCCCGACTCACTACTCAATGGAAGACCAATTGGTGTAGTGAGGTAGAGGAAAAGGAAAAATATCATATAAAGAATAAAATAAATGATGACTTAGCTTTTCAATATTCCCTTGGTGATGGCAGAAGTAGCCGATGCGGGAACAAGTCGTCCATCAATAGCAATGAAAACACCGGTCGGCGGCGATGACTGCAGCCAGTAGTGAAGACATGGTTGACATCAGCAACGGCGACGGAGTACACCAATCGTGAAGGCGAGGACACCAGTCGGCGGCGACGGAGGCAGGCCGGCGGTGAAGTCGTGGACGCCCGACAACGGCGGCATAATAGGCCGGCCGTGCAGGCGGAAACACCAGTAGGCGGCGGCGGAGTCCAGCCGGTCGGTGAAGACGTGGACGCCCATGAACGGTGGTGTGACCAACCAACCGCTTAGGCGTGGACAACAGTCGGCGGTGGCGAAGTCCGGCCGATCAGTGAAGACGTGGACGCCCATGAACGGTGGTGTGACCAACCAACCGTATAGGCGAGGGCACCAGTCGGCGGCGACGGAGGCAGGCCCAGGGTGAAGTCGTAGACGTCCAACAACGGTGGCATAATAGGCCAGCTGTGTAGGCAGAGACACCAGTCGGCGGCGGTGAAGGTAAGCCGGTGATGATGATGGCCACCAATATTGACATGGTAGTCCAGCCCGTTTTGTATCCTAGATTGAAGGTTGTCTGTCGTGTTCCAGTCCGAGTTGAAGAGAAACTTGACAAAGTCGTCGGCGACATATATGGCCCAGACTCTCGTAGCAAAAATCATATGCATGTGCAGATCTTCTGTTGGTATGTGTTTATGCATACAGGTACATAGTTGTTCCAGGCACGTACAAACGCATGCGATGACCAGTAATTGCTGGATAAGTTTGAGCATTGATATAGCTCGCGTGTGCCCGCAGCCATACGTCTTCATTAAAAAATACTCGAGCTGACAAAGTGAAAATTGCTGCTTGTATGTACTGCTCCGTGTTTTTGATTTTCCATGTTGAGTCAGCCGAGTCCGAGATTGATCCAATCAGCTGTCTTATGCAACTAGCCAGCCGTGGTTGTCTCTCGTGACGATCAGGGGACTCGGAGGGCACAGCCAACAATCAGTGCATGCAAGACATAGATTGATTTAATTAGTAGTTAAATCTGAGACCAATCTAATAATTGGTAGATTGGAACGGCGAACCTGGTCATTGTTGTAACCACAAAGTGTAGCTCCCGAAGCGGAGATTTTTGCGGAGATACAGGAGATATCGGTGACGATGACGGTTTGAAGCTTCCAACTTGATGACACAGATCTTTGATCGCCGTTCTCTCGACTGGTTAAAACCCAAGTCGGAGAAAGAGAGATTGTTGAAGTCGTCGGCAGCGAGGAAGTGAAAACTCACGAATCAAAGACGAAGCCGACGAATCATGAAATTGATTCCATCACACTTGTTGACAGGAAACTCGGCGAACCCCTACCTGGCGCGCCAACTGTCGAAACATGAATTCGGCAATAATAAAACGGGGTAACGCACGAGACCTAAAAGTGGATGGATGTGGAGACAAAGGATTTAGACAGGTTCAGGCCCTCTCAATGAGAGGTAATACCCTACTCCTGTTTGGGGATTTGAATCCGCCGGGTGTATTATAGATCTGACGATCTAGTTGTCTCATGCCCCCTAGAGGGCCTCCTGCCCACCTTATATAGGATGGGGGGCAGGATTACAAGATAGAAACCTTAACCAATACGGTATCGGTTTCCTAAATCTACTTTACAATCTTATCAAACCAGGACTTTAGGCCGTTTCATAATATACAGGGAAACGTAATACCCAAGTCATGATCTGTTACATATTTTATATATATAAGTTATCCCCTATAACTAGTCGGATAACCATGCCGTGTGGGTATGGGGTACCCATAATCTCCACACCCCATTTGTTCCAAAAATCCACTAGAGACATTATGACGAGTTCTCTGTTGTGAATTTTGAGCTTAGGCCAACCGAGGGCAGGTCGCCTCGCGTATATATGCTGGTTGCTGCGGTTGTTAGCGTACCAACCAATCTATCAATATATGCGTATATATGTCTGTCTATATATATGTAGATTGTAGAATTGTTGGACAGTCCCGAGAAACATTCATGTTAGTCCAGAAATAGTGAATAAATCTATACATCCTTCTAGGCATAGGACCCATTATAACGGATTTCATTAAATCCACGTCAGTGGAGATCTACGTAGTTATCCTTCTTAGAGTATATACTGTTCATTTTTTCTAAGAAATATTCGGGCTGTAATTCTTTTGGCACAAATATACTGTCATCGCTATATGAGAGTGCGAGATCGATAAGACACGCTGAACCATTGCGTGAGAATGACGATGTGGGTGGTCTCGCGGGGTGGGAGCGTGAGACCGCGCGGTCTCACACAACCACAACGCGAGTCTGAGCTGAGACCATGCGATCTCGCATGCAAAAAAGCGACAGCGCTTCAAAAAATAGTTAATTAGTGATTAATTATCCTAATTAATGTTAATTGATTATTAATAATGCTAATTACAATAATATTAATTAATTAATTTCTAATTATGCTAGTTAATTTATTAATCACAGAGTATGGATGGGAAGTCGGTCTCACGCCCTCGCAGAGCGAGACCGTGGTGACTCTTGCGATCTCGCCGGACCGCCCTGCGACAGTGGTATACTTCTGCAAATTTCTTCAGTACATGTATATTTATGTAAAACCAATGAAAAAAGATATATTTTCATTTTTTTTGAAATATCTTACATTGTCAAAAGGGCAAGGACTATCTAGCACTTTGCGAGTTACTTGAACTAAACGACGTGCATCACACCCTTCCACCATCCCACAACACTAGCATCCCAAGGTCATGTTTCCCCTTCCCATCCTCTTCACACTTCTCCCATTGTAACTCTCTTCAACTATCGTGTTCATATCTTATACTATGTATCTGACCAACTCTTTCTGCCAAAACCACTCCAGTAATTTTTGGATCTTGCTGCACTGGATAGAAATTGACCGAGGGAAGAGGCCGTTCATTTTCCCTTCAGCTTCCCCTTTACCTGCGATAAGCATAGGAGGAGCAAATGGTGAGGAAGAAACCATGAGGTGGAAGGGAGCATGCCAGAGAAGACGGTTGGCTACACCGCCCAGAGACTGGAGACTTCCATTGTCCTACCCCGCACATACCTGGCTTCGAATCTGCCACCTCCATAGATCACCGGTAGCCAATCTTTTCTAAATTGGAGCTCTCAGCATTGTTGGGACAACTTGGGAGGAGCATCCTTAATGGCAACGCCACTCTCCCTCTCCGCCTGATTAGGCTGAGGGCATTTGCCTCCACATCAAGCTATCCTCCTCAACCCATCAACGACGAAGACCTATCCTCGTCTCCTCCGCTGTGGCCACCACCGCCACGTGCCAACAACTGCACAATCCTAGGCATGCTTAGGCTGCCTTCTTCCACTGAGGGTCCCAACAATAATCCCCCGATGTCATTGAGATTTCTGCACTTGGACGCTTCCCCAATGGCAATGTGACGCCGGCGACCTCGTTCCCTGCCCCATGACTTGAGCTACCGATCTCATCCACAATGCCATCAGTTCAAAGGGCGGTGATAAGGACTAGATGATGATTGCAAATCCAGACCTAGCGATGCAATGATGGCTAGCCGACAGCAGCAGATCTAACTAGCAAAGTTTGCGCCCGGAGGCAGGAAAGGTATTTGGTGGCGGTGGTGCCATAGTCTTCGAGCGGAGAGTAGGAGAAATGCCATTACCATAACTCTCCAATCCTTCCTCTCTATTGGGTTTAGTTCTATGTTGCTAAAAGTCAAGGGCCTAGGTCGCATAGGCTATGATACAACAAAAGAGATTGTTGGGCCTAGACCGAAATAAGTCTTCGAGGCCACATGGTTTGATGTGACGGAGGAGATTGTTAGGGCTGCTGGTGATGGAGGAGATTGTTAATTTTAGTCGTAACCGACGATACGAGAGCACGACTCAAAATATGAGGGCATTCTGCACCTATCACCTACTCATTTGGGTTGTGTAGGTTCGAGGACCTAGAGTTGTGGTGTTGGTCGGACCAGTGGTGAATCAGGCCCAATATAACCTGTGTAACCAACGGTTGATGAGCTGGTCTACGCTCTCTAATAGTACTCTGTATCTCGGTCGTGTAGCACGTGATGACCACCATCGTGTCGTAATCCTCTGCTGGTGCATCGATCAGGCAGTGGTCGCTAGCTTCTCTCAATGTTGGTATTGCTTGTCCTACGCCTTTGTCCATGCATGCATAAGTGCTTTGGAAAATATTAAATGACTTGTCTGATAAAAAACTTATATGATCTAGGATCCAGTTGCACTATTGTATTTACTCCAATTAAATCTTTAGAAAAAGACCTCACATGATGATATTCTGATGAAAAAATAATATGATTGAAATGTTGAAATTTGATGTTTCAGTTGGAATAAAACTTTGTTGCACATTTCATGTTTTGATATATTTTTTAACAATTTTCAATGTAATCACTACGCCAGATCCTCACACCTCTGACGGGATACCTGTGACGGGCAAACGATTTGGTCACTAGTGACCATTACCTCTGACGGGTCAGACGGGATAACGTCACCGGTGAGCCATCCGGCCGCGGACCGTCACAGGTATCCCCTCACTTGTGACGGGCCGAAAGGAAAACCCGTCAGAGGTATACCAGTGACGAGTTTTGCTTCCAACCCGTCACTGGTATCCCCTCACCTGTGACGGGCCGATACATTAGAAGCCGTCAGAGGTGATGGGCCGCCACCTGTGACGGCTTTCATTTCTGGCCCGTCACAGGTGAGCGGATACCAGTGACGGGCCGTTGAATAGAAGCCCGTCAAAGGTATGAGCAATACCTTTGACGGGTTTTTTTTTATCTAACCCGTTTGAGGTGTGTTGGGTCTATAAAATACCCCCAAACTGCCAACTGCTTTCCATCCCGACCATTGTACTGTTCACAAATCGGTTGGGAGGGCAAGGGGGGCGATTTTTTGCTAAAATTCAAGGTAAAAAACACATTATTCTCCATTCATTCTCAACATATCGATCATGATTTATTTTTCTTCGTATGTTGTTGATTTCAGATGGATCGTAGATAGATGTACTATGCGCATCGTTCGTCTACCGAGTATAGAGAGGGGGTCACTGAATTTGTCACATTTGCGGATAATGACAGAAAAAGTAGGATGAGCATGCACATGTTGTGCCCATGTAGGGACTGTAAGAATGAACAGATGATCGAAGACAAGGATGAAGTGCATGCTCATTTGATAATGAATGGATTCATGAAGAAATATACCTGCTGGACCAAGCATGGAGAGCAAGAGGCGCCTGATGTCGCAGCTGAAGAAGTGTTGGATCAGGATGTAGAGAACACCGCCGCAGCTCGAGAAGGCATGTTCGTACCTTCTCCTTTAGGTGGAGAGACCATAGATTTGGACACTCAATGTCTATCTACAATGTTGCATGACATTGAAGACGCAGAGGACAACGACATAGATTATGAGAAGTTTAGTAAGTTGGTGGAAGATTGCCAGATGCCGTTGTATGATGGATGCAAGTCGAAGCACAGCAAGTTGTCATGCGTGTTGGAACTCATGAAGCTTAAGGCTAGTAATGGCTGGTCGGACAAGAGTTTTACAGAACTCCTTGAGCTGTTAAAGGATCTGTTGCCAGAGGGGAACAATTTACCTCAGACGACATATGAAGCGAAGCAAGTATTATGTCCGTTGGGCCTGGAGGTCAGAAGAATTCATGCATGTCCGAACGACTGCATTTTGTATTACAAGGAATACGCTGACTTGGATGTCTGCCCTATCTGTGGGGCATCAAGATACAAACGAGCAAAGAGTGAAGGTGAAGGAAGTAAGTCAAAGAGGGGAGGCCCAGCAAAGGTGGTGTGGTATCTCCCAATTGCGGAGCGCATGAAGAGAATGTTTGCGAACAAGGAACAAGCTAAGCTTGTACGCTGGCATGCCGAAGAACGGAAAGTCGATACTATGCTGAGGCACCCAGCAGATTCAGTACAGTGGAGGACAATCGATAGGATTTACCAGGAATTCTCAAATGACCCAAGAAACATGCGTTTCGCAATGTGTACGGACGGCATTAATCCTTTTGGTGATTTGAGCAGTCGTCACAGTACATGGCCAGTTCTGCTTGTTAACTATAACCTTCCTCCCTGGTTGTGTTTCAAAAGAAAGTACATTATGCTTGCCATGCTCATTCAAGGACCGAGACAACCTGGCAACGATATCGATGTGTTCCTTGAACCGATAATCGATGACTTCGAAAGGCTATGGAATGAGGGCACACGAACATGGGATGCATATGCACAAGAGTATTTCAACCTCCATGCGATGCTGTTTTGTACCATCAACGATTATCCGGCCCTTGGCAACCTTTCTGGCCAAACTGTGAAAGGGAAATGGGCGTGTTCGGAGTGTATGGAGGAAACAAGAAGCAAATGGTTGAAGCATTGACACAAGACGGTCTACATGGGTCACAGGAGATTTCTCCCAAGGTATCACCCGTATAGGAATATGAGAAAGAATTTCAATGGACACAGAGATACAGCCGGAACCCCGACAGAGCTAACAGGGACAGAGGTGCACAACTTAGTGATGGGAATAACCAACGAGTTTGGAAAAAAGAGGAAAGTTGGAAAGCGAAAAGAGAAGAGCACATCGAAGGAAAAAACAAAGGAGCATGTGGAAAAACAAAAGACAAAAGAGAAGAGCATGTGGAAAAAAAAGTCAATATTTTGGAGACTACCATACTGGAAGGATCTTGAAGTTCGCCACTGCATAGATTTGATGCATGTCGAGAAGAATGTATGCGAGAGTTTAATGGGATTACTGCTTAACCCAGGTACTACAAAGGATGGTCTCAACGCCCGACGAGATCTGGAAGATATGGGTGTTCGGTCGGAGCTACATCCCATAACCACGGAATCCGGCAGGGTTTACCTTCCTCCAGCCTGCTACACTCTCTCGAAAGAAGAGAAGATTGATTTGCTAACATGTTTGAGTGGTATAAAGGTTCCATCTGGTTACTCATCAAGAATCAGTAGACTCGTTTCACTGCAAGATCTTAAGTTGATTGGAATGAAGTCGCATGATTGCCACGTTCTTATCACACAGCTGTTGCCCGTTGCAATAAGGAATATTTTGCCTCCTAAGGTGCGACACACGATCCAGCGGTTGTGTTCCTTCTTCCATGCAATTGGCCAGAAGATCATTGATCCCGAGGGACTAGATGAACTACAGGCAGAACTTGTGAGAACCCTATGTCATCTTGAGATGTACTTTCCTCCAACTTTCTTTGACATAATGGAACATCTTCCGGTGCACCTTGTGAGGCAAACAAAGTGCTGTGGTCCAGCATTCATGACGCAGATGTATCCTTGCGAAAGGTACCTAGGGATCCTTAAGGGTTATGTACGGAACCGTTCACACCCCGAGGGGAGTATCATCGAGAGTTACACCACCGAAGAGGCCATCGAATTTTATGTGGACTACATGTCAGAAACATCTTCAATTGGATTACCACGATCTCATCACGAAGGGAGGCTTGACGGTGTTGGTACTGTTGGAAGAAAGACTATTAGGTTGGATCGGAAGGTGTACGATAAAGCTCATTTCACGGTACTACAGCATATGACTGAGGTGGTGCCGTACGTTGACGAACACCTTGCAGTTATCCGACAAGAGAACCCAGGCCGATCAGAGAGTTGGGTCAGGAATAAGCACATGTCTTCTTTCAACGAGTGGCTGAAGAACTGAATTGCCAGGTTGCAGAACTTGTCTAGTGAAACACTTCAGTGGTTGTCACAGGGTCCTGAATGGAGTGCCACCACCTGGCAAGGATATGACATAAATGGATACACCTTTCACACGGTAAAGCAAGACAGCAAATGCACAGTGCAGAACAGTGGGTTACGCATCGAGGCTGCTAGTGACGGTGGTCGTCGTGATCAATACTATGGTAAAGTTGAGAAAATATTGGAGCTAGATTACTTGAAGTTCAAAGTCCCGTTGTTTCGTTGTCGATGGGTCGATCTTCGCAATGTAAAAGTTGACAATGAAGGTTTCACCACTGTCAACTTGGCTAACAACGCGTACAAGGATGAACCGTTCGTTCTCGCCAAACAAGTTGTTCAAGTGTTCTACATAGTTGACCCGTGTAACAAGAAACTACATGTTGTTCGTGAAGGGAAAAGGAGAATTGTTGGATTGGACAACATTGCAGACGAGGATGATTACAACCAGCACGTCCACGGCATAGGTCAAGAAATACCTCTAGAAGAGGAGGAAGAAGAAGATGAATTTCAATATGCACGTGTCGACCATGAGGAAGGATTATTTTTGTAATTTATGTACGTAGTTTATGTCTACATGTCTGTTATCTGTATGACTCTAATATGTTCGCAATGATCAATAGTATATTGCTTATGAAATAGTCAAATAAAATAATTAAGTGAAGCACCCACTAGAAGTGAAATAAAATAATTAAGCAAGTATAAGCATTGGAAATAAAATAATTAAAGTAGTATAATAATGAAGTGCAATTACTACTGTTAGTGAAATAAAATAATTAAGTATAAAAAAATATGTAGTGTATGTGAAAATATGTTAAGGAAAATAAAAGAACTAAGTGAAATAAAATAAAATAAAATTGTTCTAGGCAAACTCACCTGTGACGGGCTCTATCTGTAGGGCCGTCACAGGTGACCTCACCTGTGACGGCCCAGAGTGTTGGGCCCGTCACAGGTGGTCTTACCTGTGACGGCTCCACGGTTGGCGCCCGTCACAGGTGAGGCCACCTGTGACGGCCACATAGTTGGCGCCCATCACAGGTGAGTTTGACTAGGGTTGACCTAGGGTTGGACATCTTCTAGATCGATCCAGATCCGGCACCCACTCTCACTCACTCACTCTCTCGACCGCCGCCTCGCCGCCTCCTTCTCCACCGCCGCCTCCTCACTCACTCTCTCGACCGCCGCCGTCCTCTCCACCGCCATCTCCACCGTCGCCGCCTCAACCTCTCCTCCGCCCTCTCCGCCGCCATCTCCGCTGCCCTCTCTGCCGCCATCTCCGCCGTCCTCTCCACCGCCATCTCCGCCGTCGCCGCCTCAACCTCTCCTCCTCCCTCTCCGCCGCCATCTCTGCTGCCCTCTCTGCCGCCATCTCCGCCCTCTCCGCCGCTGCCTCCACCGCCGCCCTCGCCGCCGGTCGTCCTCTCCGCCGTCCGTCCATCGACTTCCCCGACCTCCCCGACCCTGACCTCCCCGACGCCGGGATCCCCGACCACCGCCGACCGCCTCGACCTCTTCGCCACTGCCTCTCCGCCGCCGCCACCAGGATCCAGGACGACTACGGCCTGCGCCGCCGTCTCCAAGTACGCCGCTTCTCCAAGTATGCCGCCACCCTCCCCCATTCCTCCTTTTTTCCGATGGATGAATTGCATTGTTTAGATGAATGAAATGTGATTTGTTGTTTCGATTATTGGTGCTGCTGTATAGATGAATTAAATGTGATTTGTTGTCTGTGGATGTTTTGGATGAATGTAGGGGCTAGATTTTATATACATGATTTTGGTGCAGTGAATCTTAGCATCAATAGAGGATCTTAGCATGAATTTTGCTGCAGTGGATGTTCTTTTCTTTATGGATAAGAACAGATTATCTACACTTATTGATTTATATACCCTTGTTGTCTATGAATAGTTGAATTGTTGTTTATATACATGATTTATATACCCCTGCTGCTGCTGCCACATAAATTATTGTGGGCTATTTTATTATCTACACTTGCCCCTTGCTGTCTATGTTTGCCCATGCTGCTGCCTATGGTTGCAACTGTTAGTTAAAACTTGAATGTGTAGCTAGTTTGCAACTTGGATGTGGATTTAAGTGCCATTTGGACATATAACCATTCATGGAGTGTGTACTGCTATATATGTTGTTTTGTTCCCTTTTGCTAGACCTATTGAATTTTGTGGATCATGTTTATATTTAGCTGAAAAAGGATGGATTGATAGATTGGCAATAGTGTTTCTAGCTAGGTAGGGTAGCTAGCTAGAAATAGTTTATTAAGCTAGCTAGTTAAGGGTTATCAAACCATCACAAAATACAAAATGCATGGGGAATTTTGGTGGTTTGGTCAGTGTAGTCCACGGACGGAACCGACCTACACACCAAAATTTTCAATGCATTTTGTTTTCTATAATTCTTTGATAATTAAGGACCTTTATTAGGTGTAGGGTTTGAAATCTAGTTACAAGGGAAGAATTGATAGATTGGCCGCAGATTTAATGTAGTTCCGAGGTTATCAAACCATCACAGAATACAAAATGCATGGGGAATTTTGGTGGATAGGCCAGTGTAGTCCATGGACGGAACCGACCTAGACACCAAAATTCTCCATGCATTTTGTTTTCTGTCATAATTTGATGATTAAGGAACTTTGCAGATTATCTAAACTTGTTGATTTATATACCCTTTTTGTCTATGAATAGGTCAATTGTATGAATTGTTGTTTATATACATGATTTATATACCCATGCTGCTGCTGCCACAATGATTGTGGGCTGTTTTATTATCTAGACTTGCTTGAATTGAATGGATGAATTGCTGTTTACATGAAGTTAGTAGTACTGTCTCCTTTTTTATCTACACCCCTGCTACTGCTGTTATTGTGGGCTACTTGTTAATACACCTTTTCCTTGTTTTATGTTGTTGCTGCCCCTGTGGAGTATCTTTGCCCCTGCTTCTGCTGCCCAATGTGTTCCTTGTTAAATGGCCAGTGATGAATTGCTCAATAAGAACAGATTATCTACACTTGTTCATTTTTTTATCTATTCTTCTTTTTGCCCCTGTTGTGGCTCAATAAGTGATGAATTGCTCAATAAGTGAATCTTGAATGTGGATTTAAGTGCAACTGCTGCTGTCTATGTTTGCCCTTGCTGTCTATGTTTGCCCATGCTGCTGCCTATGGTTGCAACTGTTAGTTAAGTGCAACTTGAATGTGGATTTAAGTGCCATTTGGACATATAACCATTCATGGAGTGTGTACTGCTATATATGTTGCTAGACCTATTGAATTTTGTGGATCATGTTTATATTTAGCTGAACCGACGGAACCGACCTAGACACCAAAGTTCTCCATGCATTTTGTTTTCTGTCATTCTTTGATGATTTATATACCCTTGCTGCTGCTGCCCAATGTGTTCCTTATTAAATGGCCAGTGATGAATTGCTCAATAAGAACAGATTATCTACACTTGTTTATTTTTTTGCCCCTACACTTGTTCACTTGTTCCTTATTAAATGGCCAGTGTAGAGTGGTTATATACCTCTACACTTGTTCTTTTTTTATGCATTAGAACAGATTTTGTGCACTTGCTCTTTTTTTATGCATAAGAACAGATTTTCTGCACTTGCTCTTTTCTTCTGGATTGATAAGAGGAGTATATCTAGACATGTTGTTTTAGTTAATTTGCCCCTGCTGTTGCTACCCCTGTGGCATATATACTCCTCCTGCTGCTGTTTTATGTCAATCATGCAAATTCTGTACCCTTGCTGCTGCTGTTTTTTAAATTTGCATGATTGATTCAGTGGTTATATACCTCTACACTTGTTCTTTTTTTATGCATAAGAACAGATTTTGTGCACTTGCTCTTTTTTTATGCATAAGAACAGATTTTCTGCACTTGTTCATTTTTTTATCTACAATAATATATGCATGATTTATATACCACTGCTGTTGTTGCCCCTGTACTTCTTGTTAAATGGCCAAGGATGAATTGCTTAATAACATTCTATCTATACCTGTTCTTTTCTTTATGGATAAGAACAGATTATCTACACTTGTTGATTTATATACCCTTGCTGTCTATGTAAATTTCCCTCTGCTGTTGCTGTTTATGTGAATTTCCACCCTGCTGTTGCTGTTTATGTGAATCTCCCCCTGCTGTTGCTGCCCCTGTGGCATATATACCCCTACTGCTGTTATATGGCCCTGCTACTGCTCTTATTGCTGCTATTATATGGCCATGCTGTTGCTACTGCTCTAATTTCCTGCACTTGCTCTTTTCTTTATGGATAAGAACAGATGAACTACACTTGTTCTATTTTATGGATAAGAACAGATGAACTACACTTGTTCTATTTTCTTTGGGTTGCTTTTTCCTCCTAGTAGCTGATTTCCTCTTTTTATCCCTTCATGCAAATGATTGTAATTGATGCATATTTCTCAGCAAAACTGAGGCCATATCTTTCATAGTATACCCCGTATTACATTGGATCTAATGCTATTTAGTCTAATGGTAGGAAATTTATAATCTTTTTCGCGAAAGTTAAACCATGTCAATGCCCAGCGCAAACCCGCCCTCCCCAACACCTGCGAGGATCCAGGAAGAAGCAAACCCAGCCACAGAGGCAGTTGCCGAAGGTCATCCCGCGACAACGGCGGTCCAACAACCCGAAATTCATGGTAATTTATAGGATAAATTTTCACCACATGACCACATAAATTTTAGCTAGCACCCCTTAGCAAATATTGCCTTCTGTTTGTGCTGCAGAATTGCCGCAGGAACAACATACGTCGATGTCGGGCGGGACAAGTGCAAGTAGGTCTAGTAGAAATTCGCGGTCACAAAATATATGGCCGACCATAGTGCAAGTTATAAGAGAGGTTGACGCTAGTGGTAGGCCCACGGCGCCCAGGACTGTCATTGGAAGATGGTCTAACTGCTGCGGGCTAGCAGCACGTGAGAACTTCGGGATCCTCCATAAAGATATCGGGAAGGTCACAGAAGCCGAGAAAGAGCGAGCTTGGACGGCAATGGAGAAATGGTTCACATTTCCAACCGAAGCAAAGGATAGGCTCAAGCGGAAGGCATTCCAAAAGATGGGCAAAGCTTGGAAGAATTGGAAGTCGAAGCTCTTCACCGAGTTTGTCAACCCGCCCGGCAATCATACGCCGTTCGATGAATACCCTCAAATAACCGAAGCGGTGTGGGAGGAATTCTGCTCTCTCAAGACCACCCAAGAGTTTAGGGAATCAAGCGAGGCACATCGCGTACTGCAACAGCGGAATGAGCACCCGCATCGGCTGGGCACCGCAGGGTACATCGGCAAGGAGGCAATATGGGCCCAAGAAGATGCAGCCGCTGCAGCAGCGAATGTCCCTGCCCCGTTTTCAGACATCCCTGAACAAAGAGCTCGCAACTGGGCGCGGGCAAGGGGTAAGGTCAACCCGGATGGCTCTGTCACATTTGAGAACAAAAGTGATGCCGTCGTCTATCAGGAACTGGTGAGTTCACTACTTAACCTAACTAATTTCCGTTCGTATAAAGTACAAGTTCGTATAAACGACTATCTTCTTTTCTAGTTGGGCTTGGTTGCTGAACAAGCTTCACAAAGCGAGGTTGAGTCCGCGCCGAAGAGGCGCGAAGATGACATCCTCACAAAGGCGCTCGGAACCAAAGAACATCCTGGCCGAACTCGGGAAATTGGTAGCGATGTGCCCTGGAAGCATGGACTCCCTCAGTACAGCTCCCAATACAGGAAACGGAAAGTCTCCAAGGAAGAGAGGGACGCTCGTTTGAAGGCCGAACTTAAGGTTGAGGTCATTCAAGAACTAGAAGCTAGCATGAATGCAAGGGTGGAAGAAAGGGTTAACAAGGTCCTCGCCGACATGAATATACCCCGAGTCACAACACCTGCTGTGCAACTAACTCCTCGTGTACAACACGACACGAGTCCGTCACAGCATAGGAGTAGTTGTGCATCCACAGAGGTGCCGGCCCCTGGTCTCCCGATCGCACCACTAGCTGCAGTGGACCACATCGAGGTAATTGTTGTTATCCGATCCATATCTAATAAAAGACATGTACACATTCCAATATTATATTCAAACTTTCACCTTATGCAGGGCGCAGCACAGTGTGTCCTACTAGCGAGAGTCCACCCAACTTTCGCTCCTGAAGTCGCTGAGGGCATGGCTTTCAAGCCCTCGGTTACAGACAAGGTCCACGGCACAGATCTGCTAGCTGGGTATGCCAAGGTGTCCATCGATACAGTAAAGAACACCTGGTCAGGCTATCCGCTGCCCGTGCCCTCAAATGATGAAATCATGACTTTGGGCGATGCGCGCAAGACGTTCATACAATGGCCCAAAGAAGACATAGTTGTGAAGATGACTCCTCGTCCAAGTCGACCGACGGAGCTTACACCTCCCAAGTCTAAGCTATCAATTGAGGCTCCCCGTGGACCGGCATTGTCAGTACCTCATTCTCCCGGTGGAGCTGATATGGACTTGGCAGATATAGCTCAAAGCTTGGCTCCAATAAAGACCACAAGAAAGGCCGATAGCTCCCCACCACTTGTCAAGGGCCAGAAGCGTGAACGCGGCAAGGGGAAGGTCGGGGAGTTGGTGCCGGAGCCAAAAAGGGGCAAGGCTGCGACGTCGATGCCGGTGAGCAAATCGGGGAAGGTCGTGAGGGCGCCAGCCCAATTTGAGCTAGGCATGCCATTGGTGGAGGACAATGTGTTAGCTGTGATGGGTATTGCTTGCCGAGAGCTACATAAGCAATACATGGAGCTAAGCAATGCCAAGCGGAAAATGAGGGAGTCATCCATAGTTGGACATCACGACCACCAGCCGTTCCTATCGTCGCCTGCCTATATAACTATAGGTTTTGATGACCTCTTTGACCTTTTCAGGATCCGGAAGTTGGACACTGGTCTTCTAAAATGCTACTCCTTGTAAGTGCATACCTTCTATACTTGTGATATGACTGGACTATATCTCCTAATTAAATTAGTTCTAATACGTAAATATTTTAAGGTTGTGTTGGATCGAGAGTCGTCGCCATGGTAATCAGGTTGGGTTCCTTGATCCATCCATGGTGAATGAGGTTAATTTACGACAGAGCTTCACTGAGGTGGTTGACTATGTCAACCGGTGTTTATGGGCCCATGAAGACAAGGAGTACATCATGTGCACACACAACCAAGAGTAAGAGGACAATACCCTTCATGTATATTGTTTTTGAAGTTAAGGTTCTTAGTACTAACGCTACATAACCACTGCGCAGGCGACATTGGATTCTCCTAGTCATCGTACCTAAGTGGAGTAGGGTTACCTACCTTAACTCCAATAAGTCCAAAGATTATGATTTCAGTGAAATCACCAAGGCCTTAAATATGGCTTGGGGCCCATATGTGGAAAAGGGTGGTAGGCACAAGGAGGGCAAGAACGAACTTTATCATGACACCAAGTTTGCATGCGCACGACAGATCGGAGACCAATATGGTTTCCACGTGTGCCACAACATGTCAACACTTCTAAGAGAGGTGAAAGATTTCGACCCTGAGGTTGTTGCTAATGGCGAATAAGCTCATTTCAATATCTACATTGATATTCAAAACGTGCTAATTAACCTCTTATTTATTAAACAGAAAGGTAGAGCTGGCCTCAAGATCTCACCCATCAACCCCCCCGCTATCAGAGGCGAAGTGTGCGCCTTTATTCTTACAGAAATAATGAACAAGAAAGGACGTTTTCATGCCAAATAGACTCATGAACTTGGCTAGATAATTTATTGTGATGTAAAAAAGATGTTTTTATAATTTCTAGCAATGTAAAAAATTATGTTTTTATAGAGTGCAATGTAATTTACTTTCATATGTGCAATATTTATGGTACTTTACTAAATTGTCATCACATTTGATCAACTACGATTTATGTTGTACTATTCATCTGTTTTCTCCTTTTTTTTTTCCCTTATTGACAGGTTGTGGAGGTTCACAACGAACAGAATACAAGAAATTTTCGTAATCATTTGAGGACTTTCATGGGGTATGAATTGTGTGCTATAATAAATTAAATTGTTGCATATGTGATGTTGTAAATTGTTGCTTTGTGATGGATCTGTGATATGTGATGCATCTGTGATGTTGGGCAGTTGGGGAATATGTGATATGGAGGGGGGGTGACTGGCACCTGTGATGTTTCTGTTTTTCAGAGGGCATGGCTAGCAATTCCTGAGGCTAGCCAATATTTAGCATTTATTTTTTTTCTGGAATTAACTCATCAGTGACGGTTCGGAAGAAACATCCGTCACAGGTAACCTCACCTGTGACGGACTCGCAAACGTCGGACCGTCACAGGTGACCCACCTGTGACGGGCCTTTACTTTCGGGCCCGTCACAGGTGGGTCACCCTGTGACGGCTTACTATATACCGGAGATCATCACCTCTGACGGGCCTTTATTTAGGGGCTCGTCAGAGATGAGACACCTGTGACGGGTCCTAACAAGCCCTAGTCTAGCTTAGACCAACACCTCTGACGGCCTTCTATTAACTTGCCCGTCAGAGGTGGATGTCACCACTGACGGCCGGCCACCCGTCAAAGGTGACTGGACTTACCAGTGACCACTGATCATTGACCAAGCCCAAAACCATCAAAGGTGAGGGTTTGGGCCCGTCACAGGTGACCTTGACCAGTGTATTGTTAATAACCATTGGGACTCG
This sequence comes from Oryza sativa Japonica Group, assembly GCF_034140825.1. NCBI lineage: Eukaryota > Viridiplantae > Streptophyta > Magnoliopsida > Poales > Poaceae > Oryza > Oryza sativa. The sequence continues at coordinate 2,941,912 of NC_089038.1, read as the reverse complement.
ATGTTTCACGTGGCTGTTGGTGTTGCAATCACTATTTTTTAAATGTTACATTTCTCTAAAGCATTTTATCAAGTAAGTTGAAACATTTGATAGTGCCCAAACAATTTTCTACATGTCGTGAAAAGACCTGATTCTTGGGATAACTTAGACATCTAATCTTTAGCTAGGTGCTGAACACTCTTGTTGGGTCTGAATATCCATTATAGAATACGGGTTGTGCCATTTGTTAATCTCAAGAACTAAATTATTAAATATTGTCATATTTTTTGAGCAATCATTGCTGCCATGTTTTGATATATTCAGGCTACTAATAATAGCATTATCGGATAAAACTAATCTAAAAGGAAGAAAATAATAAAAGTCGATCGGCTAAAAGTAATGCCGGCTCGCTCGGCGTGCTCTATCTTCTATACTCCCATCATCCCAAATTTGACCTACCATTGTGGTATTAAGGATGAAGCAAATATTTTGGGACCGAGGGAGTACGTAGTACAGGTGTAGTACCATGAATGCACTTCCATTTCTTATCGTGTAAAACCTCCATCCACTTGATTCTCTCTTGATAGCAAAACAGGTCTCCTGTAAACATCATGCCCCCATCATCGACATTACCTCCTACTTGTAAGGGTGTTGCACACATACTCCCTCCGTCAAAAAAAAGGCAAACCACGGGTTTGCGTGCCAACGTTTGACTGTCCGTCTTATATGTAATTTTTTTATAATTAGTATTTTCATTATTGTTAGATGATAAAACATGATGAATACTTTATGCGTGACTTATCTTTTTAATTTTTTTCATAATTTTTTCAAATAAGACGGACGGTCAAACATTGGACACGGAAACCAGGGTTTGTCTTTTTTTGGACGGAGGGAGTATATATATACTATAAAAGATTGATTGCTGCAACAACTCATGCTCTGCAACTTGTCTCGTGGCCTACCTAGTTGCAACTTGCAAGTGAGGAGGTTGATGTCCATGGCCATGTACCGCATGGCCTACCTAGTTGTACTGTTTGACAGAGGCCCCCGCTCTCCTAAGGTTATGTTGTTCCTCCTTTCCTATCTCACCTCTCTCTTTTTCCTCGCGTATACTTTTCAAATTACTTAACGATACATTTTTTTTTGCAAAAGTTTTCTATAGGAAAGTTGCTTTAAAAGAATCATATTAATCCATTTTTTAAATTTTTTTAAGCTAATACTTAATTAATCATGTGTTAATGAGCAACATTGTTTCCCGTGCGGGTAGGTGGAGTTCCTAACTCCACCTCCCAAACCCAGCTTAAGCGTCCTTAGGAACAAAGACATTATGGAGCGTTTTTCTAAAATATACCCTGGGTGCGGTATAGTGTTTACATACATACATACATAGAGAAACACAAGTGCGTGTATGTGGAGCTCATTGGTTGCGAGCCACAGGATCGGTGTGATCATGTGAGGTACAACTCTTATTATATATTAAAAGTCCATTAAACTTTCTTCAAACGCTCCTAAACTGCCATGTGACATCTTATAAACGCTCTCGAGTCACCATGTGTCACTTTAATAAAATAGTAAAAATATGACCATTGATTTTCATTTAAATAGGTGGACTCATTAATTTTGATAGTTAGATTTATCTTCAATCGAAGGAAAAAAAATCTATGTCCGGAGTCCGGACGTCAGCCTTGGTGCGCACATATGTACGATCCCTCCAACCACCGTTCCTTTCTTTTTTTAATCCCCAAAACAATTAAAATTAAATACTTTTTTATGGGCCTAAAAAGCCCATCAACCTATTAGATATAGCCAACTCTTTATATATTCTCTCCTAATAAATAGTTTATTCAACATCATATAAATATTTCTAAACATATGTCGAGATTTGTTGTTCTTGGATGTCACATCATATTCTAATTTGAGTTTTTATGGGACGGAGGGAGTGTATAGCACTCTTAAATTAGAGAAAATCTAAAAAAAATAAAATCTTTTCAAAAAAAATCACAAATCTCCCTCCGCGTTCCCATGCAACGTTAAAAACCACCCCGTGACACTTCTAAATTTGAGAAAATCATAAAAATTTAAAAACAAAACATCCAACTATTGGTTTCGACTTAAATCGATGGACATATCATTTAGGTTGTTATTAGATTTTTATTTTAAAAAACTCCCAAACCTCATTTCCTTCCTCCCTGCCCCTACAATGTTAAAGACTTAAAACTATATTAAACAGACATTATCATTTAGGTTGTTATTAGATTTTTATTTAAAAAAACTCCCAAACCTTATTTCCTTCCTCCCTGCCCCTACAATGTTTAAGACTTAAAACTACATTAAACATCCTATAAATATTTCTAAACCACTAGGGGTCTCTTTTAAGTTTAAAAAAACATACAAAATTATGAGAGAAAAAACAAAACATCCGACCATTGGTTTCGACTTAAACATCAAAACACATTATTTTAAGTTGTTAGATCAATCATTTTTTTTATAAAAAAACACCCCCTCCCTTCCGGTCTGTCCCCGTCCGGTGTGTGTTATTCCTTTTCTCCTATTTTTATCTTTATTTATGATAACTAAAATTAAAATTATCTTTATGGAGAAAAAAACCATAAATGAACCTTCCACATATATGGTCTAGCCAGGTATCGCACTGTTCTTCTCTTTCTTCTCTTACTATAACTTGGAACAACATAAATTAAAATAATTATAACTTTTCAAATCATAAATTCAACTTACGATCTGTTTGAACTATTATATTTTTAGTGAAATCAATACTTTCATATTCATATTGACCATATTTAAATGCCAACATAAAAATTACATTGCAGACCTACATCCATCTTGAGGCCAACACTAAATAAAGAAGATATTAAAATTCGTCATTGAAAATTGAAATATCCCACCTTAATTTTTAATAAAGCTGGTACACCCATTAGTTATATCTAGTTGGACACCTAACAACTTTCTATCAACTTAATTAAATTCTCTCAACATGTATATGGGGGCTATTTGCCCATACAATTTGATATTTGAGCTTTTTATCAATAAATGATCCACTTAGGAGATAAATAAATAATCTTTAGATGATCATAGCATCTAAATTATGTATATGATCTATGAAGTCACTACTAAATTAGAGAAAAACTTTAAATGATATTGTTTTTAGTCATAATGTGTACCCCATCTAGAGTTATTTTTTTATAGACAACATAATGAAAATAAAAACATGCTAAGTTGAACATCATATTGATCATATAAGCATGTGGGTTGCAACAAAGAATCTTAGTAGTGAAACAATGATGAGGTGGCCTTACCAATATAATGAGTCACTTCCATATAGGAATTAAAAATCATGTCATTTATTTCATTTTGGTAGTACTTGCTACGCTACATTGTAAACTCCTAACATTTAGTATAGAACAATCTAGAAATGTGTATTTATTACATGACCTCTATTTTAATATTTCTTACTCTATTGAAGTGAGATAATTTAGAAGAGATGACTTTACCCCATGTCAAGTTGTAGGCTCAACCCACTTATGTTTTCAACCTAAATTGCAGAGATCAAAAGATTTCAAAGATGCTTCATAGAATGGAATTCTCCAAATTTCTTTAAAAAATGGACATGAAAACAAACAAAATTTATCTGTTTTTTTTGAAATGGTTTAAAAACCCATTCTAAATAGAAATATTCAAACTTTTAGCAGCGGTAATGGAATGAAAATATGTAAAACTTCAAATAGCATCTAACAAAAAAAAATGGATATTGTGAGCAAATGTTTGGGGGTAAGTTATCTCTGTAGGAAATCAAAATACCCAAAATTATCTCATAGGAACTACATATATTGTTTCGACATAATACTTTCTCATAAATTGAGAAGTGTACTCTCTCGAGTAATTTTAGTTTAGAATTTATGTGCATGTAATTGGTAATAATATCATGTAAATATGAAAAATTATAACTAGCAAGTTCTTTTTTTTTGTTTAGATATAGTAAAAGAATATTTTAAGACAAAGTCATCCACACATGGATATTCGTATAAAATTTTACGTACATTAAATAAGATGCACGCGCATATGCGCGGGCTACCTTCCTAGTTATCTTAACAGGTGTAAACCCATTTACTAGACTTTCCATATGTGTGTTTAAAGTTCAGAATGGAAATCTTGCATGTCCATGTAATTGGTAATAATATCATGTAAATATGAAAACTCACGTACGCGTTTGAATAAATGGTTATATATCTCTAACATCATGGAAAATGTCGCATTTTGGAATATGGAAAATAATTATTTGGAAAAATATAAACAAATTTTAGAAACGAAGTATTTTGGAATATTGAAACTCAGTATTTGGCGACATAGAAACTAAGTATTTGGAAATATGTTATTTGTGTATATATATTTTGCAGCTGAATATATGGTAATGTAGATGTAGCTAATTTTATCGTTTATAATGTCATTAGTTTTGGTATTACTGTAGTACGGCTCACTTTCAATCTTACAGACAAAAAGTACACCACACCCGTGATTTTTGGGGCACACATTTTGGCGCATTTATACATGCGTGGTTTTTTTTTTTGGAATTAGGTGGAAACGGAAAAAAAGCATGTAAAACTGGGTATGTACCCAATTTACGTGTAAGTTTAGAACCGTACATATACCCAAATATTGGGTATATTCTTAAATATTCAGTATATACCCAATTTACGTGTAAATTTAGAACTGTACATATAACCAAATATTGGGTATATACTCAAATATTGGGTATATAGTCAAGTATTTTGTATATACCCAATTTTGCGCGTGAATATGTGCATATATCCAAATATTGGGCATGAACCCAAAAGTAATTCTGATGCATGGAAAATACTTTTGGAAGTGAATTAGATCTTAACGAACCTAACAAAATTTGAATCGAACTTTGGAACAGTATGTATACCCAAATTTTGGGTTTGAAAAAACAATCCCAAGCCATGAACAAAACCAACAATGTATTGGGCCGACTAACGAGCTTGAGGACGAGAAGGTCGCGACAACCAGTGGCTGCGGCAAATTAAGCTCATAGATGACCAGTGGTGGCAACGAAGAAACTCTTGGATGTCTGGTGGCGTAACAGCTTGACTACGAAGATTGTGGTGGCCTGACTGTGGCAATGAAGCTCGTGGACGAACAATGTCATCCACAGATCTCGCAGACGACCAGCAGCCCGCGACGAAGAAGCTCGGGCACGTCCGGTGGGACAATGGCATCGGGACGAATATTGTGAAGGACTAGTTGCGATGAAGGTCACGGATGACCGTTGTCAACAATGATGCTCATGGACGAGTGGTTGCATCGAATCTCGTGGTCGACATCCGGAGTGTAACAGAACGGACAGATGAAACTAGAGTGTGTAAAAAATGGAATGTCATCGCTGCCCATATATATATACACGAAGAATAGAATAAAGCAATTACACCGAAATTAGTGGATTTGATTATGTACATATAATTTGGAAAGTAGATGCATGCAAACTTATATGGAAACATCTCTGTGCAAATCATGCAGGTATAGTAAAAATGGAAATTTCACATATTTGCACAGATATGCACAAATATTTAATCATGGTTCAAAGAATTGCTATATTAACCAATTCAACCTATGACATCTATAGATATTAATAGTGGATCATCGGTTTTTTTTTAGGAAAAAACAATGGGCCGACTTATTATAATGTTACCAAGTGATGGTTTAGAAGCGTTGTTAAATGTACTACGTGACGTTTTAGGAGTGTTTATATAAAGTTTGATGGATTTTTATATAATAGATTTGTGGATGATAAATTGGAATCTGAACATTCTGATAGAAGCTGCACCTGTCAGCAGTTTCACCAAACAGCTCCATCTAATCTGCACCTGCCATCAACTATTGATTCAACAATATGCTAGTCTCATAACATGTATATGCATTTATAAGTGACTATGACACAGTGACGCAAATTGATTGGAAGCTTTAATTTGGAGTTTTGGACCGATTCTCTAGTGTACATATAGATGAATAATGCCAGCTCAAAACCTAGACATGCATGATTGGTCCTCCCTCGATGGAAAAATATAAGAAACTGTACTTTTGAAGAGATCAAGGGCTTCTTTAGAACGCAAAAAATGCAAACACAGGAATAAGGAAATATAGAAATTAATATGAATTGCATGCATAAAACAGATGATTGAAAAAGTGGGGAAAATATAGGAAATAATCGCTTGGAGAGTTACATTCATTTCTTAAGTAAGATTTTTTATAGTGGGTTCTGTCCTATTCCTATATATATAAATGAGTTTATATTAGTACAGAGGAATTTGTTGTACGCTTCAATTCCACACAAGCGACATGGTCGAGCCCACAAAGAGAAGAAAGCCAGTAAACAAGCCCATTAATGGGCTGTTCTGCCGCCAGGTGCACACCGTACGTCCTGTGTGCCCACCCCATGAATATAATTGAGTACCAACATAGTATTAACTTCCTTATTAAAATCAGGGTTTTCAATTTCGATTTTGGCTCAAATTCTCGCCATTCCAGTAGAACTGAAATTTCCAAAATATCAGTAATTTTTCGGCCGAAATTTTCTGAAAATTTGACATAATTTAACTGAATTTGACTAAATTTTGACTAAATTCACAAAAAATTGAGAAAAACCAAAAATTTCTGCTGAGATATTGTCATGCCGTGGGGGTCCGAAATTACCGAAATTTCAAAATTTTCAAACCGAAATTTCAATCTCTGATTAAAATATATACTTCCTCTAAACAATTACTAAAACTTAATTGACATATTTTACTACTAGGATTCTGAACATGTCCATGTCCAGATTTATAATAGTAGAATATATCTTATCTGGTTTTAGGTTGCTATAGTTTGGGACGAGTAGTATAAGAGTACTCCCTTATATCTTACTCCCTCTATCCCATATAAACAAATCTTTTTCTTTCGATGCCATATAAACAAATCTAATATAATGATACAAATTAGTATTAAACCAGAACGGAGGGCTTTGTCTAGATTTGTAGTCTTCGTGTCACATCTCATAATAGGTTTAATTATTTTGTGATGGATGAACTATATTTTAAGATGGATGTAGTGTGTTAGACTATTTGGTTCTCTAGTCATTAGGCCCTGTTCGAAACAAAGAAACGAAAAACTCAAAAAGAGTAAAAAACGTAAAAAATATAATAGGGTAAAGTCCAAACTAAGAAATTCCAACATGGAAACATGCAATTTCGGCTGATTCGATGAAGCAAATGGATTTTTTTTTCATTTCGATCAAAGTAGAAGTTTTACTTTTTATGAAAATGGAGGTATTGCTACGTTTCTAATGTTGGAATTAATGGATGTGCCTTAGTACATTCAACGATTAATTGTTCGAAAAATCACAAAATCCTACATTATAGGATGGCATGCATGATGACTTTAGTACCACATTGGCTATTCTAGGAGATAGAGACCTCCTTATAAGGGAGGATTGTCTCTTGGCCACTTCAGGCATCTGAGATGAGATGAAGAGAACAAAGGGAACACAAGCGGGCGCTCTCCGGCCTCGCATCGTGAGGCGCGTGTGCACGTCACACGTGTCAAAAGGTCACACTCGGAGTTTTTCCCTTTTCCGTAGTTTCTAAATCATTGATAAATCGTCTATAGAAAACACTATGTTTAACCAGGAGAAATCATCTATAGAAAACACTATGTTTAACTAGGAGAAATCGTCTATAGAAAACACTATGTTTAACCAGGAGGAAAACCCTAATTAGCAATATAATTGGAATAGTCAGGGAGAAAGTTTTTCTAAATCATTGACAAATCACGCTATGTTTAACCAGGAGGAAACCCTAATTAGCAATATAATTGGAATAGTCAGGGAGAAAGTTTTTCTAAATCATTGACAAATCGTCTATAGAAAACACTATGTTTAATTAACCAGGAGGAAAACCCTAATTAGCAATACAGTCAGGAGGAATACCCTAATTAACAATATAATTGGAATAGTTAGGGAGAAAGTTTCTAAATCATTGACAAATCGTCTATAGAAAACACTATGTTTAACCAGGAGGAAAACCCTAATTAACAATACGGTTAATAATTAGAATAGTCAGGGAGTATTTTTTTCAAATTATTTTTGCTTTAAATCAATAGCAGGACTTTAAAAGGAATAGTCAGAGCAGAGGAAGTAATAATGTTAACTTAAAGAAAAATGCCAGGATTTGAATTCAAAATTGTTTCCTCTCTCTTTCCTTTGGTCGTGAATCATTCCCGATTCACTCTCCTCGTTCGCGGTTCCTCGTATCCGCCAACCCCTTTGTCGCCGCGGTTTCGTTTTTTATGACAAGATGACTCCTAATTCTTTTCCTTTCCCGAAATGGCACCGTTTCCCTCTCATTTCCTATTTGGATTCCCCCTCCCACCATAATTCTTTCCCCCTCTCCCTCTTGGCCTGCGCGCCCGCACCCTCTCCTACTTGGCTGCCGAAGCCGCCGCGCCCTCCCTCTCTTTGCGCGCATTACCGCCGAACCCACCCTAACCTAATCCAACTCCACCTCCACCTATATAAGTCATCATACCCCCTCCTTTTTTCTATTTTCCTACGTCGTCAAACCCTAGCCGTCGTGTCACACCTGGAGTTTTCCCTTCCCTTAGGTTCCAAATCGCTAAAAAATGACTTCAAGAATTTGCTTGGGTTAACCAAGAGAAAACCCCAGTTAACAATGCATTTAATAATCGGAATTGCCAGAGAGAATTTTCTTCGAATTCTCTTTACTCTGAAAATCACTAACAGGACTTAAAGAGTAAATATTCGATCACTGGAGGCAATGTTGCTAAGTTAAAAGTGTCAAGATAATAATTTCCTTCCTTTGCCTTTGGTCGTGAGTTGTGCACAATTCACTTCCCTCTCAGTCCGCAGTTTCGTTTTGCATGACGAACCGTATCAGTGTCAGTTCGCAGGACTGTTTCCTTTCTTTTCCTAAAACAGCACCGGATTGTTTTTCCTTTTTGGGAAAGTCCTAGTCTCCCCTAGTTTCCTTTTTTCCTTCCCCTCCCCCAGCCGGCCGCACCCTCTCCCACGTCATGCCACGCACGCCTTCCCTCCCCTTGCCCGAGTCGGTCTCCCTCCCCTCCTTCTAGTCCAACTCCCTCTAGGACTCCTCCTTTCCTAATCTAGTCCTCCCCTATTTAAGTGTTCCCTCACTGTTTTCTTTCATTTTCCTCCCCTAGCTGCCGCGCCGCCCTAGCCCGCCGCCGCCGCCGTCCTAGCTAGGTGCCACCGCCGCCCTAGCGCGCCATCACCACTGCTGCCCTAGCTGTCGCGCCGCCACCGTCGCCGTCGTCGCCCTCGCGTCGCCAGTAATCCATTATCCCTCTCAATTGAATTGGTTAAACCCAATGTCGATTGTCTCGCTGTCTAACCTAGCCCGTTGTGTCCTCTCTAGCGCCGCACCGTCATCGATCTTGTGCTTGCTGCCAGACCACCGCCGCCGTCGTCGTGTTCCCTCGCCGGTTTTGCACCCCGGTGAGAAGCTCCCTCCTGTTGGTATTTGGTTCCCGTGTGTCATAGTAGCTGCGTCGCAGCTGTTGCGCCCTAGCCGAGCCATTGCCGTGCCCTAGCCGCTGCCGCTCCCTAGCCGTTGTGCTGCGTTGCTGCCAAGTGCCGCCGCCGCACCGCCGCTCCTATCGCCGCCATGCTGGGCCGCTGCCGCCACCGAGAAGAGCCGCCTAGCCTCCGCTGCTGCCGAGCCGCTGCCGTTGCGCCACGTGCCATGCCTCCGCCGTGCGTCTTTGCCTAGCCGCCGCTTTAGCCGTAGCTCCGTAGTTGAGTTGCCTAGCCGTCGGTGCAACCCTAGGTTCTTACCAGCCTATTGTTTGCCGTACCGAGGCTTTATCGTGAATCGTGTCTAGCGTGCAGTCGTTGTTGAGTCGTCCGCTCGTTCGTTCGAACAAGGTGTCCCCTGTGGTTCGTTCGTTCGTCCATCCCGAATCGTCCTTAAGTTAGAGCCGTTTAGAGCCACCGATTCCGCTCGCCGGTCTCAGTTGATGATTTGGGTGATCCCGTGTCACGTGGAAGTGACTTGTTGAGTCCGTATCTCGTGAGGCTCGTTTGCCAGTCAATCTATCCTTTGATCCTACATTCCTTTTGGGCTCTAATCTCTGTAAATTAACTAAGGTTTTTTGTTATTAGTAATAACACAAAGTATCTTGTAAAATTCATAACTAAATAATCTGCGCTCCGTTTTAACCCATTCAAATTGCAGTGAATTCGTTAAAATGCCAAGAATCCATTAAAATTGGTTTGTTTTGCTGTTTTAGTAGCTTTATAGCTTGTATTTATTGTGTGCCTTGTTTGTCGTTTAGACTCCGGCAGTTCAGACGCTCCAGTTTATTTTGAAGTGGTCGCTGAGTTCCCGTCATAGGAAAATGGCAAGTCTAGTATGGTAAACCAAGTGGCATCTAAGATAAATTTTGTGTAATTTTATTTTGTCCATTTTGGTTGCTATTTACCATCCTATGAAGTTTCTGTTTTAGATTCTAAACAAGCTCAGATTCTAAACAATCGAGTTGAAAATTTCATAAAATTTGAGCTGAAAATTTCAAAAAATCGAGTTGAAGGTTTTATTAAATTTGATATGAATGTTTATTAAGTTTAGGTGAAAGTTTTAAAAAAATGAGTTCAAAGTTTTTTCAGGGCAAAAGTGGCGAATACAACATCGACAAGGTCCCACAACGAGTGCAATCTTCTGTCCCTCCCCCTCGGGACCAAGCCACGAAGAAATTAACTCCTAGGAAAAGAAAAACCAACTAGCTAGATTTATGTGAAAAAATGTATTTAATTAGTCTTTATGAATGAACTATGGAAGTGTACTTTATGTGTAATGCATTTCAATATTTACTATTATTATGGATTCTATTTTATGCTTTCTATTATAGGCTCGATGACTTGAGGACAAGAAACTTTTAAAATCATATGCTCACCCCATGTTGGAGGTAAAAAACAATCACGTTTATATTTTTGCACTTATGAATTCTTAGATATTCTAGACCTAGGAATTTTTCAGTTACGATATATATGTAAATGTTTAAAGCATTTGAGATGTTATAGAGCTCTAGCGATTTAGTCAAGTCTCCTGGGATGTGTAACACATCCGGTCGCTGCCTTCGTGTGGTTTGACGGGCACGTCTCAGGCTAAAGTTGACTGGCACGCTGAGTCCCAGCAATATCTCTTTTGCTCTTTACTCGAGGATATGAATGTAAATTATATGGAAATGTCTAGAATTTACACTTATACTTTTCTGGACTGATGAATTTTAGACTTTTGAATTTCTGACCTAAGGATATATGTGCAAATTAATGTTCACAATTTAGACTTAGAATTTTTTGGACTTAAAAATTTTAGACTTACAATCTTTTGACTTAGGAATTTTAAACTAGGTATATTTTGAGTTAGGTTATATATGCAAATGTTTAGGATTTAAAGATAGGAAATTTTGGACTTTCGAATTTTGACTTAGGCTTGTAGGTTTTTATATGTTGTGATTAATGGCTCGTAGGTTTTTATTTGTGTTGATGAATGTGAATGTGAATGAATGTGCTGTATGGATGTGGGGCTGTGGGGATAAATTTGGGTTTATATGGAATTGGGGTTGTGTGGATGAATTTACTATAATTTTTTTGACCCAATAAATAGGTGCCAGTTTTTAGGCTTGAACCGACGCCTATTAGGACCGTATTGGTGCCGGTTTTAAACTAAAAACCGGCACCTATTTAACAGTTACGTTGCAATCTGGCTTAGAACTGGCACCTATTTAAACCATATAGGTACCGGTTTTTAGGTCAAAACGCCTCCTTAATGCCGGTTCGGAAAACCGGCACTTATTAGCTAGGGTTTCGACCGGCACCTTTTACCCTTTCTGTAGTAGTGAAAGCTTGGTCATTGCTAAATGATGCTTATACCTCTCCAGACCATTTTTTAAAAAATAATATCCCTCCACATTTATCCTACCACTAACTAGGGTGGTAATATAAATAGAGCACAGTAGTGGGGAGTATGTGGGCGGGCTTATTTCATAGTTTACCCAAAATGCTGCTATCTATCCAAATCTCAAAGCGAAGTAGGCAATGACACAACTGATTAGAAACATAAATGGATGTAGAAGATACAATAACTTGCAGGAATCACAACAATAAAAAATTATGCTCGTATTAATCCAAGCATTTATTAACTAAGTCCAGCAGTTCTTCGCCTGATCCTGCTGGTAGAGCAGGACTAATACTACTCTTAGTTACCAATTTTACTTGAGGAGGTCTCCGGTTCAGCCAATTCAGGCAATGGCCCATCACTCTCCAGGAAATCCATTGCTTGTTGCACGGTAGGCCGCATGTCAATATTGGGCTGACAACACCATAACCCCAAGATGATGACACGCTCCATCTGCCTCTCATCAAACTCACCTCTTAACCTGTCATCAGCTACCTGCATCAGAGACTTCTCTAGATACCGGCTCCACACTTTCGCAAAGCTATTTTCATCCTTCTTGCACGCAATCTCTAGCAGAACAATCCCAAAGCTGTAGACATCCGAGCTGCGCTTGAACTTTCCCGTCTTTTTGCATTCTGGATCCAGGTATCTGGCCTTGCCTACCTTGTCAGCAGTTCTGGACAGCCCGAAGTCTGCTAGCTTGGCGTTGAACTCTTTGTCCAGGAGTATGTTGTTTGGTTTGATATTTCTGTGAAGGACGAATGGACGTCTTTCATGGTGGAGGTGAACCAGAGCTGCGCAAATGTCCTTCACTATTTTATACCTGACAGATGATACATGCATAGACAATATGTTAAATTAAAGAGACAATTTTACAACCTTAAGAAGACACCGGGATCGTACCAAATTTTCTAGTTTAAAACTTGGTACCTATTAGTATCTCGACGTACCAAAATTTTAAGTGTACTTTCTCAAGCAACGTAAAATATCTCATGTTAAAGACTTAATTTTGATACCACTTTAATTATTTACTTCCATGTTTCAAAAAGGAAATTAAACAGCATCGCTCATCAAGTAGATGTACAGGTACCTCGTTGTCCATGGAAGCACAGCCTCCTTCTCGTGCAGGTGAACACGGAGGTTACTGTTATCCACAAATTCATACACCAAGAAAATGGTATGGGCCTTCTCCCTACACCAGCACATGAAATCAAACATGTTCCATCTACGCTTCACGCACCAACCGACAAGTTCAACGAGATTCTTGTGCTTTGCACTGCTGATGGTTTTCACTTCGTCATAGAAGTCCTTATTACTTCCTTCTGATCTGCTCTCCTTCGAAATCTTCTTAATCGCAACATGACGGCCCATTTCCTTGAAGAAACCCTTGTAGCCTTCACCGAACGGACCAGCTCCAATCAGCCTATTCTCAGAGGAGAACTGATTCGTTGCAGCAGCCAACTCGTTGTACTTGAACTGCCTAACACCTCCAGTTCTCTTGTCAATGTCGCGGCTTGAGCTTCTCCATTTCCACCATGATAGGATAGACCACACCAGAAGCAAAAATATGGGAGCTCCAACAATCGCAAACTTTCCTGCTGCCCCTTTCTTTTTGTGATGACCTGCATATCCATGGTGCCATGATAACAGATTTACAGGTATTTATTAGTAATTAGCTAGATGTGCGTTATTGAAAATAAATGATAATAACATGAGGTGCAAAATGAATTTGCTTTGTAGCTATATAATTTGACCTCAATGCTAGGAATATTGAAAGATGTAGGTCCATAGGAGGAGAGATATAAAATGGATAAGTGATCGGTGAGACCATATTCAATGATGGGGAGTCGCCCTATGGATTTAAAAATGGGGACTGGTTATTCCTAAGTCCAGCATGTGCCAATAATCGGTTCATGCACACCAACAAAAATAACTATTTTTTGAAGTGGGTCGACTCTTTTGTTACACTACTATGCACTATGTCAGGGGCCCGCGGTCATGGAAGACCTTTAAAATTGACTCTATTAAGATGAAAATTGACTCTCAGATACGGTTGTTTTAAGTTCTTCTCTTTGAAAATGAATAAATATAGCCTTATTTGTTGGGACAGTTGTTTTGAGTGACTGTGTCTCTCTGAAAATGATTCCACTCATACGTGCATTTTTTACATAATTTTTTCTATGAAATCGGATAAATAAAAACTTTATATTAAAAATTATAGATCAATTACATACTCCAAATTACGTTAGCAGTTTCATATCTATTTGGATCACTGATTTTTAAGAGAGTTTTAAACTACCTTAGATGGACACAGTGTTATACATAAAAGTTGTAGACTTTGACGAGATCCATATTTTTTTTTGTTGATGATATTTTTTCTATGTGACCAGGTAGCATGTCCATTGAAGTAGGAAGTGCTTTTGTAGGTCAGATGCTATGGAGGCTACGCGGGCAACCGGAGGTTCTGGGTTTGAATACGCTGTACGCACATGTATTTCACACAAAATCATTTGAATATACAAATTATTTTCCCCTCTTTTGTATAGAAAAACTCGATGCGTGGAAATTGATTTCCAAAGGCTGCATACATAAATGCAACAATTAATGGTGTTCGGTCAGATGCAAAGGCTAAATGCCACGTGTACATGCCACATCACCTGCATATGCAAATTCAACATTTAAAATGTCAATTCTACCCTTACATTCTCCATAGGAAATAAATAAAGATAACTAAGAAAAAAAAGGCATTTGGCCATTGGAAAAAAGTGTTGCATTCGTAACTAAAGAATGTGGCATTTTCCTTTTGTTTATATCTAGCCATCTGTAAAACATGTGGTTTCTATAGTAGGAGCAAAATGCAGAAAAATATGGATAAGCCACGAAAGCGTGTGTAATTTGGAATGGAATAATGACTTGCATTTGCATGTGCATCAATATCAGTGCAAATTGCATCAATAAAAAAATAATCCTGAGCTGAATAGATTCCCAATATACCGGCACATCACGTGGAAAATGAACATGGATGCAAGTGATCACAAATATCAATGCCGCTAACACACCTAGGCATAATGCATGTAACCGCGGATTAATCAACAACAAATTTAACGGGATAAAAAACAAGCTGTATATATACCAAATAAATGTGCTATCTGTTCTAAATCTTACTATAGCTAAAAGTATTTGTGAATTTTTGAATGAAGATATTTGAAATTCACGAATTCGTTAGTTTTCCAGATTTTGGAAAATAAAAAATATTTTCTTGGCAGAAAAGAACATGTCGACTTTCTTTTTTACCCAAAAATAAAACTGAAACTATTCAAAGTTATACTTCATCCGTCCCAAAATATAACAATTTTTCCATCAGCATTCTCTTCCCAACCAATCAGAACCCTCCAACATTTATTTTTCTCACTTACCTCTACTTCTCAACCAATCACAACATCTTCCCGTTTAATTCTATGCCTATTCTTAATAACCGTATCCAATTCTAAAACTTCTTATATATTTTGGTATGGAGAGAGTCGCTGTTGCTTACCTTTGGTTACGGGATGTGGAGACGCAAGAGTGGAGTTGAACGACCATGACAGTATCTGATCGAGCTGGAATGTTGCGCCGTTCGCCGTAGAAAATCCCACGGCCACCTCCGATGGCAGCAACGCCCTGGGATCTCCAAGTTTCGCACTCACCTGAACAGGGGCAGCACGCGAAGCAGTAGTCTGATCAGTAAACTGCACGGTGGCGACCAGCATCCTGGTGACATTGTCGAAGGTGATGGACGCCCTCATGGCCCCGTTCCTGCTGAAGTTCAAGCTCGTCGTGTTAATCGAGTCGGCGACGCTGCTGACATCGATGCCGATGTGGTCTCCGGCCGGCCTCGGCCGTTCGAAGGTGTCATCGTATGTGTCGAACTCGACGGCGATGAACCGGTCCGGGCCGTCGCCGGCGTGGTCGGCGTCGCCGGCGATGAGGCCGAAGCTCTGGCCGCTGGGGTTGGGGGGGACGCGTGAGGGGTAGCTGGAGAGGAAGAAGGCCATGCCGTCTCCCCTGGCCACGTTGTCCGGGGTGACGATCTTGAAGGCGAACTCGGTGGCGAAGCTGGCCACCTCGTTGGTGGCTCTGTCCCAGAGTGGCACAGCGCGGCCGTAGGACATGCGCCCCGTCGTGCACTGGGCGACGTTGCAGGTGAGGTCGACGGTGGCGCCGTGCACGGCGGCCGTGCCCTCGAATCGGAGGTCTTCTAGGCGGTAGGTGTAGGTGTTGGAGAAGTCGAATTTGAAGGAGAATGGTGGTGGTGGTGGTGGAGGAAGAGTTGTTGCTGCAGCTTCAGTGCAATGGTGATGGGGAGCATCGTCGAGCGAGAAGGCGAGGAGGAGGAGGAGGAGGAGGAGGAAGAAGCGTAGGAGGAGGTGAGAGATGTCCATGTTTTGTTGGAGTGGTCGAGTGAAGGTGGAATTGGTAACGATGCAAGCTGGGATGAAGAGCTGGAAGCTGATCGGCTATATATAGAGAGCCTACGTGCTTTTATAAGCCGTTTTTGTTGGGAAATTGTTTAGAGTCATGGCAGTTTTATATGCACAGCAGGACAACTCATGGTACGGTACGTACTTACTATAACCTGAGTTTGGATTTTGTGATTCGCTTGTTTATTATGAACACACCTCTCAAACCGATAAAAGGTTTGTTCTTTTAAAGAAATATTATATATATATATATATTAAAAATAAATCAAATAAATCGATTTATCAAATTTTTAATACTTCACTAGTACAGAAATCAATTTTCAGATGGACATGCATGTGGCTAGGCGGCCTGCATGCACCCACTTAAAAAATTCAGAACTCCAAACCGATCGAAACCCTAGCCCACAACCCGTAGAAACCCTAGCTCCCGAGTCAATGTTGTCACCACTGCCGCTACCTCCACCGTCGTCCGCCTCACCGCCCACCGCACCCGAGAGGGATTGGGGCAGTCACTGTCGTCATCTTGGATGCAGCCTGCCGCAGGAAGAGGGTGCTACCAATCGGGACTAAAGATCTATATTTAGTCCCAGTTGTTAAACAACCGGAAATTAAAATCAACCCTGATCGGCGCACTTCCTGGCAGCCTTCTTTCTCTCCGATATAATCCCTCGTCTCGATCCCTTCAACACCTTATCTCTTTTCTCCTCCTCTTCTCCTCAGATCCGGCCCCCTCTCTTCCCCCTCCTCCCCTCCCCTTCCGGCGGGCGGCAGCGGAGTGAGCCGGCCCCGCGACAGGCGGCTGGGCGGCGGCCTCACGTGGGCCCGCACGAGGGGCGGCGGCGGCGGCGGCACGAGGGTGGCACAAGGGGTAGCTGTGGGTGGCGGCGGGAGGCGGCGGCCTCGAAGAGCCGCGGCAATTACGGCCGGGCAGAGGGCCGCGGCTACCTAGGCAGCCGCGGGCGGTGACAGCTCGTCTCCCTCCCAGCGCTTGTTTTTTTTTTTGTTGTTGTTTATGTGAATCTGCGATGTGTGGTGATGTTGTGTATGAATCTGTGAATTTTATTGAGTATGTGATTTTGTGATGTCAATGAAATGTGAATTTGTGTTGTTATTTTGATATGTGAATTAATTTGTGATCTACGATTTGTGATGAGTTTGGCTTAAAATCAATATGCAAACAGAAAAAAACAATAGAAAAACATTTAGCCCACAAACCAGCACTAAAGATCTATATATCTTTAGTCTCGTTTATTTTAACCGGAACTAAAGATTGAGTATCTGGTTGCATACCCAGGAAAAGAGAGGGTTGCGAACCGGGAGTATTGTGGGGTTCTCCAGTAGTGACTATTGTAAAATTTGAATATGTTTTTGTCGTTATTTTGGTATGTCATCCGTGTTTAAGCCGGCTTTTAAGATCATTTGCTTTGGGAAAATATATATGCGTGTTTGAATTCGATTTTAAGCTCGTTTGCTTTTAAAAATACAAAATCAGTCATATAAGAAATCTCTTTAGAAAACTCCACCTACTAACTTGAGATGAAAAGTCGGACTCCTAACTGCAGCTCATGATTTTTTAAAAATAAATCGAAACGAATTCCCACAGTGAATTTTACCATAACTAAACTGTATAACAATAATAAAATTAAAACAGTATTTACCCGTCGCAATGCACGGGTATTTTTCTAGTAAATACTTATATGTTGAAACGGATAATACATGACTACATGGAAAAAAAGATTCCTATAAAACCAAATCTCTAGACGACCCATCTTAATTAAAACACTAGTTTAATTCAAAAAAAAAATTAAAACACTAGTTCAGTTATGAAATTAAACGATTAATCTTAGATGCCAATTATCCCATACGTGTCATGTTTTGTTCCCCGTGTTTACGACGATAAATAGGATTATACACTTAAATCTAAAGTGGCTCTTGAGTAAATTAATACTGTGATTATATTGTATGTTGAAAAAATAGATATGTACACATACGCATAGTTTTTTTAGAGGAATTAAAAAGTCTTCAAATAGGGATCCGCGGACGATGTCTGGGATATGTAATAGATTATTGCGATCTTTCCGTAACTTTCTTCACCATCATTTCTTATTTAACCTTTTTAACATTGTAAATTTTCAACTTTGTAACGTTCAATTCATTTATAATCGTCTATCATCTTCATCTATATGGCAATGAATGAACTAACTCTTTTTTTCTAGATAATGAATTAACTAACTCTAACACTAAGATGTTTGTATAAATAGAGATATTTTTTTAGGCAAGTGGAAGTAATTAGCTACAGTATATATTATATGAGTGTATATTCTAGGGTATATTCCATACTTTGTTCTCCATTACAAATTAATAATCTTATGAATATTCTCTAGGGCTTCTAGCCTAGATCCGGTACCCTAGGAGGTATCTACCTCGAATGGTGATAGTGAGAAACTAGGGGCGGATCCAACCTGATGCATGGGATTGAACAGCACCTTCATCACAGCACATCAGTTAAATTAAATTAATTACTCTAGCTAGTATTTATGTAATATCAAAGAGTCTGTCATTAGGATTAGAATGAAAGTTGGGGATAAGGATAAAGAAATTGAAGGTATTTTAACTTCAACATATTTAATCTTGAATTCTGATCTTATTTCACAATATATATACACCCTATATATTCCTATTTCTAACTATTCTTGCCACACATAATATATATCCAAGTTCCGATAAGAGCTAAAACAGTTCCTAGAAAATATATAATACAAAATTTGAAGTGAAATTCCTACTATACCTTCTAGAAACTGACCCATGCTGCAACTTGCAATAATTTGTAACTAACGATAACATTAATATGTTGTACGATTGTACTTTATCTCCCCAATAGCTGGTAAATTGTTATAGATTTTTATCTTGATTTTGTTGCACCCTTGCTTCGCTACTAGCTATAACAGACAAGCTCGCCGTTACCCAGGAGCTTAGGGGGGAAGTTTTGGTGGGATAAGAAATAGTAATATTAACTACTTACGGCTTTTGATGAAAGAGATAAATACCAATAACTATGCTAGGTAAGGAGCAACTAATTAGCAAAGTGCTAACTCCATCCCATTTTAAACGCAGTCCTGAGTTTCCGTATTATTTGTACTTTTTCTAGAATTTTTTACGATATTTCTTAGTTGGTGTGCATTAATCATGTGCAAGGAAATTTATGTGTATAGGATGTGTGAACTTAGGCCGCGTTCGATAGCGAGAGATCGAGGGGATTTGGTGAATTGTGCACTGTTCAGCACTGTATATGTCTGAATAATTTACTGCATATTAAATGGCGTTGGTGACTAAACGTGGCACCTGTACAAACGGCACAGACGGCATTTGGATGGATCGATTCGTCGGCCCATCCGTCCCCAACCCACCACCAGCGCAAGCAGCCATGCTCGCTCTCTCTCTCTCCCATCGATCCCCTTCTTCCTTCGCCAAATTTTCTCGGTCGTCGACGGCTCCACGCGCAGTCGTCGTGGCTGGAATCGTTGTGCCCTACTGCTGAGCCTCGTCCGGTGGTCGTCGTGGTCAGCCTGGGGCTGTTAGGCACACGGAGAAATCGACCACTCGTCACGGGAGCTGCTGAAAAGGCGAATCGAGGCCGGAGAAAGGGGATTCTCTGGCGGAGCTGCCATCAAGCCAGGCGGAAGTCGGGGAGCGCTGCCGGTGTTGTCTGCGTCACCTAGCTGCTCATCAGGCTCTGCAGCTTTGGCCGCATGCGGCTGTACTCGGTGGAGTGCTCTCGGGTGTCACAGTGTCGTCAAGATTCGGCAGAGTTGGAAGCTTTCTTCTCGCCTCCGGCCTCCTATTTGAGGCCTCCTTCTCCGGGTGGACAATGGGCACCAGGGGAACAAAGTGGAAGAGAGGGGAGGACATCCATCCGTCGACTGCAGCCAAGGGGTAGGCTGTGCCTTTGGCGTTCGCCGCACCGGCTCCTCACGGACTGCTCATCAATCTGGATTCGGGGACGGGGTCGAGCGCCTCTGGCAAATCTGACGCCAGCTCTGCCCCTCCTTGTGACAATGACATCAATGTGGCCGCCCGCTTCCTAACAGCCGTTTGTGCGACCTCCCCAGAAGGCGTTCGCTCTTTCGTCCGTCGTGTGTTGCCGGCGACGGTTGTTCGGTCCCTCGATTTGGACCTGATCCGGCCCATCTCGCCACAAAAGGTAATGCCCATTGTAATTTGTTTTTGATCCATTGCATTTGTGCTTTGTTAACATTGGGTGGTAGATGGCGGAGGGTAAAATCCGATGGAGCGACGATGAAATTGGCATATTTCTTGAGGCATGCTTGGAGGAGTTGTCCGCAATGACCATAACATCCACTTGTCCAAAGCCGCAAGGCTACAAGAACCTCATACAGAAGATGAAGGAGAGAATCGGAAGAAACCTCACCAAGGATCAAGTGAAGTACATATGGCGTCAATGTCGTAAAAGGTGGATGCTTTGGACGTGGCTGGAATCAAAGGCTACCGGCATTGGCCGTGACCCGATAACTCAAGCCATTGTTGCTGACGACGATTGGTGGGAAGACAAGGACCAGGTATGTCACCTACCCTTATGTTGTGTTCGGTCGAACTAGGAAGATAGTGATTTCCATACTGATTTGCATTAACACAAGGACCCATGACATTTGTTTAGTTCATGAAATCTCCACAGTTATCTATTTTTAGGTATAATCATACATATTGTTCATAGAAAGTGTTATGTACCTTTGTAAAACCTTGTGTTTCTAGGCTACAAAATCAGAATGTAATTTTTTTGCTATAATGAATGGGGGTACAATTTCTCTGTTCTATTCACTACCTTCCAATAAATTGATTAGGAAGCAGCAAATGCATGGTTGGTACTATTTTTATTATTCTCTTGTAGGTCTTTTCAACAAAACTGAGCCATATCTTGAGATATTTGGTATTCCTATGCTATTGTTGATGCCATAGTTTGACATGACATCAACCTCTATGTGACATGTCACATTGCTTACATGGCATAAAGTTTTTTGATTTTTAGTCTGCTCATCATCTGCTATTATTGTCAATGCATATCAATATCATATAGTACTTCCTCCATTTTCTTGAATTAGTTAGACCGTAAAATCTAGGTAAAATGTTACCTGCAGTCTGCAGATGTTAAAACATGGTGCCACCAATAATAGCTATGTTACTGCGTACATTAGTTATGTACTTGTATGCTGCTGCTTTTTTAGTTCAAAAAGCGTCAACAAAATGCAAAAATGAAAATCGATTTAAGAAACTACTTATGTTCATTTCAATGTAAATTTATTTTGTTACTCAACCATTTTTGCAGAAAAAGGACGGAGCTCGTGTCTTCAAAGATTCCCCTCTCAAGCACATCGACCTTCACTGTGCTATTTTTTCGGGGCGCACAGTGGTAGGGAACCACTCTGCTGTTGCAGGCGCAGCACCAGCACCTCCTCAGCAGCCAACTCCAAGGCCCAACATCAATATCTCACAGCTGCTAGCTCAACAACAAAACATTGCGACTCCAGGAGTTTCAAGTGCAGGAAAAGGCAAGAGGCTAGCAGATGAAGCTGGCACTTCGAGGGGATCGGCTTCAAAGAAGAGTCGAAGTGACTCAGCCGGTGATGCCCTGCACCGGCTAGCTGATTTGCGAGTGGAGTTGATGGAGAGCCGTTCCCGGAAGGTGGAAGAGGACAGGGCTAGAAGTGCAGCAGCTTGCATCCAGTTGGTGGTAGCTGATGGACATAACCCAGGGAGTGATTTATTCTTTATGGCACTGGATGTATTTGAGCGTGCTTATTGGCGTCAATGGTTCATTGATTACTGCCCTACACCCGAGTCACGGTCCCATTACATAGTACAGACATGGCAAAAGCAATTTGGCGGAAAAGGAGCTGGTGGCCAAGGAGGTGGACAGCCTGGATACGAAGGAGGAACTGGGCAGCAGTGTTATGGTGTAGGAGCACCCCCGCCAACTGGCCAGCAGGGTTATGGTGGAGGAGTACCCCCGCCAACTTGTTCAGGAGGTCATACAGGGTTTGGAGGTTGGTAGGGGGGTGGCCCTGGTGGAGGTGGGGGTCCTGGTAGCGTAGATGGTAATGGGTTCTATTGAGTTGCTCTTGCTTGGTCAGTTGCTTGGAGCTCACTGAGAGGAGGAGATTCATATGAGAGGCATAAAAAATAATGCTCACCATACTGTTTGCAGTAGGATTTTAGCATCTGCTTAACTGTTTTTTTCTTGTATGATTTGTACCCTCTTGTTGTATGATTTTAGCATCTTGTTGTATGATTTTTAGCATCTGCTTTACTCATTTCTAATGCTTGTAGTCTGAACTGGTACTTGTGGTATGTCACTGTGAAATTTTTTATGCAGTTAATTTTTTTATTGAACACCATGCGTGCATTTTTTTACAAATAATGTTGTAATGGTTAATGTAAGCTAAATATTTTTCTTGTTTCGAAGGAATCACACAATGAGCGACGGTTCATCGTGGAGTTCGTATGGTACTGAAGGGCAATACACGAGCGATAAGGATGACACTATTATTGCAATGATGCAAGAGATTTTAGCTGCTCCTCCAAGAGCTCCTCATCGTGTCCCAACCCAATTTGGAATAACTTGGATGCTAGAGACAATGGCGAATTCTGCACAGTGCCGTGCGATTTTCCGTTTAACGGAATATCAGATATACACTCTACATGTAATTTTGGAAAATGCCCCTTACAACCTGCATGGGAGTAATGATGTAAGTTCTTTGGAGGCACTAGGAATCTTCTTGTTCACAATGGCAGGAAATAATTCTGCAAGGGAGTCGAACAATCGTTGGGTCCGGTCGAACTCGACGGTGTCTATCTATTTTCGAAGGGTTCTTAGCCGAATGGTTATGTTAGGGTCGAAAATACTCAAGCCAATTGATCCGAATTTTACGGACATCCCTCGTCGCCTACTACAAGATAGTCGTTTTGGACCATTCCAGTTTGCTGTAGGTGCTGTTGACGGCACACACATTCCGGTCACTGTTGGTGTGGATAGTGCCATAGAACACATGAATCGCCATGACGAGACAACAAAAAATGTCCTAACAATTGTTGGATTCGATGGTAGAGTTATATTTGCCGATGCCGGATGGCCAGGATCAGTGCATGACAATCGAGTCCTAAACGAAGCTATTGACTCTTATCCAGAGGAGTTTCCAAGACTACCTTTTCGTAAGTACTACATTTGTACACCATATAGCACTTCATTAATTGTGCACTGATAGTTTTCATGTATAACTTCCTTATTATTTTGTAGGAAAATATCTTCTTGTTGACTCCGGATATCCGAGTAGGATGGGCTTCCTGGCACCGTACCCACGTGTACGGTACCACAAGGATCAATTCAAGGGGCCACACGCTCCACCGCCAGAAGGAAGGGAAGAGAAGTTCAACTACATACATGCCAAGCTACGTAATATAATTGAGAGGCAATTTGGAATTGTGAAAAAACAGTGGAAAATCTTAAAAGGCATACCGTACAACCCATACAAGAATGTCCAGAGCGACATAATATTGGCAGCGTTTTGTTTGCACAACTTCCGAATCGACAGCAAGCAAAATGACTTCCAGGCCAATAACCCTCTGTATAATGGTAATCCTATAGCACCAATGGCACCCCCCTTCTCCAATATGTATTACGCCGGCAATAGCGCACAAGCGATGAACGCATACCGTGATGCCATTGCCAATTCGGTGGAGAACCTGTAGAAGTACATGAACTATCTCCTGTACAGTGTACGAGCTTTTTATTAGATGTACGATTTAATAAGAAATCCATTTCGTGATGGATATATGTATTATGTACTGCATTCAAGTCTTTGGACTGTGCCAACTCGTATTCAATAATTTTTTTCATTACTTTGCTCAAATTGCTACTACCTCCGTTTTTTAATAGATAACGCCGTTGACTTTTTCTCACATGTTTAACCATTCATCTTATTCAAAAATTTTATGCAAATGTATAAGATATAAATCACACTTAAAGTATTATGAGTGATATAACAACTCATCACAAAATAAATTATAATTATGTAAATTTTTTGAATAAGACGAATGGTCAAACATGTGAGAAAAAGTCAACGGCGTCATCTATTAAAAAACGGAGGGAGTATATTTTATTTTTCCAACAATTTTTTCCCATATGTCAAATTGCAATATTTTTTTTTCTGCATTTGTCGTCACTACTTTTAATAGAACGCTGTAACTACTATTTGACACAGCAAAAATATCTATCATCTTGCAAGTAGAAAAAAAAAGACGCTACAGCTACCTAAGCCCAAATGAATGGCATCTGTGCAGTAGCAAACGGCGCCGTCTACTGCTGTCTAACACCTGTCACTGGACAGTCTAGACTGCATTTCACGATGAATAAATTATTCGGTGGACTACAGTGCTGCTTTCACCCAATCCCCTCAATCTCACGCTATCGAACGCGGCCTTAGTGATGTGCCGGTTCGTTGATATCGTTCTATATTGCTAATTCTCAAAGGATTTGGTAATCACGTGCGGGCCAGTTCTGAAGGCCCATGTTCCGAAGTAATTGAACAAAATAGAAATTTAGAATCAATCAGAAGTACCAAGGTAATTCACACGCCGTAGATCAATTACACTCTCCTATGTAAAATATTAACATTTCTCAGATTTAAAATTGGTATTACAATATATCCAATTCTAAGCATTGGTTTCCAACATGCACGAAAATCCAAAGCAATTTTTTTACGACTGAAGTGACTAAAACAAAATATTTTCTCTTTATCTTAGATTTTTTTTCTATGGAACATATTGAAATGCTTATATATATGTTAGAACGTAGAATTTTTTTAATTTTCTAATTTACAAAATTACGTAGTGATCTGTTCTTTTTTTAAAAAAAAGGAAACCATACAACTCCTGAAACAAGATCATATTATAGTTGAGTTGTCACGCGGTGCACTTATATATGATAGTTAAAAGTTCATGGTCGGTAATATTATAAAAGTTCATGCGGCCCTTATATATCTTAAAGTTGGACTGAGATATAATCTTGTAAATTATTATAAATTGCTTGTCTACATCCCAACCCAGGCTTAATGTATCACAACAGATCCAAAGGTGTATATTGATTTGCTATGATGAACTGCCTACGTGGATATCCATGCTGACCATAGTTTTGCTACTTTTCAGCTCTCTCTTAGACACTGTAGCAACAAATTTCCTCCAACCCTAACAGTGGACACCCAGTTTTTAGAGCACTTCTGGCCACCTTAGTCCCCTTCAGAATACCTCGTCCTAGAGCCGCCGTGCTAATATAAAGGAGGAGAATTGAGAAGAGATAGATGAATAGCTATGTGCACTATAGCTATACAAGTTTGTTCCAGCTACCGTGGACAACCAAAGGTGTTATGGATATATTGTAACATCAAATCTAGATTACGGATATAGATGAGAGCAATTTAAAGACTGCGGACCAAAGTGATATTACGGTCTAACTTTATGGACCCACCGCAAATTCTACTCTATTTCATAATTTTCCTAGATAACTTTTGCGTATTTGAATAAGCGATTACCTTATCAGAGACACTCGACATATATCGATCATCACATTTCACCATCGTCTCTGCGTTCGTCTAATATATCTGCCTAGCTTTGGTAGGCTGCTAGCCTTACGCTTCCCTGCAATGCAACGGCGCTCACGGTTTCATGGAAGTTGAGGAGGATGTACAGACAGCTATGATGCAAATCTTGCCTTGTTTTATGAGCATTGCCTAATTTGGTCCCTAATTGGTTCAATACACTACAGTAGTTCTTATCTTGTACTTTGCTTCCTGTAGCTCTCTCGTCCTTAATAATTATCTCCCTTGAAGTATGCATATAGTAATTGCCCAAATCTAATCAAGATAATGCATGCCTGTGATTGATCTGTTACTTCTAACCTTCCAGATGAAACCTTTCTTAATGCCTATACAGTCCCAAGTACCAACTTATAATGCAACTTCGTCAATCGGGCTGGCCTCGTTGGTAGTTTGATATAGTATATCTATAGAGATTAATTACGATGCAGCTTGGGATCGTATATATCCACTTGGGCATGAATCCCTCGAGTATTCAATTGGGAGCTTTTCCCAAAGGTTACTCTGTGTGCACAAGTGACATGTGCATTAGCAAGCACTCCGTCTCCTCAAATAACTTAGGACATTTGCGAATGATTTGGGGCCTGTTCAGGTTGTAACCAAAATAAACCTTACCAAATTTTAGCAGGATAGCAATATTGCTAAAATTTTGACAGGATTTCTAATGTATTTAGCAAATTTGACAACAAACTAAACGTTCGATATTTTTTTGGCAACTTTGCAAAAAAAAAAAGATATGGTTGAAAATGACATCAAAGTGAAACCCTTGACTATATTACCCTGTTTTATGAAATTACATGTACTGACCAGTACTCGGTTAACTTCCGATTTGAAAAAGAAAAGGAAAAGAGAAGTTAATCGGTCGGCAAAGAGGCAGTGGAAGATCCAAATAAAGTAGGGCATGGACAATTAATGGAGGTCCTCATGAAGAAAAGTTGTGCCGCATGGGACGAGCCCACCCTCTAGGACACGAGGGTATAATTAATTGTACCCCCAATTTCTTCGCTGATAATATGTAAATTAAGTAGATATTGTATGTACATATACCGTTGGTTGGATCAAAACAAACATTCTTAGATCTAGAAGAATCATCATTTTCAAGAGTATTATATTTTTGTATACAAATAACTTTCATTTGCACTAGTAACGAAAATTATCATCTCATTTTTTGCTATTAGGAAACATTTTGTTTTTCTATTGAACAATGGTCAGTAACTTATTTTCACTAGAACCGATATCCGCCACCTCTTCAAACCACATTTTAGTGTTTTTTTTTCGTTTTAGCCCCTAGACACTATTTTTCAACCCATGTAATACTCTCTATTAGATAATTATTGAAACTTCATATAATTTAGACATTGTGATAAAAAAGACCTGCATATATATCCATAATCCCTCGCTGTTTTGATCCCCACTCTCCCCGCCACCACTCTCTTCCTTTTTGACAATTTAGCCCTTTTCAAAAACTTATTTAACTAGAAATGATCCGTGACCTCAACGCCAGCAGCCTCGGCCCTGAGGTCCTACAGCTCAATGCTAGGCATGTTGGTCCTGAATCCCCTGTCCACATATAGCTTGAGCCCATCGCCTCGCTGATGTGGTAGGTTCGTGAAGTGAGGCCCCCAAGCCTAAATGGCGCTACTCAGCTCAACCATAGCGCCAGCCGCATTAGCGCTAAGGTTTAGGATTTTGCCACGTTACCGATCTGCCTAACACAACTCTTTTGTTGGGCAGCCACGTAGTGCTGCACTAGTCAACCTCAACATCACATGGTTACATGCCGACCCACATTCCGTAATTCACAACGCATCCTGTGCCACGTTTAACAAATTAACCACGGTTTCAATCAAAATACTCAATACATGGGCAAACATTAGGGAAATTAGGGTTTTCAGAGGGACTTCACCGTGCAAATCAATCTCTAACGCACTACCCATAAATTCCCCTTCGATTTGGGGTGGATTTGCGTACATTTGGGAAAGAGAGAAGAGGGTGGCTCCGTCGTACAAATCCTAGGCAGAGGAGAGGAGAGGAGAGGAAGAAGGCGGCTGGGTGTGGCCGCGCATGGGGTTAATTCCATTACCTTAGCGCCAACATGCTTGGTGCTGAGGTTGGGCACCTTAGCGTCGTGGTGGTCGGCACTATGATCCTGGCCCGTCGGCGAGCGGATCTTCTTGGGCACCATATTGGCGGGGGTTCGGTGCCAATGGGCCTGGCGCTAAGGTCACTAAGCATTTTTGGTTGAAGTTTTAGCAAGGTCTAGTTTTGAAATAAGTTTTTGAAAAGATAATTTGTCAAAAAAATGGCACTCTCTCACTCCCCGCAAACCCCTTACCGCTCCTCTTCCAGTACCATCTTCTCCCCGTCCCACCAACGAACGCCGGAACTAGCTGTCTCTCTCTCTCACTCGAGGAGGCCACAAATTGTGATGATTGGGATGATGGTTGTGGAGGCAATGAAGGTGAGCTCTCCTTCACCCGCCATCCTATCAACCTCATGGCGTGGAGGTGCTCATCAACGGCAGATATGCTCTAGACGTTGCTGGGTAGGCCCTTCTCTCCCGTCCTCAAGTGTTTCTGTTCTTTCCACTCTCCCCCGGACCATTTGCAGGAGGACGCTACTCGTGCAACGCGGCTCGTAGCTTCAATAGGGCATGCTGCCTAAGGAGTAAAAGTTTTGGCCGAGTTGGCGATGATATTCAAACTTGACGGGATGAGCCCACCCACCAAGTCTCGCATTAATCGTGCTCTGACATTCGTTGTGGCCATACAGAGATCTGCACACAGAATTGGAGAAGTCTCCGTTTTCTATTAATGATCAGTTACGATTTAGTTTATTTCTTTCTACTGGTTTATTGAAGTTATTTATTTAAGACTGATTTTATATTACTTATGATTTTCTTGAGCAGTCGGTGTAGTTGAGTGAGTTCACTTGATACAAAAGGTATTGCAGGCGATCATCCTCTATGTGCACCATCACCTACAAAGAGAGAATCGCACTACAAAATCCCCTCCGGAAGTTTCTTAGAATCGATTATCTTATGGCATTAGCAGTGCGTTGCTCGTTTTTGCCGTTTCTCACATGCCACATAGACCAAGAACGTGTTAAGCTATATGTTCCACAGTGCAAGTTGCTTGTAATGGGTCCCACAGGTACCATCTTTTTTATTTTTAACTCTCCCTCTCTCCTCGCCCTTTTTTTATTCCTCACCAGAGGAAGTCCCCTCTTTCTCCTCTCTTTTCATCCCCCACCAGAGGAACCGAGGCTGATGGCGAGACGGAGATGAGCAGTGATGGAGCAGTCGGGCAGCGCGAGGCGCAAGCAGCGGGACGGCCCGAACGGCGCTGGGCAGCCCTAGCGGCGACCTAGATAACACGGATCAAGGGCGGTGCAAGTGCCAGGACAGCCCGAGCGGCACCAGGCAGCCCTAAAGGCGACGACGCGGTGGCGGATCGAGGGCGGCGCGAGGCGCGAGCGGTGATAACAACGTCGGGCGGCCCTAGCAGCGACGGCGCCGTCGGCAGATTGAGCTCGCCAGCTCCGAATCGACGCCGGATGTCCTCTTCTCTTCTCCTCCGCCGCACCTCCCCTCCTTCTCCTCCTCCTCCTCCTCTAGCACGGGAGCGATGGACGGTGGGGGCATCTGGACGGTCACGCGGTGATGACGCCGTTCGACGAGCTCCCATCCTTGTCACTGGAGTACTACGCGCTCACCGCCGATGCCTGCGCGAAGCCACTCGCGCGAGGCTCCGCCCTCCATGACACTTTCTCCCAGCTTCTCCCTACTTTTTTCATTCGAAGAACGAGTATCCAAGTTTGGCTCCGAGTACCTGTTTTGGCACCGAGTATTGCCGATGTGGCACCGAATATTGGGTTCTTGGCTATGAGGCTGAACGTCACCTCGATTGGTTGGAGGGAGTTTTTAGGAGGGATTGGGAGTTTAGAGGGATGAGGCTATTAACTGTTTTGTTTGGTTGGGTTACATGGAAATTTTGGTGGGATGAGGATGGGGAATTGAGGGAGGAACTCCCTCCTTTTCAATACTCGGTAGGGGGTGGTAATTGGGAGGAAATTCCTCCTTTACTCTGCGTAAACAAATCTCAGCCATCTATTTTCATTAATGACCTAATCTCTAACTAAGGGCCTGTTTGGCATAACTCCAGCTCCAACTCCACCTCTCCTGGAGCTAGAGCTCAGCTAAACAGTTTCAGCTCCACCAAAACTAGAAGTGGAGTTGGGTGGAGCTCTCTCACAAAATGTAGGCAGCTCCACAACTCCACTCCAGACTCAACTCTTGGAGTTATATTTAGGAGTTGGAGCTGTACCAAACAAGCCCTAAACTCCCTATCAATTTCCACCACCTCTTCCAAACAAGATACTGGGATTAAAAATCAAATTCCCATCTTAACCTCACCATCAATTTCCTCGTGTAAACTCCCAATCCCCTTTCCTCGAGTTGCTAAACAAGCTGGGGGTTTCGAGGGAGAGAATGGTGAGTGAAAAGATCGTCATCCTTTCACCAGCTGGGAGTGGGAAAAAAAGGAAAGCGAGGGAAAAAAAAATATGGTGCCGCACAACGACTGCGGCGTTTTCTTGTTTTCTTTTATACTCAATCGTGAATCCAAAACAAACGTACAAAAGACTCCTGATGCCACGGCGGCAAATAACACAACATCCCACGTCTGAAACTCTGAATAGTCTGTGGCTATACAAAAACTGACTCCACATGTACATGTACGATGACTACAGCCACAAGCAAATTAACACAACTGCAACCCCTCTATGTACGTGATAACTTCCACATGCCCAAACTAATTAAAAGGAAAGAAAAAAAAATCCAATGTAAAACACAATATATCTGGTGTGACTTGCTTACTTTCAACTTATACATTTCGACTGATCCTGTTCAGTTCAATTGCTTGGCGCACTTGAGGAGGTAATTTCGGGTTTGGCCAGTTTAGGCAACGGCCCATCACTCTCCAGGAAATCCATTGCTTTCTCCATCGTAGGTCGCATCTCAATATTAGGCTGACAACACCACAGCCCCAAGACGATCACACGCTCCATCTGCCTCTTATCGAACGCACCTTGTAACCTATCGTCAGCAGCCTGCATCAGAGTTTTGTCGATGTACCTTTCCCAGACTTGTGCATAGCTATTCTCGTCTTTCTTGCAAGCAATCTCTAGCAGAACGAGCCCGAAGCTGAAGACATCTGAGCTACGGTTGAACTTTCCCGTCTTCCTGCACTCTGGATCCAAGTAATTTTCCGTTCCTACAACCATTGACGATTGTATTGTTCCATTGTCGGCAGTTCTCGACAGCCCGAAATCTGCTAATCTAGCATTGAAATTTTTGTCCAAGAGTATGTTGCTCGGTTTGATATCCCTGTGAAGAATGTATGGATGTCTATCATGGTGAAGGTAAACAAGAGCGCTGATAATGCCCTTCACTATTTTATACCTGAAAAGACAACATTTGCATGCATAATCATTTTCTTGTTCCGAGGAACGTACATAATGATTGTCAACATTACTAGCTCGTTTTTTCAAACTTCCATATTCAAAATAGTTACTTCCAGGAAACAACATGTTTTAGGGTCTATGTGGCAGAAAACCCATATATAGGTATTATTGAAATGTCATTTAATTTAAACATATCTAAAATAATTTTTTTAAAGCAGTGAAAAGTTAAACTATCAACCTTAGTCAAGAAATCAGTAATTACAATTTTCATATACAATCTATATTTTATTTTTAGAAAAATTATGCTCAACATGGACATGGTGGAGTTTTGTAAAACATTATTAGACAATAATTTTTGGGGTTATGTGTGCGGTAGTAATATAATAATACCTAGCTAGGTTCTTAAAATTTGAATATAAATTATATTGCTCAGCTCGCAGCATGTACCTTATTCTCCATGACAGCAGGGCCTCCTTCTCATACAGGTGCATATGTAGGTTGCCGTTATCCACAAATTCATATACCAGGAAAAGGTCGGTGTTCTTCTGCCTACGCCAGCACATGACGAAATCAATGATCGAGCTGCCCTTCATTCCCCAACCAAGAAGTTCAACAAGATTCTTCTGCTTTGCTCTACTGATGGTCTGGACTTCGTCAAAAAAGTCCTTGTTTCCTGCTCTGGATTCCCTCAAGATCTTCTTAACAGCCACTTCACGGCCCAATTGTGTCAAGAAACCTTTGTGTACTTCACCGAACGTACCTGCTCCAATCCTATTATCCATTGAAAAATGGTTTGTTGCAGCAGCCAAGCGGTGGTAGTTGAACCGACAAGCCCCACGAGTTCCCTTGTCAAATTCACGGTTTGTTTTTCTCCACTTCCACCATGAGAGAATAGACCACACCAGGAGCACCAATATGAGACCTCCTCCAATTGAGACCCCTACGGCAATGGCTTTCTTGTGATCTGCATCGATGTTACGGCAGATCGGTGTCAATTGCTGCATTACAAATTCATTCAAAAAAAATACAAACTACTAAGGTGTCAATTGCTGCGTCAGAAGTACCTCCAACGAGTACAATGCATTAATCCAACAATCAATTCAAGAGATGTAGTAACTGCATATATACCTTTTTGTACCGGGGCAGCAATAGTTGAGTTGAAAGACCATGAGTGTATTTGATGGAGCTCGAAGGCTGCCCCGGTGGCTGCAGAAAATCCCACTGCCACCTCCGACGGGAGCAAGGTCGTAGGATCTGGGAGTTTCGCACTGACGTTAACAGGGGCATAGTTAGAATAATTACCGGTATACTGCAGAGAGGCGACCAGCATCGAGGTCTTGCTGTCAAAGGTGATGGACGCCTTCATCATGCTCTCATTCGGGCTGAAGCTGGATACACTTGTTGTGTTAGTCGAAAAAGTGACTGTGTTGATGTTGATGCCCATATGGTCACCAGTCTGCTTAGGCTGCTCCCAGGTGTTGTTGTACGTGTCAAACTCGACGGATACGAACTGGTCCGGGCCAAAGCTACTATAGTTGTTGTTGGTGATGAGACCAAGGCTGCCGCCGCCTGAATCTGGAGGCATTCTTGATGGGTAACGTGCAAGGAAGAAAGCCATACCATCTCCCTTCTCCTTGTCGTTGTTAAATCTTGGTACAATAATCTTGAAGGTGAACTGTGTGGAGAAGCTGGCAACCTCCTTGGTGGTTTGGTCGTAGAAGGGCACCGGGTGATTGTACGACATCCGCCCAGCCGTGCACTGAGAGATGTCCAGCCCATATGCGTTGCAGGTGAGGTCGACGAAGCTGCCGTGCACAGTCGCGTTGCCCTCAAATCTCAAGTCATCCGGCTTGTATGTGGACATGTTGGAGAAGTCGAAGTTGAAGGAGAAGGGTGGTGTTGGAACTGTGGCTGCAGCACTACTAAGATGAGGAGCATCAAGCAGCAGGCAGGCGAGGAGGAGAAGAACCTGCAGCTGCAGGCAGGCCATCTTAGGTTGGACTGCACGAATTGTGCAATTCGATCCTAACGACACAAGCTAGCTTGCTAGTATGAAGAGCTCCGATCGATACGCCGAGTAATCAACACTATAAATATGCGCTACAGCCTGTTTAGGTTTTGGAATTAATCATTTAGAGCCAATGGAAGTTTATATTGTTTCTCCAGGCAACGTACGTGCAGTTTCTATGGGTAGTTGAGATCGATCTAACTCCCACAATTTTTTTTATGTAAAATTTGCTAGTGAACACTTAATAATGTGATATTTACTAGAAGACACAATGAAAACCGGTTTTTGCTTATGGGCACTATAATTGTGTGGATATTTGCTACAAGACACAGTGGGTACTAAAATAATGTATCCAACTAGCTGAGGAACAGTGGAGACAGCTGAAAAGTCAATTTTGCCCTCTTCGCTCTCCTCTGCCTCATCTTCTTCTTCCTTCCCTTTTCTCCGACCAAGCCACTCCACTTCTTGATCTACATCCACCGATCCACAGGCTAAGGTGGTCGTCCATCCACACTCGAGCTTGGTCTACCACACAAGCTCGATCCGCCGATTGCACGCATCCACCCGTGCTCGAGCTCCACACCAACAAGAGCTCATTTAAACACCATTTGGAGCTTGCCTCCACCTTCTAATAGGAAAAGACCAACGAGATCCAACCGTGATTAATTCAGTATTAGTTCTGGCACTCCGCTCAATCAGCCATTGTTCTTCTCTTTATCGAGGCAAGATATTGACAAAGTTCAAGCATGGAAGTTTGGGGCATGAGTAAATTTGTTATTGGTTTTAAGCATGAGTAAAATTTTCACTCCCGACTTTAGGCATGAGTAAATTTTTTACTCTGATTATAGATGTGAGTAAATCTTTGGTTTTAAGCATGACTAAAATTTTCACTCCCGACTTTAAGCGTGAGTAAATTTTTACTCCTGGATACTGGTGTGAGTAAATTTTTTTACTTGGTGAGAAGAGTGGGACGATACAAAGAGAAAGGAAGTTGAGTCCAAGAACCAAAACATAAAAAGACAATGAGAGGCGGGCGGTTTTTTTGCAAAATGTGCGATAGGGATGAGGTGCTCGATCTGGACCATCCATCTTCAATCCAACGGTACACAAAGGAGGTTGCACGATTGCACTGAGAGGCTGTTTGGTTCACTCCCTCACTTTGCCAAACTTTACCACACTTTCTAGGATACTTGTTTGTTTCACTTCCAAAGTTGTGGCATGCCAAAGTTTTTCAATTCAAAGGCTCACATGTCATACACCCATCTTATAGCCAAAAGTTGCCTAAGGTGTAGCCATCAATTTATAAGCCACAGATTTGGCTATGTTTGGCATGGAGGTTTGGCAATGTTTGAGAGTGAACCAAACAACCCCTTAGGTTTGGCAATGTTTGAGAGTGAACCAAACAATGTTTGAGATATGCACAGCTTGGAAGCTACAACTGAAAGAACAACACAGGACAAGATCTAAACTTAGTGGTAATGTAGTTTATGCATGTGCTTTACATTTAATCAGCGTCTATGCACGTGCTTTACATTTCATTAGCTCAACAGGCTTATAGCCCACGTTCGAAGCTAACCTGATCTATCTTTTTAATCAGTTGATTCTATAAAAAATGACAAATTAGGTGAACCTATTTACATACTATTAGCGACCATGGTATAAACCTGATGGTTATATTTTAATTAATGTACATGTGCGATACCAGGCAAGTAATGGTATGAACATGGAGTACAATATTCCAATGGCAATTAGGAGTGGCAGCGGGGTGGGGCGGGGCCAGGTTGGGCAGGAACGCCCCCACATTTCTCCCCGCTCCCGGCCTCACATTGGCCACCGGGTGAATAACCTGAGCCACCCCCGCCCCTGTAGAGGACCCGACAGTTGAGTGGGCCCCGCAGCTCCGATGAGGGGAAGGGACGAAGGGTGGTTGCGGCGTCATGCTTTGATAGGCAGGGCAAGCCGACGACTCGAAGGAGAAGGAGAGACGGAGGGTGGTTGCAGCATCGCGCGCTAATAGCCTGGGGCCCCGCTGGGTCACCCGAGGGTGAATATAACCTCCCCCACCGCCGCTCACCCATGGGTGTGAAACCTGACTTGGCCTCTGCCCCCATTAGGCTGGGGTCCTAGCCCCAGCGGGGAAATTGGCACCCTATGGGCAATTAGTTAATTTTTCTTATCTTTTGAATTAGTTTGTGGAATGCTTTCTTTATCACACAATGTTCTAAAATCACCATTTTATGTTAAATGGAATTATAGGAAATTTTCAACCAATAATATACTTACTCTGAATTTAACTAATAAAATTTATGCTCAAGTCATGTTTATAGTCATGTCTGTGTGCGCGGATGCATGCTGCGTTCCCTTCTAGTTACGGTAAGATCAGATCAGTCTTCGATACAATATATAGACAAGTAAGCACAGGGTTCCGAACTATAATTATTAGCTATTGGACTAGTCTCAAATAGAGTAAACAATACAGTAATGGGTTGGGGGAGAAACGGAGAATGGAAGCAAAGTACGGTCACATGGCGCTAACCATGTGACACATGGGAATGGGAGACCCGTACTTTTAGTTCGTGTAAACTTTTACTTGTCATTTCTGTTATGAAAAAAAGATGTACAACAGAGATACGAAGTTTTATGTGAAAAACCCTTGCAGAAAAAAACCACGGGCGCCGACCGGCAATGATCACTGCAGAGGAGTTGATTACAAACGTAGGATAGACATGGAGTTCTCCTAGAAAATCAATCCGAATATATTATGGGCCCAAAATTCGGATCACATATTTAACAATTTCTTTATCTTTTTATAGCTTGTAGCTTGTTGTTGGGTCGATAGACTTTACTCTCCGTACCAAAATATAGCAACCTTGTACTATATGTAACACATACTAGTATAACGAATCTAGACAGGATCTTCAGAACCAAACCCGGTACTAACAATGTTTCCCCACTAGTTCAAAAATGATTTTCCTGGACAAGCAATCTAATAGGTTGCAGATGGGCCATAAGTGTCCGCGTCTATAAAAATCAGCCCTCATTTTCGAATACGGCTCCATAAGAGACCCGTACGAAAAAAATCGATGTTTCCAAATGGCTCACTTAAAACATCCGCACGCAAAAATAAGGGTATTTTCGCAAGCGGGTCTCTTAACTCACCCACACGTATGTGAAATATTCGTCCACCCCATTTTTTATTCTACCCTCCCCCTATCTTTGTCTCTCCCACCTCACACTTCATCTCCTGGCTTCACTCCTCTCCTCTCTCTCCCGGCCACACTCCTCTCCTCTCCTCCCTCCTGGCGGCGACAACGGCGGCGGCGGTTGTCGTAGGCGGCAGCGACGGAAGGGGTGGGCGACGCCTAGCGCCGGCCTACTGCACGCTCTCCGGTGCACGGCGAGCCCCTCCAGCGGTGGAGGCGCGGGATCTGGTGGGCGGCGGCCGTCCCCGCACGGATCCGGCAGCCGGCCGCCTTCCCCCACGGCCTCCCCCTCGACGGCAGCATGCGCGGCTACTCCCCTCCCTCTCCTTCTATCTCCCCTCCCCTCCCCTTCCTTCCCTCCCTGCGTGGCCGGAGGGGGAGTACCGGCAGAGCGCGGACGAGGTGGCACGACCACTCCCCTCCCTCTCCTCTTGCTTCCCTCCTAGATCCGATGGAGGGGATGGGCATCGACAGTGGTGTGGCCAGAGGGGAGGCCGGCGTCGGCGGCGATGGGGAGGCACGGGGGCGGTGGATCCGGCGATGCCCTCCACGCGCGCCTCCGTTGACGCCCTCCACCTGCGCCGCCGTCGACACCCTCCGCCGGAAGGAAGGAAGGAAGGAAGGAAGCGGAGGGGAGGGAGCTAGAGGGAAATGCGAGAGAGAGTTGAGGGAATGAGTGGTGGGGAGAGGATAAGATGGAAGAGGAGAACATAAGATAGGACTTAGTTTTTTTTTGTAGGCATGAGTTTTTGTAGGCGGACCACATAATATTCCTCCTGCAAAAATCATATTTTTTTCAGGTGGACCACTTAAGAGGTCCGCCTGCGAAATAACGGTATTTTCGCAGGCAGACCTCTTAAGTGGTCCGCCTAGAAAAATTGATTTTCGTAGGAGGATGATGAAAATCCACCTCGGTTTACATTTTCATAAGCGGATATTGTTAGATTTAATTGGGTAATTGATCCATTTAAATCAATTAAATCAAATTAATTTTAAGGCTCATTATGCTAGGAATTCATGTGTATTCATTCTCTTATGGGATATCAATGGGATGAAGAGTTTTGAGAATTAATCCATTTGATAAGTGAATTGGTAACTTATATCAATTACTCCTAATTGATGGATGGTAAATGGTTGTGTGGTGAAGGATGGTTCATGGCTAATTGTTAGTTGATGACAATTAGCTGCTCTATTCCTCTTCCTATTTCGTTGGTAACCTACATCAATTACTCCTAATTGATGGTTGGTTGATAATTGTGTAGTAGAGGATGGTTGATGGGTAATTGATGAGAATTAGTTACTCTATTCCTCTTCCTATTCTATTACTCTTCATCTTTCATTCCTCCTATAAAATGAGAATGGATTTGATCTCTCTAAGGAGAAGTGAGACACACTTTCATCCATTTCCAAGGCTATTGCTGCTACGATAATCCCATCCCGACGAGTGTGTGCACACGCTTTGGGAGAATAGGCCTTCGAAACCACGCACTGCTACGATGTTTGCACGGACGGGTGGGCGATCAGGTTTTTGGAGAGCGCAAGGCGCAACTACTCACTGTTCATCAATATCTACTTCGTCTTCACTAACATGTCGAACACTGGAGGTAACGGCAAGACAAGGAGAAGGAGGCTCCGGTCAACACCAACAGAGGCAATACTATCTCAAACTCCAGCGGAGAACCATTCTTGGGGTATAACCTTTTTACATTATTTCAATTAGAAGTTTTATGGTTAATATTCATCGCAATGTCAACATTGTGTTACTATGTGATTGTTGATGCTTATTCTACATTAAGCATGCTCATGTTGATTACATGCTACTATCACTGGATTAAATCCCATTGTAAAAAATATGTTTATTATCTTGTTATTTTGGATTAAAATATGCCAAATTATGATCAAATTTCTAACAGATATTTGGCTCCGAGGGTCATATCCACCTGCGAAAAAAGAAACCCAACGTCCGCAAAAATACTTTTTTTAAGTAGTGTTTGCTTCCTAATTTCTATAAAAATCCTGTAAAATAGTGTCTATGTTTTAAAAGATTCCCTAACCACAATCCCTCCGATCTAATAATTCATCCACTATTCAGAGAGTCATCATTCTCTTCGGATTCACCCGTATTGAAAAAGAACATCAGGCCGGTTAGGTGCATGATGCAGCGCACTATCTTCTTAATACGACGATATACATATTCATTGACGGGAGTAATAAGGACGTTACTTTATAGGTCAAGTCAAGGAAAGCATGAACGTTATCGAATCCTGATTTGCTTCTGACTCATGTGTCGTCACCGAGCCGACGTCTGCAAACCGCGTATTCAGATGGAATGCACTCGTCTTCCAGAATCTGTTCTTCAGGAATCTCAGTATTTAAGTTCAGAACACATGGAGATGTTGTGCTTGAAGCAGAACAAATATTCAGAACTAGCTAGTTCAATCTTGCACTTATCTCTGACTTCCTTCTCATTTTTAAATATTCAGAACAAATCTGGAGGCCAGCTGGGCCGGCCCTGGTTCGGCCGAACCAGGACCCTGGTGACGCCGACTCCGGCTGGCCTGACATTAACAAATATTTAGCTATCACATAGAGTGTCTAGTACATGTTACATAGGCCACCGTCCATGTTTAGCAATATAAGTAAACTGCATATGGCAAGATTAGACAAGATTATCCACCATCCTTCATTTCACTAATATATAACAAAACTGTATATATGTTTAGGACAAGCCTTATATTTGGATACTATTAATTATTGGATTACTTTTGCCTATTTATTTCAGTTGTGCTGTCTATATAACCATGGTAAAACAAAGAAAAAACACAAGCCATAGCTTCATACAAAGCAATCACACAAATGGGCAAGCAGATGCCGAAATGTAGCCGGGGACTTCTGCTTCTGTTGTTGGCCATTCTAGGCTGTTTTTGCATTCCTGGCCACGTGTATGGTAATCTACTATCTAATATTCAATCTCAATGGTGAATCCAAGGTTTATTTTGACTTCACAATTATTCAATTGTTCTGTGGTAATCACGATGTATTTAAGAAACATATCTTTCAGAGTACAATTTGTGTTTCCAATTTTCTTATGGACATCCATCTTCACATATCCATGTATTGCATACGGTTTTTCTTTATCTTTCATGCTTTCCTAGTAAAATATTTTTTATTTTTTAGGTACAAATCTGGATTACACCTGGAGTGCATCCCTGAATGAAGGACGCAACAATGTCAATATAAATGGTTTGGTGCCCGTACCATGCAACATTTTCTCCCAATCGAAGGTCTGCTGTAGAAATGTATGCTACCCTAGCTTGCAAGCCTGTGAGGCAAATTGCAAGCCAATTGTCTAATCAGCTTATCAAGCTTGTAACAGTAAAAAAATGATAATAATATTGTCCGTTGTTCTCTAATCAAGAGAATGATCAGTCTCCTCACAGATGAACATGGATTGTCCTTTTGTTTCGGGGAAAAGTATAATTGTCTTATTGATAGACATGCATGAAGTCGTTCGCAAGCTTAAGATATCGGACAACGATCATGGAAACGCTGTTGGGAGGGGGCATGGACAACTCCTGCTGCAGCTTGGCCACGGAAGAAATTGATCCGCTTATAAATATTATACCAACGCTAGATATATGTGTGTGCTTTGTGGGTGCCAACCTATTTTGGTGTATGGTTTGCTTGTGTTTCTCGGTTGTGAGTTTTTTTTTCTCTTCCATAACATGTCTAATAATAAAACAATAACAAAAAAGCTGCATTATTAGGAACCGCTTTGTTCTACTGAATGTCTGAGCTGAGCCTGAAATTGTAACGATGTGAAAAGGGCAATGTAATGTAATGGACATCAAACGTTTTCTCATGTTCGGCAGTGTCGGGTAGGATTATTAGACGGCATCCTTAAGAGTCTCCAAGACACAAAGTCAAACTAGCTTCAATTATCAACCCAACCTTGCATTACTGAGCCAAGATGATCTATTTGGCCTTTATTTTTATCAGAAAGTGTCTTAATTAATTACATCATCCTTACAAATATGACGGTATTCTCATTGCTGGCAGCCGGTTGGAGCCACTGGAATACTGGATGCTCCATCTCTCGCTCTACCTACACTATTCAGCACGTGGACTGAACGAACCAAGCATATGTGACGCTACTCAAAAGAAAGCATTTTTGCATACAACCAAAACCTATTTTTTCACGCGATAAGACTGTCCGTCTGCCCGAAGATGTTTGTAAAAATCAATACTTTTCCTACGGTTGGTGCACCCGCACGCAAAAATTAATTTCACAAAAAAGTGAAAATCCAAAAAATCACATCCGCCGTCGCCATTGCCGAAGCCGAGCACAGCTCATCATCGTTGTCGTCAAAGCCCGACAGCTCCTCGTTGTCATCGGTGTTTCCGAGTCCCCTTCCCATGGAATTCCCCGCCGCCGAATCCACCTTTGTCGCACCTCCCAACCGCCACCGCCCTCCCCATTACCAGATCAGCTGCCACTGAGGTCCCCACCGCCGGCGTCCCTCCCAATTGCCGCCGCCCTCCCCGTTGACAGATCTACTGCCTCTGTGCTCCCTACCGCCGTATCCACCGCTGCTGAGCTACTTGCGGCTCCTACTCCCGCCCGCCGCTCCATCCCCCACCCGGCTGCTCCCGCCCGGTAGTGGTGAAGGAGGAGCCGAGGAGCCTCTTGCCGCCGCCCTTCACTGCGCCTCCACCACCTTCTCCCCGCCGCCTGATCCACCCTGGCTGGCGCTGCTGCGGCCACCGCCAAATCAATCGTATCCCTTGCAAATATACGGTAGGTTTGACGGTCGTTACGAACCAATTTCGACTGTCAATATAACTAAAATAAAGGAGAACTTACTATGCTTGCAATGCATATTTGTTCTAGAATAATATAATTCCACTTGTACTTGAAGTATATTTTGTTTGCAGAGATTAATACATAAATGGAGAAGAAACGAGGAAAACTCACTCCTAAGCAAGCTTAAAGATAAGATGTGCCCACATGTCAGGTGTAACCGTCCTGGAAACCGCCATAAGGACCCACCTGTCAGTGACCCTGCCAAATCTGGAGGCCTGCTGGGCTAGCCCTGGTTCGGCCGAACCAGAACCCTGGTCACGCCGACTCCGGCTAGCCTGACATTAACAAATATTTAGCTATCACATTGAGTGTCTAGTAGACGTTACATAGGCCACCGTCCATGTTTAGCAATATGAGTAAATTGCAGATGGTAAGATTAGATAAGATTATCCACCATACTTTTCATTTCACTAATATATAACAAAACTGTCACGACCGGAAATAACCCAACGGGCGTTCCTTACGTGCGTGTATTATTCCTTGTCCCAGGAGGCAAGTTACACCAAAAGTTGATACAATTCAGAGGCTAACAAGCGGAAGCGTAAATAGTTAATTTATTACATGGGCCGCGAAGGCCCAGCACACACAAAGACAAACGGGAAACAGCGGAAGACTAGGGCGACGACCACAGGCGCTTGACGGCAGGCCCTTCATCATCCAGGAGCTCCTCTTCTGGGTTTGGGAAAAATTGAGCAAGACTGAGTACAACCACCGTACTCAACAAGACACACCCACAAGTGCAGCATAAATGCAAAGGAGTACAATGGAGTTATAGTATAGGGGTTAGGTTTTGCAATAAGCAGCATTTAAAAGACTCTTAGTTGCTCAAAGCCAAATTTAAAACACGATCCTAGAACTATGTAATATTATTAAACAAGGCCGTGAACCCACATGAACCTGCCTTAACCCAAGGCCTACGATGATTCAGACCGAACTGGCAACCCGACCCTAGGTCCCAGCTCGTCCCAAGCCAACCCAGGCCAACCATTCCACATTTTAGTTATTAAGCAGGTTTTAAGAATTAAAAACACTAACTTGGGTACATTGCTAGGCTTGCCCATAACCGAGGGCGCGGCTATTCGAATAGGTTTTACTCTGATCAGAGGTGTACATCTTTACCCACAAGACACGTCTTCCTCACGTGCAACCACGTGCCACATACCACCACGGCATATGGAAGGAAGACATGACATAGTTTCCAACCAATCCTAGACATAGACAAGAGTACCGACCCAACCCCACCTACGGCCGGAATCTCCGGGATAGGTAGGCAGGACTGAGCCCCTAGCAGCAGGACACCGGCCCTGTGCCAGGACATCTCGACTACCGGCCGCAGATCGTGTAGCCTTCATTTGTCCTAGAGATGTCCATCGACCCCCGACTTCGTCCATCTCCATCCGTGTACTTTTGTTTATAACCAGACTGAGCCACAAACTAAGCCTTACCCACTAGACATGTGGAAGTACGGTAGTGCTTTGCAACAGAGGTCCGAAGACCGGTCCTTATATGGCCGAGGTGCTACTATCAAAACCATGCACCCCAAGCCCAGCCTAAAACCATTTTGAGAGTTTTGAAAAGAGGGAGAGGTGTGCATCCAATTCCACAATAGTTCAACCATTCCATAAAGTCCAAGGGATATGAATATTCCCAAAGTCTAAAGTTATAAAACCACCTAATGTTGTCTTATTAATCAGCGAAGCATCTACCTAAATTCATACTAGGGGAACCATGAGTAGAGTGCCCACTAGTTGGGGTTTTGTTTATTCTAGGGTGAACAAGGTAATAATAACAATAACAATAATAAGGTCATAACAAAGGTAAATAGGCATGGCTAAATAAAACAGTGATAACGCGGGTGACGGAGCTCCTGGCTCCTCACCGGGAGACCGCGCAGGCCCCCCTTTGCCAGTTCGGCCGGGGGCTTAGGGTGAGATCTCAAGCTCTCTTTCTCTCTGTATGTGGAAAGATTGTCTGCCCGCAAGACACACGAGACACAGCGATGTATACAGGTTCGGGCCGCTGCGAAGCGTAATACCCTACTCCTGTGTTTTGGTGGATCTGTGTATGAATGAGTTACAAAGTGTGAGCTGACTTCTCCCCCGTTCTAAGCTCTCAATCCGGGAAAGAATCAACCAACCCCCTCTCTATGGGCAAGGTCCTCCTTTTATACTTCAAGGGGATACCACATGCACCCTTCCCTTTCCAAACTGGACTTTTCTTCTCTTTATGGACGGAGATCGGTATGGTTGCCGTCCAAATGACACTTTGATGGGACAGCCCATACCTGCTTCCACTCCCGGCGGAGACAGGCGCAACGTGGGATCGTGGCTGCCCGTTGCTGATGCGACCAGTGTCAGACCGGTCATTCTTGTCCACCACGCGTCGGTTTAACAACGTGCATGTTTGCCCTTCTTCGTGTAACACCTTGCCTGTAATGGTTAGGATGAAGCCTGGTATATATCGATCGGGGTTAACGTGCCATCTTTGGGATGTAACACGCTAGCTCCAGCTGGGGACGAGTGCTTAGAAGCTCACACCTTGACGGGATGGGGCAAGGCGTGCGTCAGACCGCCTGCCGCCACCTAACTCGCGATTTGACCGGTCTGTGACTGGTCACAGACCGGATAATCGAGTGCACTGCACTGCACTCCGTGCGGCGTGACACGCTTAGCCGATGTGCAATAAATGTGGTTAGGTGAGCCCTGCTGTGCTCACCCAACCTACGTACATAGTGCAAACCCCTCAGGGGGTCGGGGCACCTCGGCCCTCG
Source organism: Oryza sativa Japonica Group (assembly GCF_034140825.1). Classification (NCBI taxonomy): domain Eukaryota; kingdom Viridiplantae; phylum Streptophyta; class Magnoliopsida; order Poales; family Poaceae; genus Oryza; species Oryza sativa. The sequence continues at coordinate 2,897,504 of NC_089038.1, read as the reverse complement.
GGGTCGGGGCAAGCGCACCCCGACCCCCCCTCGGGGGAAATCAGGAGGAGGGCGGACACCTCACCCTCGGGCCCGACGTCCCCGAAGGTGCCAGGCCACGTGGGCGATTATGTCTGCCTCAAGCCTCTGGTTATGATACTCCCGGTCCCATATCACCGACAGTAGCCCCCGGCGTTATGCCAGAGCAATTTCCCTTCCCAAGGGAAGCGGTCAGGTGTGACGCCACCCTTAAAGCCTGGTGACAGGTGGGACCGGTCTCCATAGTTGGGCAAAATACCCAACGGTCTCAATCCATGCACATTGGTATTGGTAACTTTGGTTGTCCATAATGGGCGGTCTATTCAAGACTGCCACACCACTTGAGCAGCGCGCGAATCTGGGTGAGCAGATTTATCTCGCTCGGAGATACGGTAACGCCGCTTCGGTCGGCGAGCGTAATTAACGCGCGCACGATACAATCCGTTTCGATTGCCACAACCGCATATCCACTTCACGCGCCGTAAGCGGGCAAATGGGATTAGTGGAAGCGTGGGCACGGGAAACGAGGGAGCGAGATAGCGAGATACGAGGGAGCGAGGTAGTGGGCGCGAGAAACGAGGAGCCAGGCCTAGCGATGGCAAGGGTATAAAAGCATCGAGAAAAGGATTTGCTCCCTTCCTTTCGCCATTGTTCCTCTTGCCCTCGCCGCCTGAGCTCTAACTCTTTCTCTGCTACGCCCTACTTTCGCCACACGCGCTCGTTCTCAATCATCTCTTCCTCCACCGCCATGGCACGGGGCTCTGCTCTGCTCGACGGCAGTGTACTGCCGCCTTCCCGCATCGTGAACGAGAGGCATGCCGGACTGCCGCGCCGCTTCATGCCGGAGTCCGCCACCGGTCGGGAGATAGTGATGCTGGGCGAGGGGCGCCCGGCACCAGACTACCCGGAGCGGTCCATCTTCTTCCTCCCCTTCGCAATGGCTGGGCTGGTCCCGCCATTTTCTCATTTCTTCATGGATGTCCTGGAGTTCTACGATCTCCAGATGGCGCATCTCACCCCCAATGCGGTGATGACATTGGCCATCTTCGCACACCTGTGCGAGATGTTCATTGGGGTGCGCCCCTCTCTTCAGCTGTTCCGGTGGTTCTTCACCGTGCAGTCGGTGTCACCGCCGTCGGTGGTTGGCGGCTGCTACTTCCAGCCGCGGGGGCCGGTGTTAAACCGCTACATCCCCTGCGTCCTCCGCAAGAAGTGGGACGACTGGAAGAGCGACTGGTTCTACACCCCCCTTGCCGACGAAGCGCGCCTCCGACTTCCAAGCCAGCCCCCGGCGCAGGTCTCCAGCTGGCGGGCGCCGGTAGATCTGGGGGAGGACTACGACGCCGTCCTCGATCGCCTGGCGGGCCTGCGATCCCAGGGGCTCACCGGGGCCATGGTGTACGGCGATTATCTCCGTCGCCGGATTGCGCCGCTCCAACGGCGCGCCCGGAGCGCCTGGGAGTACACTGGGCCTGAAGACTACATGCGGACCCACCAGGGAACCAGATGGGATTGGGCTCCTGAGGACTTCAAGATCGTAGTCCAAAGGGTGCTGAACCTTAGCTCCGCGGAGGCGTCTCGCCTTCCTCAGGAGATCCTCCCCCTCTGCAGCGATCCCGACCGCGTCTCCATTCTAACCATTATGATGGGGGTCGGGGCCTCAGAGGAGAGAGCCCCTAAGGGCCACGACGGCGCGGGCGAGCGCCGCCGGGGGGAACGACCTGCCCCAGGAGGGGGTCGTGCTTCTGGGCCCCGCGTCGGGGGCTCGGGGAGCAGCCGCCCTGCCGACACCCAGGGGAAGAGGAAGCTGGGAGGTACACCTCCCCCATCTCCTCCCCGAGGGGGCGGGGCGGCGCGTGCCAGCAGTCGGCGCCCGGAGGGGGCCGCGCCGACGTCGCAGCCCGAGGGGGTGCGCAAGAAGAAGCGGCTCCGCAAGACGGGGGAGACGGAACCATGCCGGGGAAACCTGATTTCCCCTCCAAGGTGGTCATTCAACCGACCCCCTCGCAGGTTCGTCTCACTCTCATTGCAACCATCTTTCTCCAAAAAGAAGTTTTTTCTTGCTCATTTTGCTCGTCTTCTGGCTTTTTCTTCTGCTTCAGCGATGTCCCGTCGCATTCCTCCCGCCACCCCAAGTCCGGCCAGCCCGAGGCCGAAGATCCAGCGGCCGCAGAGGAGCGGAGGCGAGAGTCTGACCGGCGTGAAGCCGCAGCCCGCCTTCGGGAAGCTGAAGAGGCCGCCCGGGAGGCCGCCCGGGTTCGCCAAGCGGAGGAAGCTGCTCGGGAGGAGGCCGCCCGGGCTCGCCAAGCCGAAGAAGCTGCCCGGGAGGAGGCCGCCCGGGCTCGCCAGGCTGAGGCGACAGCTGCTGCTGGCGCGTCACTTGGGCCCACTCCCTCGGGCGGTCCTCAGGCGACATCCTCCGAGGCGGCTCGCGACGAGGCCGCGGGCGCATCGCCTGGGCCTACCTCACCGGGCGACGCCCAGGACCAAACGGGCCCGGGGGACATCCCCGAGCCCAGCGCATCCTCCGGGGGGCCAAGCCGCGTCGCATTTTCTCCAAGGCGACTTTTCTCCTCATCTTCCGTCGCCCCGGTGAGCGCCGAGCCCATTATGCAGGCCTTGGCCGCCGCAAACACCGCGGTGCTAGATGGATTTAGCGCCCAGGTGGAGGCCTTGCGAGCGGAACGAGCGGAGCTCGAGGCCGCATGGGCACGCGTCGAGGAGGGGCGGCGCTCGGTGGACGCCATGGTGGAGGTGGGCCGTAAGGCCCACCGCCGCCACATCTCGGAGCTTGAAGCCCGCAAGGCGGCACTGGCGGAGATCGCCCGAGAGGTGGAGGAGGAGCGAGAGGCCGCCCTCGTCGCCACCACCGCGATGATCGAGGCGCAGGACTCCCTCCGCCTTCAACACGGGAGCTGGGAGGCGGAGCTAAAGAAAAAGCTCGACGCCGCCCAGGGGGTCCTCGACGCCGCCGCCGCCCGAGAGCAGCGAGCAACAGAGGCTGAAGCGGCGTTGCGGCGGCGCGAAGAGGCCCTTGAGGCCCGTGCCATGGCGCTGGAAGAACACGCCGGCGCCGTGGAGAGGGGCTTGACGGACCGCGAGGCCGCCGCTGGTCTCCGAGAGGCGACGCTGGTGGCGCATGAGGCCGCCTGCGCCGAGGAGGAGTCCGCGCTCCGCCTTCGCGAGGATGCACTCGCTGAGCGGGAGCGAGCTCTCGAGGAGGCCGAGGCCACGACGCAACGGCTGGCGAACAGCCTCTCCCTCCGCGAGGCGGCGCAAGAGGAGCAGGCGCGCCGCAACCTTGAATGCGTCCGTGCCGAGAGAGCCGCGCTGGAGCAGCGGGCTGCCAACCTCGAGGCACGGGAGAAAGAGCTGGCCGCGAGGGCGCCTATCGGCGGGGCGGCCGCGGGCGAAAGCGACTTGGCCGCCCGCCTCGCGGCTGCCGAACACACCGTCGCGGAAATGCAGCGAGCGCTGGACTCCTCCACCGGGGAGGCCGAGGCCCTTCGCTTGGCGGGCGAGATTGGGCCCGACATGCTTTGGGATGCGGTCTCCCGCATGAAGCGCGCCGGTCGGCAAGCGGGCCTCTGGGGAGGCCAGTCGTCGGTGCCCCCCACCAATCTGGAAGGCCTCGCTCCGCACCTCAACAGGATGGCTTGGGTTCTCGAGCAACTCCCCGAGGAGCTTGAGAAGACCATCAAGTCATCCTCAAGGGACCTCGCGCGGGGAGCGGTCGAACTCGTGCTGGCGAGTTACCAGGCCCGGGACCCCAACTTCTCTCCATGGATGGCGCTGGAGGAGTTCCCTCCCGGGACCGAGGACGACGCGCGCGCGCGCGTCCGGGATGCCGCCGACCACATCGTCAACGGCTTCGAGGGCTCGGCCCCTCGGCTCGCGTTCGCCCCCAGCTCGGACGAGGAGGGCGATGCCAGCGGTGAGGACGACGATGGCGACGAGGCCGGCGACCCGGGCGCGTCAGAATGAGCCCCCGAGCCCCCGTCAATCTTTACTTTTTTCTTTTTCTTTCTTCTAAGGCCTTCATGCCTCCTTTGTATAGATCAACTTACTCTGCAATCAAAAATGATGAAAAAAAATTTCTATGTTAACTTTATTTTGCTATATATATGAGTTGAGGATGATCTGTGCCATGGTCCTTTTGCGCCTTAGCTTGAAATAAGGGCTCGCGCCCAAATCCCGGTCCTCGAATGGCTCGGGTCGGGGCTAGTGCCTGGGGAGATCCACATGTCGAGACTGGCCAGGCCGGGAACGTGGTGACCGGGGGGTATGGGTAACCCGATCGTGGGCTTTTGCCGATTCCCCCCCGGAGTTCACCACGCCCCGGGGCACGGCTCGGTTCTGGGCCCCGTTTGGCGATTTTAGCTGACCGAACCGAACCCCCGAGGGCAAGGTTGAGCATGAGTGACCTTATTTTAAGTTAAGATTCTTTAGAAGGAAAAACGGCACAGACACAACCTTTAGGAAATTGAAACTGCTTTTATTGAAATGCTGAAATAAGAAAAGGAATATATGTGCATGTGTGGTAGCCCCCGGCCAATCCTGCACACCCGAGGGGGGTGCGGGGTTGGCCCGAGCCAAAACCTGACACCCGACCCCCCCCTTCAGGGGTAGAAGCGACGAAGGTGTTCGATGTTCCACGGGTTTGGCAGCTCCGTGCCGTCGCCCGTGGCCAGCCGTACCGAGCCCGGCCGGGGGACACCGACCACTCGATACGGACCCTCCCACATTGGTGAGAGTTTGCTCAATCCAGCACGCGTTTGGACGCGGCGTAGGACGAGGTCGTCGACGCAGAGTGATCGGGCCCGGACGTGGCGCTGATGGTAGCGCCGCAGGCTCTGCTGGTAGCGCGCAGCTCGGAGGGCCGCGCGCCGCCTTCGCTCTTCCAAGTAGTCGAGGTCATCTCTACGAAGCTGATCTTGATCAGCCTCGCAGTACATGGTGGCCCGAGGAGACCTCAGGGTGAGCTCAGATGGGAGAACCGCTTCTGCGCCGTAGACGAGGAAGAAAGGCGTTTCCCCGGTCGCTCGGCTTGGTGTGGTTCGGTTCGCCCAGAGCACCGCTGGCAACTCCTCGATCCATGAATCGCCGTGCTTCTTGAGAATATTGAAAGTCTTGGTTTTAAGGCCTTTGAGGATTTCTGCATTGGCGCGCTCCACTTGGCCATTGCTTCTGGGGTGGGCAGGTGAGGCGAAGCAGAGCTTGATGCCCATGTCTTCGCAGTAGTCGCCGAAGAGTTCACTAGTGAATTGGGTGCCATTATCCGTAATAATACGGTTAGGCACTCCAAAACGGGCCGTGATGCCCTTAATAAATTTAAGAGCAGAGTGCTTATCGATCTTGACAACCGGATAAGCCTCGGGCCACTTAGTGAACTTGTCGATCGCAACATACAGATACTCAAACCCGCCCGGGGCCCGTTTGAACGGTCCCAGGATATCAAGCCCCCAGACAGCAAATGGCCATGACAGTGGTATGATCTGCAGGGCCTGGGCCGGCTGATGAATTTGCTTGGCGTGGAACTGACACGCTCTGCATCGCCGGACCAGATCGACTGCGTCATTGAGAGCTGTCGGCCAATAAAATCCTTGACGAAAGGCCTTGCCAACCAGGGTTCGCGAGGCGGAATGGGCTCCGCACTCGCCCTCATGGATGTCTGCAAGAAGCTCAACGCCTTGTTCCTGAGGAATGCACTTCAGGAGGATTCCGTTAGCCGCGCGCCGATAGAGGGTCCCTTCTACCAGCACATAGCGTTTGGAAATGCGTTGTACGCGTTCACTCCCTTCGCGGTCCTCAGGTAGAGTCTTATCTGCGAGGTATGTTTGGATCTCAGAGATCCAAGCAATCAATCTAAGGGAGCTTGGAGCGCTCCCTTCGGGTCCCGAGACCTGGACTCCGACGGGCCTCGGGGGCCGGTCAGGCGCATCCGTCTCCCCTAAGGGATCGGGTCGCGCCGACGGCTGGGTAAGCCTTTCTTCAAAGGCGCCCGGTGGGGTCTGGGCTCGCGAGGACGCGAGCCGTGAGAGTTCGTCGGCTATCATGTTATCCCGTCTGGGCACATGCCGAAGCTCTATCCCGTCGAAATGGCGCTCCATACGTCGTACTTGGCGCACGTAGGCGTCCATCTGCGGATCAGAGCACCGGTACTCCTTACAGACTTGGTTAACAACCAGCTGAGAGTCGCCTAACACCAGGAGGCGGCGGATCCCCAGCCCGGCTGCCACCCTGAGCCCGGCAAGGAGTCCCTCGTACTCTGCCATATTGTTAGTCGCTCGAAAGTCGAGACGGACCAAATATCTGAGGACGTCTCCGTTCGGAGAGGTCAACGTGACCCCTGCACCGGCGCCCTGAAGAGACAGAGAACCGTCGAACTGCATCACCCAGTGGGCGGTTTGAGGCAGCTGTGAGGGGTTCGTGCTGGCCTTGGGCATTAAGACGGTCTCTGGAGCCGGGGTCCACTCTGCCACAAAATCGGCGAGGGCCTGGCTCTTGATAGCGTGGCGTGGTTCAAAGTGCAGATCGAACTCAGAAAGCTCGATTGCCCATTTTACCACTCGTCCTGTACCCTCTCGATTATGCAAAATTTGACCGAGGGGGTAAGACGTAACCACAGTGACCCGATGCGCCTGGAAATAATGGCGCAGTTTCCTCGAGGCCATCAGAATAGCGTAAAGCATCTTCTGGGCCTGTGGGTATCGGGTCTTGGCGTCCCGGAGGGCCTCACTAACAAAGTAGACAGGCCGCTGCACCCTTCGGTGGGGCCGTTCCTCTCTGCTAGGGGCCGTACCCCCGGGGCGTTCTTCGTCCAAGTGGCCCCTCGGGGCGCACTCGTCTTCTGTGCCGATGACCTCGGGGTCGGAGGACGACAGGAGCGGCCTTCCCACAGTGGCCTCGGGGCCGTCCTGGGGGTCGGGGGCTCCTGGCATCGTCGGACAAGCGGGCAAAGGGCCAACTCCGGTCGTCAGGGGCCTCTGGCCTCCGTTCGGCTCGGGGGCCTCTTCTCCCTGCTCTTTCCCGGGTCGAGTCAGCACAGGGTTAGCCTCGGGGTCAAAGGGCGTTAAGTGCGGCCTTCCCGCAGTGGCCTCGGGGCCTTCCTGAGGGTCGGGGGCACCCAGCACCGTCTGACAAGCGGGCAGAGGGCCGTCTCCGGTCGTCAGGGGCCTTAGGCCACCGTTTGACTCGGGGGCCTCTCCTCCCTGCCTGCTCCCGAGCCAAGTCGGCACAGAGTGGGGGTGCGCAGAATGAGGATTGTCCTCATCGCGCTCCACAACCAACGCTGCACTAACTACTTGGGGGGTCGCTGCTAAGTAAAGTAGCAGGGACTCATTTGGCTCCGGGGCGACTAGAACCGGAGGAGAGCTGAGATATGCCTTCAACCGGACGAGGGCATTTTCAGCTTCCTCCGTCCAAGTGAACGGCCCCGAGCGCTTGAGGAGCTTAAACAAGGGTAGCGCCTTCTCTCCCAGCCTTGATATGAAACGACTTAGGGCGGCCATGCAACCGGTGACGCATTGCACATCCCTAAGTCTGCTGGGGGGGCGCATCCGCTCGATAGCTCGAATCTTCTCGGGGTTGGCCTCAATGCCTCGGGCAGAGACCAAAAACCCGAGAAGCTTGCCCGCAGGTACACCAAACACGCACTTATCGGGGTTCAGTTTTATGCGGGCGGAGCGGAGGTTTTCAAAAGTTTCCGCTAGATCTGAGAGTAAGGTTTCTTGGTTGCGCGTTTTTACAACCAAGTCATCAACATAAGCCTCAACATTACGTCCTATTTGGCTACCCAAAGAAATTCGAGTAGTACGCTGAAAAGTAGGACCTGCATTCTTTAACCCGAAGGGCATTGATGTATAACAATAGGTTCCTACGGGGGTAATGAACGCAGTTTTTTCCTCATCCTCCCTAGCCATGCGAATCTGATGATAACCAGAGTATGCATCTAGAAAACACAAAAGGTCGCACCCCGCAGTGGAGTCGACGATCTGATCTATGCGAGGCAGGGGGTAAGGATCCTTAGGACATGCCTTGTTAAGGTCGGTGTAGTCGATGCACATCCGAAGCTTGCCGTTCGCCTTGGGAACGACCACCGGGTTCGCCAGCCACTCCGGATGGATGACTTCACGGATGAATCCGGCCTCCAGAAGTCTCGCCACCTCCTCGCGGATGAAGGCTTGACGTTCCGGGGCCTGCCGCCGCACTTTCTGCCGGACAGGCCTTGCGCCCGGCCGCACGGCGAGACGGTGCTCAATCACCTCCCTGGGGACCCCGGGCATGTCCGCTGGTCTCCATGCGAAGACGTCAGCGTTTGCCCGCAGGAAGGAGACGAGCGCGTCTTCCTATTTGCCATCCAGAAGACCACCGATCCGTGTGGTCTTGGATGGGCCGTCGCCCAAGGCAACCTCCTTGACCGGGGCCTCGTCGCATGTGGCGATCCGCTGCCTCGGGGCGGTGGGGGCAGAGGTGCCAAGCCTCTCGTCACCACCCTCGGGCTTGGTCGCGGCAGCGAGGTGGTCCGCGCGCTGCTCCATGCAAGCGAGCGCGACTTTAAGGTCGCCACGGACAGAGATGGGGCCACCAGGGCCCGGCATCTTCATCTGGAGGTAGGCATAGTGGACCGCCGCCATGAACTTCACCAACGCGGGCCTCCCGAGGACCGCGTTGTAGGGCAGACTGAGGTCCGCCACATCGAAGCTTACCCGCTCCGTGCGGAAGTTGGCGGGTCCACCGAAGGTGACCGGTAGGTCAACGTGACCTAATGGCCACGTGTGCCCCGGCGTCACACCGATGATCGGTTGAGACGGCTGGAGCACCATCCCCGGGGCCTTGATGGCATCAAAAGCCGCGGGGGAAAGGATGTTGAGAGCCGCTCCTCCATCTATGAGGACGCGTCCCAACTTCACATTGCAGATGGTGGGGGAAACCACCATCGCAACCTGCCCTCCCCGGGCAATGCACGGTGGGTGGTCGGTCTGGTCGAAAGTGAGAGCAACCTCCGACCACCGCGCCCGACGCATCGCCTCATGAGTAGGGGCCATGGCCAGAAGCTCCCGCTTCATAGCCTTGAAGCTCCGGCGAGAGACGTGAGCGCACGCTCCTCCATCGACGGTGGCAATGGTGGCCCCAGGTTCTTGGAAACCTAGGTCATCTTCACCATCATCGATGTCAACAGCGGGGGCCTTCTGCTTGGCCTCACTTCGCCGTTTGCCAGAAGGAACCGCCGGGGACTTGCCCTCACGGCGTTCCTGCCTCCTGTCCTCCTCCCACTTCCTCGTTCGCTCAGCCAAATTTTTGACTGCGCGACAGTCCGCGAGATCGTGGAGGGAGGTGTTGTGGACGGAGCACCACCTGCCGACGGGGCGCTCCCTGCTGGGAGTACCAGCCTCTTTCTTTTTGTCGCTCGCAGGCCTCCCCTTTCGGGTGGCCCGCGGAGCGCCCTCGACGGCGAGGACATGACCCTCGTCGCCGGAACGGTCCGACCTCTTCTTCCTCCTCCTGTCACGCCGCCCTGTCTGAGCGGCGGATCCGGGGGCGGCCGAAGCTGCCACTCCGGAACCGGAGGAGTTCCATGTCCATGCTTCCTCCTTACGAGCCACTCGGTCCGCGAGCTGAAAAAGCTCCGCGGTAGTCTGGGGCTCTTTGGAAGCGATCTTTTCGAGCATGCGGTTGTGCCGCACGCCCCCCCTGAACGCGTAGATCACCGCATGTGCAGGGATGCATGGTATAGTATTGCGGACTTGGCAAAACCGCTGAATGTACGAGCGAAGCGATTCATCATCGCCTCGCTGTACTGCATGCAAGTCCGCTTCTTCGCCTGGGCGCGGATATGTGCCTTGGAAGTTCATGGTGAACTGTTGGCACAAATCTTCCCAGGAGTGGACCGACGCGGGTGGCAGGTTCATTAGCCAACCCCGCGCCTGTCCTTTTAGGGCCATGGGAAAGAAGTTCGCCATGACCCTGTCGTCACCCCCAGCGGCCTCGATCCCGGTCGTATAGACCTGAAGAAACTCGGTGGGATTGACGCTCCCATCGTACTTCTCGGTGATGGTGGGCCGGAACCTTGGGGGCCAACGGACATTCCGAAGACTCGCCACAAAGGCTCTACAGCCGACACCACCAGCCGGGGGCACGGAGGGCTGGTCCTCACGTCCATGCCGAGGTGACACTCTGGACGAAGAGGCGCCCTCCGTTGCACGGGGAGTACGCCGGCTATTACGCCGGCGCTCGATGTTGAGGCGGGCATCCGGCTCCCCATGCTGATCCTCTCGAGTCGAGGGTGTCGACGAGGGAGTGGCAGCCGAATGCCGTGCAGCCGCCGCCGCTCGCCGCGCCCTCCGCCTTGACGACACGGAGCCGGTGGTAGCGGCGCCGGAGGTCTTGGTGGTGACGGACCGTCCACCAGCACCCAGGCGCTGCTGTGCCGTCATGACCAAGTTGGCCACATCTTCCAGCCATCGTTGGGCTGGAGACTCCGGGTCATGGACGACAGGCGGATGTCGTAGGAGCGCGCCAGCAGCCTGAAGCGTACCCTGAGGCGTGCTGCCGTCGCCGTAGACGAGGAGGCGGCGCTCCCCATCTTGCCGTCCTCCTGCACCACCTGCGACTGGTGATGCCACGGATTTGTCGACCTTCTCAAGCGCCTCCCCCTGCTTAGGGCTTTGGCGCGGAGGAGGTGGGGGAGTACGAGCTCGACGGCGTGGATTCGGCTCCCCGTCGTCGCCGCTCACACTCGGCGAGAGGTCGTGCGTTTTTCCTTGCTCGGCCATTAGGTTGAACAAGAAAAGCTTGGGGCACACGGAAGAGTCTGAGAGCTCAGAAAGCACACGCTGAGCCCCCTACCTGGCGCGCCAGATGACGGAGCTCCTGGCTCCTCACCGGGAGACCGCGCAGGCCCCCCTTTGCCAGTTCGGCCGGGGGCTTAGGGTGAGATCTCAAGCTCTCTTTCTCTCTGTATGTGGAAAGATTGTCTGCCCGCAAGACACACGAGACACAGCGATGTATACAGGTTCGGGCCGCTGCGAAGCGTAATACCCTACTCCTGTGTTTTGGTGGATCTGTGTATGAATGAGTTACAAAGTGTGAGCTGACTTCTCCCCCGTTCTAAGCTCTCAATCCGGGAAAGAATCAACCAACCCCCTCTCTATGGGCAAGGTCCTCCTTTTATACTTCAAGGGGATACCACATGCACCCTTCCCTTTCCAAACTGGACTTTTCTTCTCTTTATGGACGGAGATCGGTATGGTTGCCGTCCAAATGACACTTTGATGGGACAGCCCATACCTGCTTCCACTCCCGGCGGAGACAGGCGCAACGTGGGATCGTGGCTGCCCGTTGCTGATGCGACCAGTGTCAGACCGGTCATTCTTGTCCACCACGCGTCGGTTTAACAACGTGCATGTTTGCCCTTCTTCGTGTAACACCTTGCCTGTAATGGTTAGGATGAAGCCTGGTATATATCGATCGGGGTTAACGTGCCATCTTTGGGATGTAACACGCTAGCTCCAGCTGGGGACGAGTGCTTAGAAGCTCACACCTTGACGGGATGGGGCAAGGCGTGCGTCAGACCGCCTGCCGCCACCTAACTCGCGATTTGACCGGTCTGTGACTGGTCACAGACCGGATAATCGAGTGCACTGCACTGCACTCCGTGCGGCGTGACACGCTTAGCCGATGTGCAATAAATGTGGTTAGGTGAGCCCTGCTGTGCTCACCCAACCTACGTACATAGTGCAAACCCCTCAGGGGGTCGGGGCACCTCGGCCCTCGGGGTCGGGGCAAGCGCACCCCGACCCCCCCTCGGGGGAAATCAGGAGGAGGGCGGACACCTCACCCTCGGGCCCGACGTCCCCGAAGGTGCCAGGCCACGTGGGCGATTATGTCTGCCTCAAGCCTCTGGTTATGATACTCCCGGTCCCATATCACCGACAGCGGGAATTTAAATAAAGCGATAATGCATTAATTTAAATCAAAATAATTTCACAAAGTGGGATCCAATATGTTCAAAGATGATGTGACTTGCCTTGCTCGCTTTCCCAAACGTCGGCTTCAACCTCCACGAAGAGCGGATCTTCCGAAGCTGCAGCGTCTACACGACCAACGGAAAGGAAAAAGTCTTTTACTCTAATAAATTCCATATAACAAGCAGGAACAAAGTACAAAAATGGGTTCTTGACTTCTTAAGGAAAAATTAGAGACTTGAACGGTCCAATTCCGAGTTCAAATGGCCAAGTTATGGCCATTTGAAGTTTATATGCTCTTTAAGTGAATATTTGTGAATTTCTTCATTTAAATTTTAATTTAAAAAGAATTTATTGCGTCAGCCGTGGGGAGGGGGCGCGCGGACCGGGTCCACGGGAGTGGGGCCCACGCGGCAGCCTCACGGTCCTCGGTGGACCGGGTGCACCCGAGCTCACACCGGCCGGCGCCGTGGGCCCCACGCGTCAGCCGCACCCGAGGGCCCGGGCGGCTGACGACCGGGCCCCACGCGTCAGCCGCACCCGAGGGCGCGGGCGGCTGACGGCGGGGCCCCATGCGGCTGCCGCTCGGCGCGCCCGAAGGCGGCCACGTCGGCGTGGCCGGCGGGAGACGGCGCCCGCGCCCCGATGGTCGCCGCCGGCGACCACCGGCGCGGCGGAGCGGCGGCCGAGAGAGGGGAGGGAATGGGGAAAGGAGGTGGCAGTCCACGGCTCACCCCGGGGCGACGGCGGCGACGGAGGAGGCGGCCAGAGCGGAAGGAGGCGGTGGCGCGGCTTGGGTCGACGTGGTCGACGGCGCTCCGGCGGTCGGCGAGGATGCGGCGAAGTCGAAGGATGCGGCGCCGAGGTGGGAGGCAGTCCGGGGCGACGACGGCGGCGGACCGGAGCTCGGCGGCGACGGCGGAGAGAGAGAGCGACGGCGCGAGCTCGATTCCGGCGAGGAGGAAGGGCGGCGAGAGGCGGAAACAGACGGGAGAAGAGCGGGGAGGGTTTAAATAGGGTTAGGAGGGAGAGAGGGCGGCCGGCGGGGAAGGAAACCGGCGCAGGAGGTCCGGCCGCCATCAATGGCGCCGGCGGGATTAAGGGGGGTTTCCATCCGAAATAGAGAGGGAGAGAGAGGGGAAAATGGGGGAAAGGGAGAGGGGATCATGGGGAGTATTTCCTCCCACTTAATTGCACGCGGGGACGGCGGGATGCGGCGGATTTGGCGGCGGCGGCGGCGCTTGGTGCGGGCGGGGCGGTGGGAGCGGCAGGATGAAGGGGATGACGGGTGGGCCCCACCCGTCAGCGAGGGTGGCGGGCGGGCCCGCCCGTCAGCGGCGCGCGTGCGGGGAGGGGCCGAGTGGGCCGCGGGGAGAGGAGAGAGAGGGGGAGGGAGATGGGCCGAGCCGGCCCAAGAGGGGGAGAGGGGGAATTTTAAGGTTTTTCTTTTTATAAAATCATTTTAACTTTGTTTATTTCTTAATAATTATTATTTATGCTCTGAAAATTCCACTAAAACTTATTTACACATTTTAGACTTTTACGAAATATACAAAAATCCTCCAAGCCTTAATTGACTTTTAACTTTGCACATTTTAATTTTTGAAGGCTTTCACAAGTATTTTAATTATTCTAGGCATAATTTAGAGGATGTATTTTAGGGTCGTTTTGGGAGGCGACAAAAACTGTACATATGTTCAGGATAAGCCTTATATTTGGATACTATTAATCATTGGATTATTTTTGCCTATTTATTTCAGTTGTGTTGTCAAATAAGAAACACAAGCCACATCTTCATACAAAGCAATCACACAAATGGGCAAGCAGATGCCGAACTGTAGCCGAGGACTTCTGCTTCTGTTGTTGGCCCTTCTAGGCTGTTTTAGCATTCCTGGCCACGTGTATGGTAATCTACTATCTAATATTCAATCTCAATGGTGAATCCAAGGTTTATTTTGATTTCACAATTATTCAATTCTTCTTTGGTAATCACGATGTATTAAAGAAACATATCTTTCAGAGTAAAATTTGTGTTTCCAATTTTCTTCTGGACATCCATCTTAACATATCCATGTATTGCATACGGTTTTTCTTTATCTTTCATGCTTTCCTAGTAAAATATTTTTTATTTTTCAAGTAATAATCTGGATTACACCAAGAGTGCCACCATGAATGAAGGACGCAACAATGTCAATATAAATGGTTTGGTACCCGTACCATGCAACATTTTCTCCCCATCGAAGGTCTGTTGCAGAAATGTATGCTACCCTAGCTTGCAAGCCTGTGAGGCAAATTGCAAGCCAATTGTTTGATCAGCTTATCAAGCCTGTAATTGTAAAGAAATGATAATAATATTGTCCGTTGTTCACCAATCAAGAGAATGATCAATCTCTTCATAGTTAAACATGGTTTGTCCTTTTGTTTAGGGGAAAAGTATAATTGTCTTATTGATACATAACTGGAGATGGCCACAGGAGAAACACCATAATAAGCGCAAGAAATAGTATCGTATAGTCCATATGGCATGTATGCAGGTTTGATCATAGTCCTCGTTTACATAATAAAGTAGGCACTGTTTTTGCAAGTGCGGTCTACTAGATTAAATTTAGTTTTGAGGATAAATCAAAAATATCTTTTCATGGCACCCAAACGAAGCCTTGAATCAATGGGCAACCTTTTCAACTTGGGTCTGACTGGCAGACCAAATTGGAACCTTTTGTATTGTATCATCATTTTCTACTGTGCGCATCTGCTTCGTTTTTTTTTACCATAGTATGCATAACGTTCGTTCTTAAGCACAATAAAATTATCACAAGCAATCTCCCCCCCGTGAATTATCACAGGATTTTATTTATAGTTGTACCCCTTTAAAGAAATCATGATATTGTAACCTTAAGAACGAAACTGCCTGATAATGAAGTGAACAGGCATGAGCTCGTGTGATTGTTCCTTGTATCACCAGTTTAGTATCCACTATGGAGACACCATTGTCACCCATTTTTACCCATTTCAACTACAAACCTATTCTAATAAAATGGGTAATACAGAGATTCCATGCATCAATTTCATTGGACTAACCTGTTTCCACAAATTTTGTAAACGCGGTAACCACAAGGATGTGTTTGGTTTTCAATACAATTTCACTATGCGTGATAGATTGTAAAAAGTGGGTGTCCTGGTTAGGTATTGTTGACTTTACATCTTTGTCACCTTGAGATCTTCCCTCTACCTTTTTTTCGTGGTATACCTTGTGGTTCACGTCGTATACCTCGGACAATTGCATCCAAGTTTGGTTGTACAAGTGATTCTTGTCCATTTTCAAGAGTTATGCATGGAATCATGCTCACCTAAGGTTGTAGTCGCACCCTCTCCCCCCGATCAAACATGAAACCTCTCGGGTCATACAACCTGCTCTAGTTGGTACAATTCTATACGATGTAAGTAAAATTCCATAGGATGTCTAGTTCCACCTCCAACTACCTAGTAGTTCAGCGTACAATGTTTGACGCTTTAACCGTTAAGAATACTTTACAAAAATAGACCAACAAATACATCTGAACGATTATCCACCAATCCTATATTCATTATCTATTCCGAAAAATATATCAACATCCATAGCTATTTTTTACGAAAAATCCATACCATGTAACATATGGAAAATAAGGGATTATATAATACAAAGAAATTTGCATTGACCATAAAACAGGTTTATCACCAAACAACACGTAAATGTTTTTAAAATTTTCATTGGGAGGTAGAGATTATAGGAGCTGGTAAAATATGTTTAACTACTTTTACAATCATCTTCTTATAATATTGTAATTCTAGTGACTTTTCACAGAGTATATTGGAAAGAATATTAGTGGTAAAATTTAATATGTCAGACCATGTCATCGTGCAAAAGAGCATATATTACTTACACGAGGGAATAACTTCGCATAGATTGTGCAGAATAAACACATTAACAAATATTTAGCTATCACATTGAGTGTCTAGTAGACGTTACATAGGCCACCGTCCATGTTTAGCAATATGAGTAAACTGCAGATGGTAAGATTAGATAAGATTATCCACCATACTTCATTTGACTAATTTATAACAAAACTGTACATATGTTAACGATAAGCCTTATAATTGGATACTATTAATCATTGGATTACTTTTGTCTATTTATTTCAGTTGTGCTGTCTATATAACCATCCTAAAACAAAGAAGAAACACAAGCCACAGCTTCATACAAAGCAATCACACAAATGGGCAAGCAGATGCCGAACTGTAGCCGAGGACTTCTGCTTCTGTTGTTGGCCCTTCTAGGCTGTTTTAGCATTCCTGGCCATCTGTATGGTAATCTACTATCTAATATTGAATCTCAATGGTGAATCCAAGGTTTATTTCGATTTCACAATTATTCAATTATTCTGTGGTAATCACGATGTATTATAGAAACATATCTTTCAGAGTAAAATTTGTGTTTCCATTTTTCTTCTAGACATCCATCTTCACATATCCATGTATTGCATATGGTTTTTCTTTATCTTTCATGCTTTCCTAGTAAAATATTTTTTATTTTTCAGGTAAAAATCTAGATTACACCAGGAGTGCATCCATGAATGAAGGACGCAACAATGTCAATATAAATGGTTTGGTACCCGTACCATGCAACATTTTCTCCCCATCGAAGGTCTGCTGTAGAAATGTACGCTACCCTAGCTTGCAAGCCTGTGAGGCAAATTGCAAGCCAATTGTTTGATCGGCTTATCAAGCCTGTAATAGTAAAGAAATGATAATAATATTATCCGTTGTTCACCAAGCAAGAGAATAATCAATCTCCTCAGAGATGAATATGGATTGTCTGTTTGTCTAGGGGAAAAGTATAATTGTCTTATTGATACATAACTGGAGAAGGCTACAGGAGAATCATAAGAATAAGCTGCAAGAAATAGTATCGTGTAGTCCATATGGCATGTATGCAGGTTTGATCGTAGCACTCGTTTACAGAAAAAAGTAGGCACTCTTTTTGGAAGTGCTGTCCACCAGATTAAATTTAGTTTTGAGGCCAGATCGAATATACCATTGCATGGCACCCAAACGAAACCTTGAATCAATGGGCATCCTTTTCAACTTGGGTCCGTGTGGCAGGCCAAATTGGAACCTTCTGTACTGTATCATCATTTTTTACATTGTGCATCTCCTTCGTTTTTTTTACCAAGGTGTGCATCTCCTTCGTTCTTAAGCACAACAATATTATCACAAGCAATCTTCCGCCGTGAATTATCACATGATTTATTTAGTTGTACTCCTTTCAAGAAATATCCCGTGTTCTAGAGTATGATTGGGCGAATTCGAGGGCGAATTCGATCGAAGGGGGGAAGAATGTAATACCCCGAGTTTTAAATTAATATATCTCGCGGAATATTAGAGCAAACGCGCAAAAGTTCAACTTTTAAACCATTGTTCGTATAGGCGATCGGGAACCGTGGATGCGTAGAGCTCGCCGAGTAGTGCAAAATAGACTATAAATTTATAGTAATCGGAGTCCGAACGAAGTCCCGAGGATTGAATAGATGTGAGCCGTTAGATCTTATCTAGTCTCTTTATATAACCAACCAAAAAAAAAACAAACGAAAAAAAAAGAAACAGGAGCGATTCTCCTGTAGCCCTAGCCGCCGCACCTCCTGCGCTCTGCCGCCGCCGCTGCTGTTCCTCTCTTCGCCGGCGCCGCCGCTGGTGCAGCCATCGCCGGTCGCCACAGCCGTCGTCGTCCGCAGCCGGTCGTTGGTGAGCTACTGTTGTTTCTGTTAATTTCCCTGCTGCTGCCGAACCCTGCTATTGTCGATCTGATCTCTTCCTTGGTGGTGGTGTACGGCTTGCTGTTGCTGCCGATATTCGTTTCTGCTGCTGCTGCTGTTGGCCTGCAACGAACAGGAAGGAGGGAGAGAAGGCAGAGAAGAACAGGAAGGAAGGAAAGAAGGGGAAATTTGATAGAAGAAGGGAAATTTGGGGAATTTGGTGAATATTTCCAAATTCTTCGTTTTTCTTATACATTAGTACTGCTAGGTAATCCGTTTTAGTCTATAGTTGTTTCTAATTTATATTTAAGACGATCTGTTTCCGGTTTTTTCGAATTTATTTTATATCGAACGCTAGGCTGAAACCGTATTTTCAAATCTGGTATTAAACCATCAGGAATCAGGTTAGTTGTCCTAAATAAAGTTTGTAGTCATTGTCAATATCTTTCCAACGCTGCTAGTTTCACTCGATTCCGATCAACGGTTTAGGAGAAACAGCAAAAACAGTACTGCTGACCGGGTCCGGAAATCAGGACAGCAGTTCGTTTTTCCTTAATGTGGGATTTTCAGAGGCATAATCTGATTTTGTGCTCAACATGAAAGTTGTAGACAATTTTGTCTAGATGTCCGAAGTTGTATTATTTGCTAGTTTCCGTTAGACGGTTTGTGAGTTACTCATAAAACAGTAATGGAACAGCTATAGGTTATTTAATACAAATCGGTAAAAGGTTTATATGTTCTAGGTTTCGATTTTACTAAATATCCCTTGTAACCATCATTAGTTGAATATAGTGGTTTATGCGTAGTTTTGCTCCACAGGTGTGGAGGGTTCCAACGTTGGAGGAGTTGAGTCGGAGTATCGAATGAGTTAAGGCAAGTACAAGACGGACTTATATGATGGACAAAACTGAGTTGTTTTGTTTGGCTTTACTTGCATAATTATTATTCAATTGCTTGTTATTACTGATTGTATGGCTATGACGTTATGCTAGTTATTCGTGTTTCGACCCATATTCAAATTCATGTTTCATTATTCCGGATGTTCTGTTTACATTATTCAAGAACCATGCGTAGCCATGGGAGTGCAATTTGGATCTTTATTCATGATCCTTGAGAAGCGCTGATCACGCTTGCTCGGCTTACCGGTAATGCTAAGAGGATATTCACACCTGCCCGGGAGGGAACTACTATCTTTTGACTTCTTTTGTTTAAAAATAAAGTAAATCCAACCCTTCATGTTGGTTTCTTAATGCATAAATCATGCGTATGTTTTACTAGTTCAAGATTGTACTTGCTGAGTATTCTTTACTCACTCTTGTGTTTAATTTGGTTTTTAGATACCTAATGACATCGATCGGCATGGGGCGGGAGTAGCACCCTTGGACTACACATTATTATTGCACACAATTGAAATTAGTTTTAGACTATAATTTTTGCTCAGCATAAGTTTTGCATAGAACTTGTAAAGGTCATTTAAGGTTCTGATCTTTATTTTTCACGTGGGATTTGTGGAGCTAGGTGTAACATCCTGAAAATTCAAGACAATAAAAATCACTAAAATTTTGAACTTTTTAAAACTTTTGCATCATGCTGGAAGTTATGGTTGTTATTGCTTGCCGAACTATAAATTGTCACCACTGAAAATTAAGCTAAAGCTATACAACTGAGTAACAATTATAAAAATAAGATATTTATTATGAACTCTATAAATAATTACGCACCACAACAAAGCCATACAAAGAGAAGGTTAATTACTAATTTAATTTATAGGTCAAATATTAAAATATAATGATTCATATAGAGGTAAAACCGATTTAAAAGGACAACCTATCCACATGAAATGATGATCACCACTATAGTAATCCTATTTGTAGATGAGTATTTCATTGGAATACTTACATTAATATTTAACATATCTTTCTGGGCATAAAATTCACTCATATAAAATGATGGTCATATAAATACATTAAGCTTATATATAAATAAGAATATGTGAGTTTTAATTAAACAATTAGATTGATATTGTACCGAGTCTCAATTTACTATTTATAGAATAAATAGATTGAACCTATCCGTGTAAAATATATTGCTATACAACTAAACTTGACCAATCTGCTAATGTATTAATCATGACAAGTCGATATATTAAATGTAATAGTACCCCAAAGTCTTCAAAAATATACAAGTTCACCTTAGGGCCAATAACTCAAATTAATCTAAAAAGAATTCATTTGTGCGATAAATAAATAAATATGGGTAATATTAATCTAGGGTGAATCCATTGGTTAGAATAACACAAATATTGAGTAAACTTCATTTGTGTAAAAATTAGGATTTATAGAATAAAATTTATATAGGAAATATGCTAAAATAGGGTTAAATAGCCGGCTAGCACTGTTCATTAGCACCCTAGGTGTTCGATTTGGTTCCTAGCCGTCCTAGCCCTCCTCCTCCTCCTGCCTGATGCCGCTCGTGTCGCCATCGTCGTCGCCCGCGCCGCTGCCGCGCGCCAGCTCGCGCCCCGCGCCGCGCGCCATCGCCGTCGCCGTCGAGCAGTCGCCGTCGCCGCCTTGAGCCCCGCGCGCCATCGTCGTCGCCGTCACGTCGTCGCCTCGCGCCCCGCGCCCCTGCCCCGCCGCGCGCCCGTCCCACCTCCCTCTGCCGCCTACGCGCCCTCGCGCCCCGTGCACTGCCGCGCCGCGTGCCGTCCCATCGCGCCGCTGCTGCGTCGCCGTCGTTCTCGCCGCGCCGAGCCCCGCGCCGCCGTCGCGCTGTCGCCGTCACCGTCGCGTCGCCGCGTGTCGCCGTCGCGTCACCGCTCGTCTCGAGCCCCGCGCCGCTGCCGTCAGCTGCTGCGCCGTCGCCATCATCGCGCCGAGCCCCGCGCTGCGCCTGCGCTCATGTCCCGTCGCCGCTCGCCTCGAGCCCCGCACGCCGCGCGCGTCCCATCCGCCATCACTGCACCGGCCACCTCTCCCCTCCGCCCCCTATATAAACCCATGCCTCCCCTTCCCTCCCCACACCTCCCAGCCCCCACGAGCTCGTCCTCCCCTCTCTTCCTTTTCTTCTTCCTCGGATACATTTCATCGAGCATCTTGTGGGCGTGCTGCACCTTCTTCTCCGCTCCACCACTGCACCCGATCTTCGTCGTCCCGCCGTCTATCGGTAAGTCCACGCTCCTCAGGTCTCTCCTGGTTCCGTAGAAACTCGAGCCTCCTTCAATTTCGGCGACTAGCGCCCGTAGCCGTGCTGGCCCGGCCACCATTATGCCGCCGGCGAGCTTGCCGTGGACAAGCCATCCCGGAGCTCTTCCTAGCCATCTAATAAGTAAAATGGAACCCTCACACGTCATAGATGCTCACGCCCGCACCAATTTGGTCGGAAACCCTCCGTATCGCCCTAGCACCTAGCTACCCGTGCCCGGCCATGGCGGCCGTGCGGCGCTGCTCGCCCCCGCGCCGTCCTACGCCGTGACCGCCGGCAGGTGGACGCCGGAGCCTTGCCGCTCCCTCCCCTGGTCGCCGTCGGGTCGCCCTCCGCCGGCCTTGCCGCGCGCGCTGCGCCGCCCCTGCTGCTCCCGCACGGTCTGGAGGTAGAAGACGATAGGAAAAGAACGAGAGAGAGAAAGAGAGCAGCCGAGCCACTGACAAGCCGGGCCCACTCCCCATTTTTCTCTAACAAAAATAATTCGGTAGAAAAGATAATAAGACCCCTGACCCCACCCGTCAGTGACTCTGAGCTGTAGATAGGTTTCGGATTAAAATAAATCGGATGTGAACAGTACTGTTTCGCAATTATTCGAATTTGAATCCTTACACTAGCATAACTTATTCATTTTAACTCCGATTTGAATGAAACTTGATCCTAAATTCATCTAAATTCATAAGCTTTCCAATGGTATATAATTCATTATTTAAGAAAATATATTATTAATTACTAAATAATTAATATCAAGATGATGCATAGTAGTCAACTTAAAAATGTGCTAATAAATAGATTTGATAATGTACAATAGAGTAGATGTAATGATATAGGCCTTTAACATGCTTTGTCACTGTAACAACCACACAAACTAATTTTAAATAATGTCTCAAACTAATGTATTGGAAGATACTAGCACTATGTAATGGTTGTATTATTAAACCCATGACTTATAGATTATTTAAATAGTAAAGTTAGCCTTATAATTAGGTAAATCAAACATGAATACACATAGATGAGTCTTTAATTTATTTATGAGGAATAGGAACAGAGTTGTTATGATAGAACCACCCAAATAAGGTTGAGTCGGTTAACATCCAATAATTACCCAAACAGTAAAATCACTTGTCAACCCACTTAGATCACATATACTGTACAATCCATTTAAAATCATACATAGGAACAATAACCCATCTTTTGACAAACATGTATATTAGATAAGTACTAATTATAAATCTTGACCTCATATGTTCATAGTTCAATTGTAAATCCGGATTGTTCATTAAGAGATAATCTGTAAATATAATATTATAAACTTCCCGAATTTAACATATAGAGCAGGGATAATTATTAGCCCTTTTATAATTTATAATGGCAAGTAAAATATGTTCATAATTAAAGTAAAGCTTCCATCAATAAAATAAATAATACAAATGAATCACTGTAATTGTTTGATTGATCCTAAATCCATCTAGCAACAGAACCTCTAGTATATAACCGTCCTATTTAGATAGATGCGTACATAGCCAAAATCCTTCCATAGCCATTTGATAGACTAAACCACTGATTAGCCAAATATATATGTATCCCATAAATGCTATGTTGGTTAACTCCTAAATAGGCCACGATGACAATAGAAAGATTAAGAAACTTTAGCCTTAGCATGATTGGGATCCATTAGCAAACACGAATAGTACATTTTGTTGCGCATATTTGATTGTTGTTTGAATATTGGTTTTTCTCGCGTATTATAGACCTTGTGTATCGGTTAGTCGTGAGGCAACGTCTGCAACTTACAGGAGGTGAAGGTTGATCAAGATTATAGCAATAATAAGGATTATCCTGAGCAAGGCAAGTCATCACTATTCCTTGAACATGTTGATCCTAATTGCGAAATTGTTTTGTTTACAAATAAAATTTCATGCAATGATGAACATCCTACTTGTGATTATGCCATGCCTTGATTATTGTTTACCCTTAAAATCCTTGTAACCATGATTACGTATGAGTCCCTAGTCAATTATGACAATTGCTTAGAAATGCCATTCTAGAATCATGCATACTCATATTTATCAAATGCTATATGCTTGGGCAATTACCTTTGGGAAGGTAATTGAGATGCGGCATGTGGAGACATGAGCGCCACATTGCCATGATGTTGATGACATGATTTGTGAAAGGAGAAATAAAATTAAACAACTGTTTTCGACTGGGGCGGACGGAGGATTTGGGTGGTATCTGGAAAAGGCTAGTACCGTCCCTGGTCAATTAAGGACCGAGCCATGAAGTTAAGCATGAAACGACCCCCGTACAACCGTACTTCTCGAATGGGTATAGACCTAGCGGATTAGATAGCCGAGCGGAGGCAGTATCCCTGCATAGATGGTTCACCCCTGAGTGAGACAGGTGCGCTACAATGGGACAGCCGTTGAGGTAGGGCCGAGAGGCGTGCCCTACATCGGTGTCGCCATTGGTAGGACTGTCATGAGTGTGTGAGAGAGAGAACTTAACTTGAACCATAATTTAATATGCGTGTGAGACTTCTCTTTCCCGGGAGCGCCAGAACTCCTCTCACTGCTAGAAACATGGACGCCTAGAGTGCATGAGGATTTAAGTTCATGGAGCGGGTACTGCCAATGCGAGGTTATCGAAAAGCTTTGCCGTGACGCGTCTCATGTGTTGGGACGAGGCTCATGTGTTGGGCAGTCGCGGAGTGCGGGTAAAGTGTACATCCACTGCAGTGTGAGTAAACCAAATCTATTCGAATAGCCGTGCTCGCGGTTATTGAGCACCGGGACATGTATTACACTTGGCTAGACTCTAAATTCTTAACTTGTGGGGAATGGGATATTGCATGATGAATTTTATGCTGATGGAGCCACTTCCCGAGAGGAGGGAAGGTGGACATCCTCAGAAAACCATGACGATTCAATGGCGGGAAGCTATCCTTGGGATCACAATGGATGGTGGACAGAACCGTCGTTGTTTAAAGTGAACACTGGTACTAAAATTTGATCAGTCTATGCTAGGTTTTAGGCTTGTGAAAAGAATTGTAAAATTAGCTTTATCCAAAAGAACCTGAAGCCATTCCTTGAAATACCCTCTATCATATGCATTGTTGTTGTGGTGGCTTGCTGAGTACGGTTGGTACTCACCCTTGCTATTTATATATCTTTTAGGAGAGTGTTGAAGAGAAGCCCTTGTCGGTACGCTTGCGTATCCCACAAGATGATCGGAGTGCGGTCTTGTTCTAGGTCTCGTTCCCCAGTCGACTGCCTGTGGCATGTTAACCGGGCCCTTATATTATTTTGTCTTCCGCTGTTGTTCTCTGATAGTTGTTGGCCTACCTGGCCCTAATGTAAGTATTTAACTCTTTTAGTCTAAATTCATTCGTGATATGTTGTGATCCAACTATGTATGTGTGTACCAACTACTGATCCAGGGATTGGTACGGATAAACACAGAAGATTTCCGATTTCCAAAATCGGGGGTCTACACTAGGATGGTTTGGATTGTGTGGTTTATATCGGTATTGACCTTTCTTATAACTGCCTGTCGTGATGTCCGTATTTTTAGGGGAGACTCTGCCGAAATTTCTAATAATTTTAGGACTTAGTTTTTGAGTGTATTTTGGTGTGGCATTCTATGTACGTGGTTACCTGGGGTGTTACAGTTGGTATCAGAGCGGGCGGTAGGTCCATGGGAATTGACTGGGTAATGAGATATATAAATCAACATAAAATTTTGAACTAGAGTTCCTAACCAATTAAAAAAAATACTTTCTCTTAGGGTAGGAAATAATAAGAGTAGAACTTGGGTTATATATAAACATCTAAAAGAACTTGACACACTGGTGCACAATAGGAATGGGAGCATGGTTCATTCCTAGCATTTATGTTTCTGCTGCATATATATGTGTATGATTGTGTTTCCTTGCATGCCATTGTCTAACCTATTGTTAAACTAATGACGTCTAAATGCTTGTGTTTGATATAGCTATGC
This sequence comes from Oryza sativa Japonica Group, assembly GCF_034140825.1. NCBI lineage: Eukaryota > Viridiplantae > Streptophyta > Magnoliopsida > Poales > Poaceae > Oryza > Oryza sativa. The sequence goes on along the minus strand of NC_089038.1, from coordinate 2,872,528 downwards.
CGCCTAGAGTGAGTGTTTGGTTGGCTAACAGAGGCCGCGGGAGAAGCGGAGGTAGAGGTCGTGGTAGGGGCCACCATAATGAAGAAGTTGAAAATACTCAGGATAATGAAGAGGTTGGGAACAACTCGGTTGCTGAATCCCCTATTCCGAATCGTGGAGGTCGTGGTAGGGGCCGTGCTGGAGGCCGTGGAAGAGGTCGTGGTAGAGGTCGCCATAATGAGGCAGCATCCTCGAACCAGATGGAGGATGAGCACATGGAAGAGGAGGAGGGTGGTAGCCACTCAGCTGCTGTCTCTGATGATGCTCCTCGAGCTGTTCGGGGGATGACACTCACTAGATGGACATCCATGCGCTTAGACACATTTGATGGGTCTGGTACTCCCGTTAATGCTGCAGACTGGTTACGCAAGATGGAGAAGTATATGAGGGGATCAAGAATGACTCCTGAGGAGAAGGTTACTTTCATGCCTTTTCAGTTGACTGGTCAGGCGGACATTTGGTGGGATGGAGTTGTTGAAGCGTGGAACCCTGATCGTGGTGCTATTACTTGGGAAGTTTTTCTTCAGCAGTTCAGAGCTAAGTATTATCCAGATTCATTTAGGGACAAGATGAGTGATGAGTTAAACAATATCCAACAGGGGAGCAAGACTGTTGATGAGTATGAACGGGAGTTCAGCAGTATTGTACGCTTTGTGCCTAGCGTGGCAAGTGATGAGCGTGAGAAGGCTAGGAAGTTCTTTCGAGGGCTCAATGCTCGGTATAGAGAAGTGATGGGAAGAAACCCGCCTACTATATACCTCAATGCAGTTGAGGAGGCTCGAGGGATGGAGGTTGAGCTCCAAATTACTACTGCGCAGAAGAATCGTTCTGGCAATGTCACTAGTAATGAGCAGAAGAGAGCTCATCAGGAAGGGGGTGAGAACTCGCTCTGATACCAACTCGTTGACTGAAGAATCGACGAAGGTGCCTTTGGTGATGTCGAGCAGGCCATGAGCAACCAGCAGTGCCTCCTTGTCATTATCATGCTTTGAACTGCTTGGACGCCTAATATTTCTCAAGCTTCGTCGTCTCCTTGTCTCCTTCTTCTTCTTGATTGAGCTTCGCAAGTTTTCTAGGTTGGCGAGCTGCATAGCTTTCGCCCTCTCCCAATACTTAAAAATGCCCATGATGAACATGAAAGAGGAGACCCAGACCATCGTACCGGACCCGCTTCTGATGACTATATTCTTGTACATGGCAAATGCTGCTCCTGATACCTGCAAGATCATTTCTACCTTCTGGCGCGTCGACAGAACATTGTCCTCCAAGGAGTAGGCGGTGATGTTGTCCGGACCAGCGGCATGGAGCAGCAGGAACGCCCCCCAGAGCGTCACCAGCTGCAGCTCCTGCGGCGTGCTGCCGAGGGCGAGCTTGCTGAGCGCGTACGTCGCGGCCGACCGGCCCAGCTGGTTCGCCGCCCACAGGATGGCTATCGGCAAGCCGATAGCCTTATGACGGCGGACTCCTGCCAAGAAGACGATGGTGACATGCGCTGCGAAGCTGAATACTACCAACGTCCGGATTACCCACGAATTGAGCAAGAACACCGTGCGAACCATCCATCCAGGCATCGTCTGATGCTAACACATGTGTGTTAGTTGAGCAAGAATTAATATCAATGAAAAAAACTACACAAAACCAGATAGTACGTGAAATAGACAGGGCGTACCGAACGCTCTTGGAATCTGCTGGCTAGTATGCAGCGCCTTGCAGTTGATCACTGACGGACACTAGGCCTGAGATATGCACAGCTTGGAAGCTACAACTGAAAGAACAACACGGGACAAGATCTGAACTTAGTGGTAGTGTAGTTTATGCATGTGCTTTACATTTAATCAGCGTCTATGCATGTGCTTTACATTTCATTAGCTCAACAGGCTTATAGCTCACGTTCGAAGCTAACCTGATCTATCTTTTTAATCAGTTGATTCTATAAACAATGACAAATTAGGTGAACCTATTTACATACCGTTAGCGAACATGGTATAAACCTGATGGCTGCCTCCCTCTCGACGGCAGCGTGCGCGGCCACTCCCCTCCCTCTCCTTCTATCTCCCCTCCCCTCCCCTTCCTGCCCTCCCTGCATGGCCGGAGGGGGACCGCCGGCAGAGCGCGGACGAGGCAGCACGACCTCTCCCCTCCCTCTCCTCTTGCTTCCCTCCTAGATCCGATGGAGTGGATGGGCATCGACAGTGGTGCGCCTAGAGAGGAGGGTGGCGTCGGCAGCAGTGGGGTGGCATGGGGGCGGTGGATCCGGCAATGGTGACGCCCTTCGCTTGCGCCTCCACCGGAAGGAAGGAAGCGGAGGGGAGGGAGCCGGAGGGAACCGCGAGAGAGAGAGAGAGTTGATGGAATGAGTGGTGGGGAGAGGATAAGATGGAAGATGAGAAGATAAGATAGGACTTAGTTTTTTTTTTCATGTAGGCATGATTTTTTTTAGGCGGAGCACATAAGTTTCCGCCTGCAAAAATCATAGAAATAAAGGTATTTTCGCAGGCGGACCTCTTAAGCGGTTCGCTTGGAAAAATTTATTTTCGCAATCGAATGATGAAAATCCACCTCGGTTTACATTTTCATAAGTGAATATTGTTAGATTTAATTGAGTAATTGATTCATTTAAATCATTAATTCCAAGGCTCATTATGCTAGGAATTCATGTGTATTCATTCTCTTAATGGGATATCAATGGGATGAAGAGTTTTGATAATTAATCCATTTGATTGGTGAATTGGTAACTTATATCAATTACTCCTGATTGATGGATGGTTGATACTTGTGGAGTGAAGAATGGTTCATGGCTAGTTGCTAGTTGATGACAATTAGTTGGTCTATTGCTCTTCCTATTCCGTTGGTAACCTACATCAATTACTCCTAATTGATGGTTGGTTGATGGTTGTGTAATAGAGGATGGTTGATGGGTAATTGATGAGAATTAGTTACTCTATTTCTCTTCCTATTCCATGACTCTTACTCTTCATCTTCCATTCCTCCTATAAAATGAGAATGGATTTTATCTTCCTAAGGAGAAGTGAGACACACTTTCATCCATTTCCAAGGCTTTTGCTGCTACGGTAATCCCATCCCGACGAGTGTGTGCACACGCTTTGAGAGAATAGGCCTCCGAAACCACGCACTGCTACGACGTTTGCATGGACGGGTGGGCGATCAGGTTTTTGGGGAGCGCAAGGTGCGACTACTGACTGTTCGTCAACGTCTACTTTGTCTTCACTAACATATCGAACACTAAAGACAACGACAACGCTGGAGACAAGGAGAAGGATGCTCCTGTCAACACCAACAGAGGCAATACTGCCTTAAACTCCAGCGGAGGACCTTTTTTGGGGTATAACCATCTTACATTATTTCAATTAGAAGTTGTACCGTTAATATTCATCGCAATGTCAACATTGCGTTATTATGTGATTGTTGATGGTTATGCTATGTTAAGCATGCTCATGTTGATTACATGCTATGTTAAGCATGCTCATTGTAAATAACATGCTTATTATCTTGTTATTTTGGATTAAAATATGCCGAATTATGATTAAATTTCTAACAGATATTTGGCTCCGAGGGTCATACCCGTCTGCGGAAAAAGAGACCCAACGTTGGCAAAAATGCTTTTTTTAAGTAGTGATTGCTTCCTAATTTCTATAAAAATCCTGTAAAATAGTGTCTATGTTTTAAAAGATTCCCTAACCACAATCCCTCCGATCTAATAATTCATCCACTATTCAGAGAGTCATCATTCTCTTCGGATTCACCCGTATTGAAAAAGAACATCAGGCCGGTTAGGTGCATGATGCAGCGCACTATCTTCTTAATACGACGATATACATATTCATTGACGGGAGTAATAAGGACGTTACTTTATAGGTCAAGTCAAGGAAAGCATGAACGTTATCGAATCCTGATTTGCTTCTGACTCATGTGTCGTCACCGAGCCGACGTCTGCAAACCGCGTATTCAGATGGAATGCACTCGTCTTCCAGAATCTGTTCTTCAGGAATCTCAGTATTTAAGTTCAGAACACATGGAGATGTTGTGCTTGAAGCAGAACAAATATTCAGAACTAGCTAGTTCAATCTTGCACTTATCTCTGACTTCCTTCTCATTTTTGTTTCATTCCATAGCTGAAGCAAAATGGTATGTGCTGTTCTTGAATATTTGTCGCAGCCGTGCCGTGCCGGATCCACCCCCCGCCCGCAGATGCCGCGCCCGCCATGGATGCGACGCCATCAGGCCTGACGTGCCACCGCCGCTCCTCCACGACGCCGGTTCTGCTTGTCCCCGAACCGCCGCCACCGCCGCTCCTCCTCGTCGCCAAGCCATCAACGATCCATAAAATGTGGAGACGGAGAGGAAAAAGTGGGTGGACGGTTTCTACGATGGAAATCCGTAATATATATACTATATAAAGTCTGTACGTTGAGTTAAAAAATAACTCATTGTGCAAACACCGTTGGATCACAAGACACACATTGGCTATCTCGCTAACAGTTAAAAAATAACTGGCGTGGGGATGGGTGGGGTGGTGGGTCACTGAGTTAAAAATTAACTACATGGTCTGTTTAAATTGAGTGCGCGTGGGGGTGGGACAGGGTGGTTGGTTGTGTGTGTGGTGCCATCTAATACGTGGCGCCTATAGCGCCATATAGTAGTTATATATATATATATATATATATATATATATATATATATATATATATATCTATATCTACTCTACTACTACTTAAAAAATAAGAGGTGCTTCCATCGTCCGTCAAAAAAACCGGGTGAAAAAAAACCGGGTAGAAAAAACCAAGTTTGTCCGATCAAAAAAACCGGACGAAAAAAAGTCCGATCCAACAAAAAAGGTGAAAAAAAAAAACCGGGCGAAAAAAACCAGGTTTTTCCGATCCAAAATAACCGGACGTAAAAAAGTGCGAAAAAAAAAGAAGTCCGATCTAGAAAAAAAATCTATATGACATCTAATTTTCGTCCATCTTTTGTCCATGCACAATCCTATTCGGTTAGCAATAGCCATGGAAAAAATTGCAAAAAAAAAAAAAGGGCGGCCGCCGACGCCACCACTGCCGCCGGAGGGAGCCGCCGCTGCCGAATCCGCACGCGGATGAAGCCGACGCCATCGCAGCCGTTGGGAGGGCGCCGTCGCCGTCGAGGCCGACGGGGAGAGAGAGGGGGGGAGGGACGGCCGTCGCCGCCGTCTCCGCCGCACCCCGCCGTCGCTGCGCCAAGCCGACGAGACGGGAAGGAGGGGGGAGAGGGAGCGCGGCCGCCGCGGACGCCGTCGTCGCCGCCGTTGGGACGGCGCCGTCTCCGCCGAACCCCGCCGTTGCCGCGCCGAGCCGGCGAGAAAGGAGGGAGATGGGAAGGGAAGCGGCGCCGGTGGCGGGGGAAGCCGCCGGCTGGGGGGAGGGGGAGAGGGGGCGGCGCCGCCGGCGGGCTGGGGGTGGGGAAGCGGCGGCCCTCTAGCCTCCCTCTCGCGGCAGATCCGCCGTCGCGCCGCCGACGCCGCTTCTCCCCCCTCCCCCCAGCTGGCAGCCGCCCCCGCCACCGGCGTCGCTTCCCCTCCCCCTCCCCCCCGGCGGCGCTGCCCCCTCCCCCCTCTCCGGCGGCGCTGCCCCCTCCCCTCCTCTCCCGCCTCTCCCCCTCCCCCCAGTCGCCCGCCTCCCCCGCCACCAGTCGTTGCCCGCGGTAGGGCAGGTATGCCGCCGCCTCGCCTCGGCCGCGAGATCGCCGGTCGCTACCGCCGCCGCCGCCGCCACTCGCCGACTCGCGGTGGGAGAGGGAGGAGAATGAGTTGGGGAGGGGGCGGGGGGGAGGGGTGGGGAGGGTTAGGGTTTTGATAAGGCCGTGGGCCGACCGGAAGGGACGGAAATAAGTCTATTTTAGGTCCCTCAGGCCAGAAATAAGTCTGTATTAGGTCCCTCAGGCCGAAAAAAAAAAGAGAAGTTAGTGCTTCATTTTTTCAGAAGCATTTATAATTATAGTTATTAAATGTGTTTATTTCTAAGCAAACCTAAAAGGAAGGATTTTCTTTCTTTTTCCAATTAAATAATTATTAAATGATATTTGTATTATTAAAATTAGCAATTAAGTTCTGAAAATTCCAATAAAATTCCAAAGAGCGTAACTAATCATGGAGAATTTAATAAAATTAAATTTAACAATGTCATTTTATTTCTCGCACTTGCTTTACTTGTAAATTTATTTAATTATACACATACCTACTTAAAAATACTAAATATTTCAGCGAATTTGTATTTTAATTAATTTGCATATTTTTACTGATCTGTGCGCTTCCCAGTGCAACGCACGGGCACTTTTGCTAAACTAAACAACAATTTTGGTCAATATACACACTCCGTAATCACCCGGTGCAACGCACGGGCACTTTTGCTAGTGTATATATATATATATATATATATATATATATATATATATATATATATAGTGAATCTATTGTACACCCCTCCCCTAGAATAACTATTGTAAACCCCCCTCCCATGGGCCAATCCCACCTTCCCCACCCTCCCTAGGGCCCAAAACCCCTTTCCCACCTTGGTCAAAGTGTCCTCCCGCCGGTCAAACCCGCCCACCACTCCCTCCCCTACCCACCACTTTGCTGCTCTCGTCTTGCAGGAATCGTGCAGTAACAGGACGGTCATCTTGCAGTAACAAGACAACATTATCGCAGTAACAACGTCAAAAAGTAGCCATGATGGATCTAGTTTCGTTAAGCGTTTTTTTATGAACTTCATGGTGCAAACGGATTGGAAATACAAGATATGATGTGAGAGATATTGCTCTCTAAAGATTGAGATTTATCTCTTTTTTAGTCCTCGTCTCACTGGAACAGCGTATTAACACGACGGCTAATATGCAGTAACACGTCTGTTTTTCGCAGTAACAACGTTAAAAAGTAGTTATTATGGTTCTAGTTTCGTTAAGAACTTTTTTTTTATGAACGCCATGATGCAAATGAGTTAGAAAAATAAGACATGACATGTACGTTAGTACTCTCTAAAGATTGATATTTAAAATACTCTAGATCTAAAAAACATTACTACTATAGGGCCACTGTTACTATGCATGTTCTCTGTTACTGCTGAAAGTGCAGTAACAACCTATAAAGTTTACAGTAACAACCTATACATTTTTGCAGTAACATATGATGTTACTACCCTTCTGCGATAATGTTACTGTCGAATCATAGTAACAAGGTATGATTATTACAGGTACATAATTGATTTGTTAACAAATCATCATATGGTGATTTGGTTAGAAGTGCTCGCCATGAACCATGAGATCATGGGTTCAAGTCTTGAATTCACCAATTTATTTTTAATTTTTTTAAAAAAGAGAAGAAGGAGGGAGAGAAAAAAAAAGAAGAAAAGGAGAGAGGAGCGACGGGAGGAGGGAGAGGGGGCGTGGGAGGACGGAGGGAGAAAGAAGAGCGATGGGAGGGGAGGAGGGAGAGAGAGGAAGAGTGATGGGAGGGGAGGAGCGATGGGAGGAGGGAGAGGGGACGCGGGAGGACGGGAGGGAGAGAGGAAGAGGGGGCGTGGGAGGGAGGGAGGTGGGGACGGATGGGAGGTGGGAGGGGGTACACTAGAAACAATACCACGCGTTGCAACGGGTAAATACCATTTTAATTTTGCTGTTGTTATATGGTTTAGCTAGGGGGAATTCGCTTGGATATTTTTTTTAAGAAAATCATAGGCTTCAATTAGAAGTCTATATTTCATCTCAAGTTAGCATGCGAGTTTATTTAAAAAGATTTCTTATACGACTCTTTTGTATTTCCAAAAAACAAATGAACTTAAAATCCAACTCAAACACGGATCTATATTTCTAAAAGCGAACGAACTTAAAAACCGACTCAAACACGGATGACATACTCAAACACAGATCTATATTTCTTTAATTTTTATAATAGCAGAGATATAGACCTATTTAATATCATCATAAAATTAAGGATGCTACTCCTTAATTAATAGCAAGCCAATGAAGCACATAAAACAACGTTGTATTTTCTTGTCCAATCCAAGCCAAATGGACAATAAATCCAGATCTCTATGATACAAGACTCTCAAATGTATACGTACATTAATTGTCAACATCTATTTCTGGTGGAAAACCATGCATGCATATGGCCAGGTCTTTTTTTAGGTGCAAAGATGATCCTTGCTCATGGCTTCGAAAGCTGCCATGCCTGTTCATTTACGTGCTAGTGACAGAATCTGATCGATTGGCCAACCAGCAAACAAGTGATATCCAGGCCTCTGCATATCCCCTTTTCCAATGTCAAATAACATAATTTTCATCATCGGTTGCATATATAATCTATTCTGACGCAACACTATTTGCTTCCAGCGACGGATCTAAACAAACTAAACAAAGCTATAGCTCTCTTTAAATCTGCATAGAGCAAACAATTTTAGCGAGGGCTTCGTGCGGGCTCCATGGTCCTCACGCCAATAGTGAGGGCTTGAGACCCCGCCACCCCCATGCTAGATCGATCGGCCCCTGTTTGCTTCATAAATGTATATACTTTATTTTCTCAACTTTGAAACTCAAATCGAAACCTTGTATCACTAACCGAAAACATCTTGCTCTTCCAATGCTAAATATCGATCGTATCTGCTAGTTTCATCATCGGTGACATAATATATTCTAACATGAAACACTCCCTGCATCACTACGCGAAAACAGTTTTGCTCATGGCGGGAAAACATCGGGATTAAGTGAAAAAACATCACGAGTACAATAGACAATGTCACGATAGGTTTAATAGAAAGATCGTGTTATGAGTAAGACTACTATATATACACATCTTTTGTGTGCAATAGTTACCTCGTCATATATATATATATATATATATATATATATATATATATATATATATATATATATATATATATATATATAGGACACTCATATGGGGCACCATGGTGCCCGGGCACCATGGTATCTAATGTATAAAATCACTCAAAATTTTCAAAATTTCAAATTGTGAGTATATACCTAGTTATAATAATTCGATTCATACCTATACCTATCAACAAAACAACTCAAATTTAACTTTATTTCACAATCCATGATTACATACCTAACTAATTATATGTATGGATGCTATATACCTAGAATCAAAATCTAACAAAAACAAGTTCAAATTCAGTTCAAACTTGCTTTGAATTAGTTAGTAAAGTAGTTAATGTTAATACCTAAGTAATTGAAAAAGATTCATACTCATTTGAATTGGGTATATACTCAATTTCAACAATGGTGCCCGGGCACCATGGAGCACCAAACAAATTTACTATATATATATATATATATATATATATATATATTTAATATCATCATAAAATTAAAGTTGCGACTGCTCAATTAATAGCAAGCCAATGAAGAACATAAAATGTTGTATTTTCTTCTCCAATCCAAGCCAAATAAAAAATATTACAGGGCAAATGGACAATTAACAAATCCAGATCTCTATAATACGAAACTCTCAAATGTATACGTACATTAACTGTCAACATCTATTTCGCTGGTGGAAAACCATGCAAGCAGATGGCCAGGTCATTCTTTTTGGGTGCAAAGAGGATCGTTGCTCATGGCTGCGAAAACCTCCCATGCTTGTTCATTTACGTGCTAGTGACAGAATCAGAATTGTTAACCAGCGAACAAGTGATATCCGGCCCTTCGCATCTCACTTTTCCAATGTCAAATAACGTATTTATATTCATCATTGGTTGCATAATATATTCTAATGCAACACTGCTTGCTTCTTCATTACAAGAAAATGGGTTTTCCTGACGGCGTAGAACCATCTGGATTAAGTGAAAATAATCAATCAGGGGTATCTACCAATTATTTAGCCAAGCTCCCGTGTCGAACCTAGGGCTGCGGCGACATGGGAGGCAATCCCTGCCGTTGCACCCCTGCCACCACACCACTACCACCGCCTCTAGGGTTCATGCGAGATGTCAAGGATTTCGGGACGACAACACGATGCTGCGACGGGGAAGGCGGTGGCTCACTAGTGAAAGTCGGGGCAGTGATAGATGTGTAGCCAGCTCGAGCACATCCAAGCGACACGGGAGTTGTTCTGGCGGACAGAACCTGACCGGCAGTGCCGGAAGGCAGGTAGAGTGTTGCAGCAGGCGTCTGTGGCTTCTCCCGCGGCCTGGACAACCTGTGGCTAGGCCTCCCCGATGGTGCTTGGCAAGGCCTCCCTCGACGGCGCAGCACGGAAGGCAGGAGGCGCAAAGGGCAGTCCAAAGTTGGAGGCAGCGGTGCCGACTTGTTAGGTTGTAGGGGCTAGCCAGGAGACAGCACTTGGACGACAGCCGGCTAGCTAGGTAGGTCTTGCGGTGATCGGTCATGCTTAGCAGTGGCCGGTTTTGTACAAGTGCCTATTCATTTGTTTTTGACATCGTGTGAGAAGCTAGTAGCAAGGAAAGGTGGTGTGTGTTTGTTTGTCTCTTTCAGGATTATAATCTTATAATTTTTTCTGGTATAACAATATGAAACTTCGCACTGTCTTGCACGGATCACTTAAAAAAATAATAATGAGAAGTACACTACTATGACGGCCAGTCACAAAAACTCTAGCAGGAATAGGGTGTTAGGAACAAGACTACTAGCTATATAATGACTTGTATATATCTACTTATTTTTTCGCAATAGCTAGCTGGCCACTTATACATTTTTTATATCAATACATAAGGATGCCAACTCAGTGGTACAGTACCAACACTTTATTTTCTGATTATCAAATACCGGAAGTATGACGGTTGAGCTGCAGGCCTTTAATTATTTTAGTCCTACTGGGTGACAAGGAGGTGTAAGCTAGGATCTAATATGATCGCTAAGGATCACCTGCACCCACAACCTCCCTTGAGGCTATATAAACGCAAGACCTCCATCACCTCTCATCAAATCCCACACACCATCGATAAGCATGCATCTTTTCATTGTGGTGTTGCTCGCTGCAAGGGTTGCCCATGGCAACCCCAGCACCGGCGCTAGTCCGGCAATCTGTTTCTGGAAGAAAGCACTCCCTGACTCCTCTTTGCCAGAAGCCCTCATGGCAGCTGTTGAGAGAGGTGCTCATGCACCTCAGATGGGGATACGCCAAGCATCCTTATTTTATAGCTGCCATAGCAATTCCCTGATAAGGATGCTTGGCGTATCCCCATCTGCTGGCAGCTATAAAATTTATAGCTGCCATAGCAATTCCCTGATAAGGATGCTTGGCGTATCCCCATCTGAGGTGCATGAGCACCTCTCTCAACAGCTGCCATGAAGGCTTCTGGCAAAGAGGAGTCAGGGAGTGGTGTGGCCACCTAGCCGCATAGGCTTCTTCTCCGAAGAAGGAGCTCTCCGCATTGGCAATTCCATGACTATCTCCTCCCCGGCGGCACCATCGTTTCACGCAAGGTTGGCTAGCCCATTACGATCCAACACAACTACCTCCTGTTCCTCATGGTGAAACACCCAACGATGGTTCCTGGCATCGACCTTCACAAGTATATTACAGGCGAACTTACAAGACATTGTCGAACCATGCGGGCGATGCCAATGGCTATCCTGGTAGACTAGACGAAATCCTGGCTTAGAAGGGGAGCGTAAAGCCGGTCTTTAAGCAAAATTATGTAAAGCGAGCCCTTGGAAATGCCATGCGGCTTGCAACCAACACTAATGGTGAAGGGAAGGCTCCCGTGTGCATGCGAATACCGGGTGTCACACTGTAATTTACCGTGCGTAGAGCAATAAACTCGGGAATCATCAAGCGCATACCGTGTCTTAGAGAGGACTCACGGTTACACCGAAATCCACCTACGTTCTGTCTGTGCGCGTCGAACTCTGTTGCCACGAATATTATTTTTCTCATTGGCACGAACGGATATCTTTGAGGCACGTCCAGCTCAATTTGGCGCATCCCATTTTACCGTTGGCGCGAAATAGAATGAGTGTTCCCGTGTTTATTTTTTTCATTCAACGCACGGGAGGTGAATGTTGGCTTAAAAAAACAACGTAATTGCAATGGATAAAAAAAACGTAATTGCCCATCTTCTTCTTTCTCCCCTTCTTCTCCCTTCTTCCTGTTCGATGGCAACTGTGGAGCAGCAGCGCGGCAGCGGGCGGCGGCAGAAGCGGCACAGCGGCAGCGGCGGCGGCGGCGAGCGGCAGCAGGCAGCAGCGGCGAAGCGAGCGGCTCGGTGGCAAGCGGCGGAGCGAGCGGCTTGGTGGCAAGTGGCGGCGGTAGCAGCAGCGAGCGGCGGAGCAAGAAGCAACGGGAAGAGAGAGAGGGACAAGATAGAGAAGAGAGGTAGAAGATGAGGGTATTTTTGTTCAATACATGTAAAATACGTATCTTAGTGGCACCACTCAAATTAAAAAAAAGCAGCAGTGGCATCGTTACAAATACGCAAATAGTAGTGGTATATTTCAAAACCAAAAAAAATTTAATGGCATAGATCTAATTAACCTAATTTATAACGGCTCCCTATTTCAGATTTCTACAAAATTATACTTCCTCATTCCATAATATAAGCCACAACCACTTTTTCTAAATGTTCCATAGTATAAGGCATGCATGCAAGCATGCAATTAACTATGACATTTTCTCCATTAAATTATTACTTTTTTAAAATCCTCCACTCTCATGTTATTTAATTCTATTGGACGCATGCATTATATTTAGTAGGATGATCCAAACTACAAGATGATAATAATTATTTTTTTGTCTTTGGGTTAAGGGTGGTTGTGCCTCATATTTTGGAATGGAGGGAGTAAAATATGTTCAGATTTCTTCTTTTTTTGTGTATGTGGAAAGTTCAGTTCTATTTCTTGACCCCCTTGTAATGTTTTCAATTTTTTTTTAATACTGAATACAGCCTGGGGTCAATTAAGATGACATAACTTAAAATACTACGAGATAATTAATAAAACAATGTATATGAAATCAATAACAATATTTTCTTATACTTGTGTTTTCTCTGCTATTAGGCCATCTTATGAAGATGGCATCTTTCAATGGAAATTACTCCCTCCGTTTTAGGTTATAGGACGTTTTGATTTTGGTCAAAGTCAAACTACTTTAAGTTTGGCCAAGACAAATTTATTATGAAAATATATTCAATTATTGATTTGATGAAACTAATTTAGTATTATGAATATTACTATATTTATATATAAACTTAATCAACTTGAAACAGTTTGATTTTGACCAAAGTCAAACTATCTTATAACCTGAACCGGAAGGAGTAACTACCTACATTCATTTGGAGCATGTGGAAGAGCTATAGCACTTTTAGTAAATCCAGATGTAGCAGAAGCAACTGGGGATCTATCCCATTCCCTGGAATGGTAGTGATGCTCATGTGGTGCTCAGATATAGTTGTACAAAACAATTATAGATGAGAGTGCGTTACCTTTAATTAATTCCCATAGTTTATTTCTATTACATGGCTACAAATTAAAGCACATGCATGCAGTGCGTACCTAGCTAGTATATCCTTGTAACTTAGAATAAGGCGGATGATTGAAAAGGTTTGATCACGCTGGCATCCACTATGGCATGCATTAAACCTTTGTGCTAATAATATAGTAGAAATGCAGAGTGCATGCCACAGATGCATAAATCCTAGATGGGCGCAAGTTCTACGTCAAACAGGTTTAGAATAGAATCAAAGAATATTTCAAGAAAAAAAAATCACCCGCGTGCAAATATTCTTAACAAAAATTCAAACAACATTATATTAAAAGCCCATGCATGTGCGCGGGCTATCTTTCTAGTTATAAAAATGCTCATTTTTTGAGACGGATGGAGTATATGATATAACGTTAATTCTAATACTACTAGACCTGTTCAGATCCATAATAATAGAGTGTATCACGTTTTGTACCAAGTTAACTAATTTTAGGACAGGAGAGTAGGTGGGATTCCATCTGTCTATGGTTATAAAAGTACGTACCCTCGGCCAAGCCGCCATAGCTAATTAGACCATCAATCACATTAATGCCGAATTCGTACTCTTGTTGCTAGCTGTAGCAATGTCGCAGCTCCTCCGCCCTGGCTACCTCGGCCTCCTCCTCTTCTTACTCTCCATGCTGCTTGATGCTTCTGATCACCTCATCGCTGGAGCAGCAGCAGCGCCACCTGTGTTCAGCTTCAACTTCTCAGCCGACCACCCATCCACGTACCGCCAAGATCTCGTATTCCAGGACGACGCGATCGAGCCGCAGAAAGCTGGGGCGCCGGTAGAACTCACCTGCACCTGGAACGACCAGGTTTGCAGGCGCGGTGGCCGGATGTCGTATGCTCATCCGGTGCAGCTTTACCAATTAGCAGCCAACGGCCGCATTAGCAAGGTGGCCAGCTTCTCCACGAGCTTCACCTTCGCCATCAGGCCCATCGAAGGCAACGGTACATGCAGAGGTGATGGCATGGCTTTCTTCCTCGCCAGTTTCCCTTCTAAAGTGCCGTACAGGTCGGCCGGGGGCAACCTCGGACTCATCACTGATAAGACGACCACTAGCAATATCGCCCCGGATGATCGGTTCATCGCCGTCGAGTTCGACATCGGCATCGGATTTGACAATGACCCGAAGGAAAAGACCGACCACATCGCCATCGACATCAACTCTGTCAAGGATTCTGCCATTACCACATACTTGCCAAAGAACGTAACCCTTAATGGGACAATGATAGCCGACATCGTCTTCAACAGCAGCACAGGGATGCTGGTCGCCTACCTTCGGTTTCTTGACCATCCATCATCCGCGGCCCACGCTCAGGTGGTGAGTGCAAACCTGACAGAACATCTCAAGGGCACACCTCCGCCCGGCCCGCAGGTTGCTGTGGGGTTTTCTGCAGCCACCGCCGGATGCGTGGAGATCTGCCAGATACTGTCCTGGTCTTTCAATTCAAGCCTTCCGCTAATACACCAAGGTACGTGATAATTCTCCCTCCGTATTTTAATGTATGACGCCGTTGACTTTTCGACCAACGTTTGACCATTCGTTTTATTCAAAATTTTTGTGCAAATATGAAAATATTTATGTCATGCTTAAAGAACATTTGACGACGAATCAAGTTATAATAAAATAAATGATAATTACATAAATTTTTTGAATAAGACGAATGATCAAACGTTGGATAAAAAACCAACGGCGTCATACATTAAAATATGGAGGTAGTAATATATAGGCTCAATTTCTTGTCGAGAGAATTCCATGGGTAACAGATATTTCACCTCAATCCAAGAACACAAAAAATATGACATGATGACATTAATCTTGGACTAGCCGCAAGCATCCTCGTTTGGTTCTTCATCGTGCTCAGGGTTCATAATTCCGATATTGAATCAAAAACCACTCACGAACGAATTTCACGGAAACCGCTGATAAACCGACGAAATCCTGACTAATATTACGAAAATTCTAAATTCAGCCCCTTTTTTTTTTGACTTGACAACAAATCGATTGTTTTTTGTTTTTTCGTTCTAGTCCAGGTTTCCACCAGGTCTTCTTTTAGAACTACATTTTATTGATCGTAAATAATTAGATACATATCAAGTACAAGTACAGGCAGTTTTGCAATGAGGCTCCTTTAAGATGGCTAAATTTCTTGGAAGGACTTACAAAATAGAAAAAGCAACTAAGCCTATTCTCCACCAGATTACATCCATGCTAGATCCATGGAGACTTCTATGGCGACTATTAAGCAGCTTATAATTTCTGCATGAAGAGATGTCAACCGAGCCCAGCGCCACTGCATGGTTGCCCGGCCATGAGGCCTCGGATAGCTACTGGACTTGTACACAGGGTTTGAAATTTCTGTAATTTCCGAAATTTCGGTAATTTCGGCCCCCCCCCCCCCCCAAAAAATGCTCACATCTCGCCCGAAACTTTCGGTTTTTTGCATTTTTTTGTGAATTTTATCAAATCTTATTCAAATTCATTTAAAACCAGTCAAAATTTCAAAAAATTTTGGACGAAAAAAATCCGAAATTTTCGAAATTTCGGTTCTTTTGCCCCCCCCCCCTCTCCCCTCCCCTCGGCAGAAAAGCTGATTTCAAAATTTCAAATCCTGCTTGTACCAGCATGCCGCTATTGTCGTGCGTGTGACCACTATTAAGCAGCATGCCGACCGTGAGCTCCACGCACGCCCAACCACGGAGTCGCCCAGATCAACAGTGAGATGGTGGTTGTATATGGGGGTGCATCGGCCTATCATAGAGAGGCGCGCGCAGTACTGTAGATAAAATGGAATTGTCCTTTTTTTTAATCTCAATGAGTGAATTGAGTTTAGGCTTAAAATGACCATGAATGAATGTTGCCAAATTGTTTTGGAATTTTTTATAATGATGTTGGAACGGTTTTTGATCCCGCGACAGAATATTCACTCGAGGACCAAAATACTTTCTCCATTCTGGGATAAGAAAGACAAATAGGAACATGAGGTAAGGGCAAATGAGGAATTCAGAGAAAAAATACACAGTTTTGTGGTATTGATGAGAAGTCCTAGTTCTTTTTGGGGAAACAATTAATTGGTACTCTAAGTTATTGGTGGTTTTAGTTGATTTAGATGGGATCCTTGTGCTATATAGCTAGAATTTTTTTCTCCTTTTTTTTCAATGTGCATTTTCTTATCTCTTACTCTTTTTCTGCTTCCCCTTTATTTCCTATTTTTGAATTAATGTTTATTTCTTATCCACATTTTTGTTCAATGAAAATTTTGAAAATTGCACTAGTTTTTTCTCATCCATTGGATCAAAATCAAATAACTCTAATCATATCCTACATTCTCTTCATAAACAAACTCTATTCTTCTTAGGTTAAAGTTGAGCATAAATTATTCTAACTTAAGCATGAAATAAATTTACAATTGATAAACAATTAGATGATGATGTAGTTGTAATCAAGCTTATAATAAAACAAAATAAAACCATAGACAATAACAGAATTGCAGATCAAATGAAAACTGAAATTGCACATAAACATAGCACTGAAATTTTGGACTTACCAATATGTTTAGCTTGATTGAAATTTATATACTGCTATTGATTTGCATGTGCAGATACACACAATATAGCACGGTTGCTGGTTGAACTGATCATTGGAGGAGCTCTAGTGTTTGCGCTAGTTTTGTGGTTCTTACTCTCTTGTTGGGAGCAGAAAAGGATTCGAAATGTCTTCGACAAGGGAACAGGCGGCGCCAGGAGGTTCGAATACCGCAATTTGGCAGCTGCGACCGACCATTTCTCGGAGGATCGCAAGCTTGGGCAGGGCGCCTTTGGGGCAGTGTACAGCGGACACCTGAAGCTGCTGGACCATCAAGTTGCTGTGAAGAAAATTGTGAGGGAGTCCAGCGAAGGACACAAGGACTTCTTCGCCGAAGTCCGCACTATCAGCGAAGCCAAGCACAAGAATCTCGTCAAGTTTTTTGGTTGGTGCTCCCGGGGACACAGCTGGAACATTCTCCGTTTCATGTGCAGCTGTTTCTGGAGTAAGAAGAACAATGAGCTCTTCCTTGTCTATGAATTGATGACGAACGGCAACCTCAACGACTACTTGTACAAAAGCGAGTCATCAGAAGTACTTTCTTGGCAAACAAGGTGACATCGGCGCATTTTAGAAAATATACTATATTCATCCTAACATATATTCTGTTGTTTTCATCTTTTCAAATCGTCTTTGCTTTAAGTTCCCTTTTTAAACTATTATTTTTCACATTTGAAATTAACACTACTAGAGAAACAATTTTTCCACGCGTGCCGAACACATTTTTTCACGTGGGCAAAGCAACTGCTTGTGTTAGCAGAAAAGGTTTTCTTTTTTACACAACCGTGTGCGAAAAAGGGATTTTCGCACGCGAGTACATTATGCTGCCCGTCTGCAAAACTTAAATTGGCAAAATAAATTTCAAAAAAAAAAATAATGCACAAACCCTAGCTCCCATTTCCAACAAACCCTATATCCCATCTCTAGTAATAAGAAAAATACAACACTGCCCCAAAGATGCCATCATTGGTGCCACGCGGATCAACCAGTCCAAGTGCTGGAGCCATGGGATCCAGCCATCGCGAGGCCGCCTGCATGGGATCTTTGGGGCACCCTATCATTCCCGCCGCTCCATCGGCAGTGGTGGATCTAGCTTTGAAGGACCGCCCCTCCATCCCACAACCCTCCGCCGTCATCCTGGTCGCCCTACGCCCCATCGCCCCCACCTCTATGCTGTCGGCGTCGGATCTGGCTGCGGTGGACTGCACCACCCCACCGCCCCTGAGCCCTCCATCATCCTCGTGGTTGCCCTCCGCCCTTGCCACCCCAACCCTTCGCTGTCAGCGATGGATCTACCCTGACAGGGCCGGAGGTGACGGATCCGCTTGACAAGCTGTTGACCCTCGCCGGCCAGTTGCTCCCGTCGCGGCACACCCCACGCCGACCCAGTTCTCCTATCACGGCACGCCCTGCACCCACCGGTGCTTCAATCTTGGCGTTGCCCTGCATCCGCCTACTACTCGCCTCGCTTTGGCCATTAGGAGGGATAGATGGAGGAGAGGAGAGGGGCTGAGAGAGGAGGCGGAGGTGGAGGGAGTAGGACGAGAAGCCGAGGGAGAAAGGGAGTGAGTGAGGAGGACCTAAAAAAGAAAAAAATGGCAAAGGACGTGTGCTCTGAAATGGTTTTCACCTACGGATCTCTTACTAGACCTGACTAGAGACCTGTATGTGAAAAATAGGTTCATTTTCACTGATGAATTGTTACTAGACACCATCCAAATCTTATTACAAACAAAAGTTCTATTAGCCTACCTGCAATCAATTAGAGGTGTTCGTAAAAACCGTTTTTCTAGTGTAATAAGTATAGGAATAAGTTCACTTAGGTCCCTTATATCTTATTACCAGCCACCTAAGATTGGTGTTCTTTTCCTCAAATACATACTGCACCTTACATTCTGTTAGCACGTTTGTCATATTACTAAACGTGTTTCGTGTGAAAATATTATATATGTATAGAAATTGTTTTAAAATGTAAGATAAATATATTTTTCAATTTTATAGAAATTAAAATTTAATTAATCACGTGCTAATGACTTTTTTCTTTTCGTGCCCTCTTCTTTATTAAAGAGGAACACTTCTTAATGCATGCAAGATTTTAGGAACCACTCATATTTAAGTATGCCTCATAATATAATAATTTTTAAAGTTCTAAATTAATATGTATGGAGTTGTACTCAGTTTGTTCGTTTATCAATTATCTTGTGTGTTTTTGCTAACATTACAATGTCTAGGTAAATCATATGCAAAACTTTTTAGGTAATCATATCTTTTTCTTTTTTTTTCCAAATAGGATACACACCGATTTGTCAAAGTTAAATAATGCAGCTTCCACTCAACAAATTTATTAACAAATCATAAATTACAATCCTACCATGGCTTGTCTTAAAAAATCGACAAATACAACATTAAAATCAACTACAATATGTTGCTTCGAAAGTATGGTTTCTGTTGGCATTAAATTAACTAACTAAGAATGTTTATGGCCAATCTATGTAGCTATCTAACTATGATCAAACAGGTACAAAATAGCCAAGGACATTGGATCGGGCCTGCTCTACCTACATCACGAGTGCGACCCACATATCCTGCATAGAGACATCAAACCATGCAATGTACTCCTGGATGAAAATTTCAACGCCAAGCTCGCCGACTTTGGCCTATCGAGGATGGCAAACCAAGACAATGCGACGTTGCTGACAACTGCCATAGGCTCGGAAGGGTACCTTGATCCACAGTGTCTGAAACATGGTAAGGTCCCATTCAAGCGTAGCTCAGACGTGTACAGCTTCGGCATTGCCCTTCTCGAGATCGCCTGTGCAAGGAGGCACAGGGAGCAAATCTGGGACCTATACCGAAGCGGTGGCAATGTTGTCGAGGCGGCGGATACAAGGTTAACCATGGGTGGTGGCCTTGATATGAGGGAGATAGAGCGTGTCATCGTATTGGGGCTCTGGTGCTCTGCTTTGCAGACTCAACACCGACCTTCTATGCGGCAAGCTATGGATGTCCTGGAGCGTGACGGACCGTTGCCTGACCTTAACAGCTTGATCGTCGTCAACACTACTTTGGCATCAACGACAGAGGAAGACGCCTCCAGTGCGCCGGCGGCGGGCAATCGCTATGACTGTGATGAGGCACCACTGCTGATTCCAGGGTAGCAGGGTGAGTGTTATGCTTGTCACGATCGACTGAGTTGGGACACAATACAATGAGCCATGCATGACCAGCACTTCGACAATATCTCGTAAGCAAGCACGCACGCATGCTTGGTTCTTACAAGAGCTGCTGATCGAGTGCTGAGTGCACATTCTCATATTGTCACTTTATCATGTAATTGCCTTTTTTTTTAAAAAAAAAAACTTGCCAAGTAACCTGTGCACTTAGGAGAATACTTCAGATCGGTTCAACTGATCCAATGCAAGTTGAAAAAAACTCGAACGCTCTCCTACTCTACTCTCTAGTCTCTTTTTCTCTGTAACAACACGTGCAGCGTGCGCTAGCTAGCGTGCTTCTCTCTTTCATGTTGCATATGTTCTCTCTTTGCTGTTAGGCCATTCACAGTGCACTGAGGTATCATTCAGCCTCAACCGGCCAACTCGTAGATTCCCCTCCACCTCAGCACATTTGGTTGATTCACCAAACACGGAAAGCCAAAATATGCTACTTGTTCCTCGTCAAAACTACTGCTCTAGGCCCACACAATTTCGTGTCCCGTGTCCTCTGGGAAGAGAGAGAGGATTGGAGGAGAGGAACAACGGTTGATCTTCTCCCCTTTCCCCTTTCCCCTTGCTACAGTAAATCTCCAAAATCCTCCCCTCTGTCCCCTCTTCCACCTTCGATTCCGGCAGTTCGCCACCGGCGAAGCTTGGAGGAGGGGTCCATCCACCTTTACCTACTAGTATAGTGTTGTTAGATTAGTTCCTTGTTGTCAGGTTCTTCCTGCAAGTAGGGTTTTTCCCATGTTAAGTTTTTGCCGGCTAGGTCCCATGGTTGCCGGAGTTGGTGATGGTGACGGTGCTGGTTGGGGCCAGGTTTCGGCTGACGTCAGCGTCGGCCTGAACCTTGAGGACGAGGTTGACAAGTTAGATCCGAAGTCTGAAGAGGAGTGGCAGGAGGAGCAGTCCTGCTGACGCTGCTGTCACGCCCAGAAATTTAACCCATATTTCAAGACTATTATATGTATTAAATCCCTGTCCAGAACCAACCAGGGTACACAATACAACAAGTGATAAACAGATCCAAACATAAATAAAGCGTAAATACATACATAAGAGGCACTGGCGATGGGAGCTCGAGTGAGGGGGACGCTGAGCTGTGGTGAGGCGCTGCGACGCTATAGGTGGCGGCGGCGCGGAGTGGGGTCAACCGGAGAGGCGGAGTCGCGCGGCTAGAGGCAACGAACGCGGCGGCGGCCTTGGGTGCACGGTGGAAACGGTGCTGCGAGGATGGTGTAGGGAGGCGGTGGGGCAGCCGGTGTGCGGCGTGGAGTGGTGAAGCCAGAGGTGACTTTGGCGCAACGCAGAGGCGGCGGAAGCGGCGACGACGCGATGCTGGGGAGCTCCGGCGGGCGGCGGCGGCTCGGCTTGGCGAGGGGAGAGCGGGAGAGGGCGCGGGGAAGACGGGAAATGCGAGAGGAGAGCACGGGGAGGCTCTTTATGGCGCGAGGGAGCAACAGGGAGGTCGAGGAGTGGCGGTTTTGGGGCGGCAACGGCCGGCGACGTGGGCGAAATTGTGGGTGAAATGGAGCTCGCCCGGTGCGATTTTTGGGGGAAATGTGGGGAGAGTGTGGAGGAGGTGGAGGGGTTGCGGTTGCTCTCGGTTTGGATGCGAGCGCGCAAGCGAGAGGTCGTGAAAACGGCGGCGTCGTGGGCGGTATGGCGGCATGGCGTGGTTGGGCTTGGGATGGCTGGGGATTGGGGATGACAGGTGGGGCCCACGGGTCCCACCTGTCGTCCTGAGAAGAGCAGAGGCCGGTTTGAGAGGGGGGGAATAGATTTGGAGGGTGGAGCGAGCTGGGCCGACCCGAGAGAAGGAAGCACGCGGGCCGCGGGAGAGAGAAGGAGGGCTTGAGCTGAAAATTGCCCAAGGGAGGAAGGAGAGATTTATTTGGTTTTTTTTATATTTTAATTGATTAAATGAACTTTGTGCTATTAAAATTACTTCTTGAGCTGCGAAAATTCGCGGAAAATTTCAGAGAGTATATTAGGGCACAAAGAATATTACAAAATATTCCCAGCCAATGATTTTTAAAGGAAATTTTAATTTCCTCAATAATTCACTTGATTAAATTGATTTAATTTTTATTTAAATTCTAGAAAATGCATTATTAAATGATTTTAATCCCGAACGAAAATCGGGGCGTTACAGCTGCCGGATATTCAATCTCTTGCATACCTCAAAGACTAGCGTGGAGAATGAGAAGGAGGCCAAGCTAGAGGAGGCCCGTGTGGAGGAGGTTTGATCCGCTTGTGGTTCGGGTAGATTGGGACGGCGGCGGCGTTCTTGCAGCTCGCCGCCCCCTGTGACGATGCCATTGTGGCTCGGGTCGCCCTCTGCTGTGACGATGTCATTGTTGACCCCACCTCTGATACACCCAAAGCTCAACCTCCACCACCCATCTCCTCAAGATTCAGTGGTTGATAGCCCTCCCAAGCCATATTCCTCAAGCCCTCTTTTGCAGGTCTCCTCTTCCCCAACCTTGCCCGTTGACCCAAGAAGACAATAGTTCTTTCGCCATTAGTTGAACTTTTAACTTCCTTTGAGTGGCTAGATTTGGGTTCCTTCATTCTCGTAGTTTCTTTTTGTAGCAGCTTCCATGCAGGGTTTGTTGTTCGGGTTGAGCTCAAGCTCCTCAGATTCAACGGCGAACTCCATGGTGAATTCTGGTTGAGCCCGGTGAAGCCTACACCAAAATCTACGGCTCAACATCAAATCTCCAATTTGTGCAGTTTCTGTGGAGGCGACTGAAGGGGATTACAGGTTTGTCAAGCAGTCTGCACGCCAAAGGAGACCGAAGGTTGCAATCGTCGCGGCATTGCCGCAGCTCCCTGTCGATTTGCACCTCCTCTGCTGCTTAGTTTCAATACGAAGTTTGTGATCTTAATGCAGTCTTCTCTTCTGCGGTTTTTGTTGGCTCTTTGCCTTAAGCCTTACCCATTGGCGTTGTACAATATATGTTTAAGTTTCAAAAAACAGATGGAGGAGAGGCATGCACACCACTGAGCTCGTCGGAAAGAGAGAGAAAGAGGACCGGGCCAGCGCCGGCGACGGTGGCGCAGCCACCGCGGACGAGGACCGGGCTGACGCCAGCGATGGCGATGCTGCCACCGCGGACGAGGACCGGAAAGGGTGAAGAAGGGGGGAGGGGGAGATGAGAGCTCGAGGGCCACGCCACCGCCGCGGTCGTTGGGGGTGGAGGAGAGGGCAGAGGCGAAGATAGGAGAGGGGAGAGGGAGAGTAGCTCGAGGTCGAGGCTGCGCTCTCAGTCGATCCGCGACGCCGGAGGAGGAGGAGGAGGAGGAGGGGAGGCATGGCGGAGGTGGTGCTCCGACCCAGACGGCCGCCAGCTGACCTCGCCGTCCAACGGTACTACGCCGCCGAGCTTCGGTTAGGGGAGGGGGAGGAGGAGGAGGGGTGGTGTTCCAGCGAGTGTTAGGCCGCACCACCGTCGCTGCTCGGCCCGGCGCCGTCTCCGCCCGGCTCTCTGTGGGGGAGATAGAGGGCTGAAATTTTTACATTTTGGTCCTTTTTGAAAACTTATTCTACAAATAGACCCCTGGGAAAACTTAAACCAGAAATGGTCCTTTTTGGGGCGCCAGAGTGGCTGGCGCCGTACCCCAACATGGCGGCGCCAGCCACATTGGCGCCGCGCCCGTGCCACCGTGGCACTAGGGCTGTCGTGGAGGTGCTGACTGGGCAGAATGGGGGCACCAGCCACACTGGCGCCGCTCCTCATACCACGGCGCCAGCATGGCTGGCACGCCCCTTCTCTGTGGGCCGATCCCTTAAACCCCGTGGGCCCCACCACCTTTCTCCTCCCCACTCCCATTTTCGCCCAAGCACCAGCCCAAGCTGAGTAGCAGCAGCTCTCCCCCTCTCTCTCCCCCTCACCTCCCCACCTCAAATCCACTACATTTGAACTCGTTTTTCGCGGGATTTTTTGTAGAAATCGAAGAGAAAGGTAGACTCCTCCATTCCCCCCTCTTTTTTTTCGTTTTTATTGGTTGAATTTGTAGATCGAAGGGTAACCCTAGAACCCCTTTTTATTGGTGAGGACACGGAGAACACACTCCGCAATGTTTTAGAGGTAAAATTTATTTAGCACTTTGCATTACTTGAGTTATGCCTAACAAACTTCTTTTTTTTTTGAAATGCAGAAAGTTCGTCAAAGGTGCCGGAAACTTGTAGCAAGATTAGGTTGCAGGTCGGTTGGATTGGACGACGTGTACCAACCGTGGAGACTACCACCACCACTACCTCAATCCGCGCGTCCAAGTACTGCTCGACACTCCATCAGGATAGAAGAGCGTGAAGAAGTTGGTGGCTCATCATCGTCACGCATTCCGCAAGGGAGGGGAAAGGGGAAGGCGCCGGCTCCACCTAGCGACGACGATGACGATGACGACGACGACGACGAGGATGAGGACTACGTCGCACCAGACACTGAGGAGATAGACATGTCGTAGCTTCCCGACGCACCTCAGGGGACGCAACCCACGCAATACAACTTGCGATCTACTCGGGCAGCGAAAAAGAGGTAAAATGAGCTTACCATTCTAAAATGTTATTTGATTTCCCTCATTTTGTTTTTAATATGTTTTAAACATTGTATTTTCAAATGTAGGTACACTCCGGGCTCGCAAGCAATTCGGCGCCAATGGAAGAAGTGATTTGTATGAAGTTAATCTATTTGTTGGTAGTATGACATATGTGGTGCACTATGTGATATAAAAGGTGATGGACTATGTGAGGACTATGTGATCGACTTTTGGCATTGTTTGATGTGTCGAATATGTGATGGACTTTTGGCATTGTTTGATGTGTGGAATATGTGATGGACTTTTGGCATTGTTTGATGTGTGGAATATGAGATGGACTATGTGAGGACTATATGATGGACTTTTGGCATTGTGATTTGTGCAATTGGAACTTGTTTTAGTCTGTATGAATCTGTGAATTGTGATTTGAATTGCGAACTGTGAATTGGTACATTTGTGCAATATGGATCTTCAATTTGCAGGGAGGCAGAGGGCAGCGCCAACCACCCTGGTGCCGTGGCTGGGAAGGGAGGCGCCAGCCAGTGCCGCGAGGCAGAAGGGTTTCGGGCGGGGGGAGGGCGGCGCCAGCTACCCTGGCGCCGTGGTCCATGAGGGCGGCGCCAGCCTAGGCCCGGAGGCAGAAGGGTTTCGGTGGGGGGAGGAGGGCGGCGCCATGCACCCTGGCGCCGTGGTCCATGAGGCGGCGCCAGCCGAGGCCCGGAGGCAAAAGGGTTTCGGGCGGGGGAGGAGGGCGGCACCAGCCACCCTGGCACCGCGGTCTGGGGGGGCGCTAGCCGTTGCCCGGAGGCAGAATAGACTTGGCGAAAATTTTTAGGGGGGGGGAAGATGGTGGGGCCCGCAGAGGAGGGGCGCGCCAGCCATGCTGGCGCTGTGGTGTGAGGGGCGGCGCCACTCTGGCTAGCGCCCCCCTCTGCCTAGTCAGCACCTCCACGACAGCCCTAGTGCCACGGTGGCACGGGCTCGGCGCCAATATGGCTGGCGCCGCCATGTTGGGGTACAGCGTCAGCCACTCTGGCGCCCCGAAAAGGACCATTTCCGGTTTAAGTTTTCCCAGGGGTCTATTTGTAAAATAAGTTTTTAAAAAGGACCAAAATGTAAAAATTTCAGAGAGAGGGAAGGGGAAAAGTGAAAAGTAAAGTAGTACTGGTGGGAACAACTATAAGGAACTTGCACTGTGGAACATGTGGCTAACATTGTTCTTGGTCTAGGTGGCATGTGAAGCCCACCAAAACTTTGTGACGTGCTATGAAAGCCCTTAGGACTTTGCTATGTGTAAAAGATAGATTTATTAGCAAGTTTTAAATACTTTTTCTCTGAAATTACTCATCCAATCTTCAATCTACTTACACCACCAAACTCATTGTAATTAAATCTGCAAAACAAGATCTTTTTATGTTTCAGTTGGAATCCAACTACGTTGCACATTTTAACTTTTTATGTTCCAATGAATTTTTATCAAATGTTGCATGTGGTGTGTTACGTGGATGTGACTTAGTCCGATGTTTTATTGATTCATTTGAAAATGTTGCACATTGTATTATATGAATGTTTCAGTAAATATTACGTAATGTTTCAACCATCGCACCTCGATGTTTTATATAGTATATAAAAGTATTTTACTTAAAAATATAATCATTTTTACTCATAATATGATCATGCGGGATATTGTTATAAGGATTTAATTACAATAAATATAATGGTATAATCGGATTGTAAATTAGATCAATAATTTAGGAGAAATATCATTTAAAAATTGATAAAAGAGATTGCATGGATGTGCGTCAAACCTACGCATGAGAGAGAAGACAGGAGAGAGAGAGAGTGAGAGGAGAGAACAAGGAGTGCAGCATGCAAGCATGCAGAGACGGCTACACCAAATAGATATTGCAGCACGGAGAAGGGCGCTCAACTTTTTCAATTTTATGAGGCACCCGACCCGTAGTCTCGTCGATACATTTATGCGGGTCTTTTGGGTATCATATTGTAGGATGAGTTTTTGACATTTATAAATATGGTGTATTAACGAGACAACACCTACCACACTTCAAAAGTATTTGTCCACAATTATTTTTTATCAGTATTGTTTCTATAATTTTCTAACATAGTATATCGTACTTAATTCATCCTTATAGACTTTAATTATTTATAATCTTTTTTCCCGCAAAAAAAATATTTATAATCTTTTCATCATCTAAAAAGGGGTAAAATAATTTTGTTTAAAAAGCATTTTATTTTAGTAGTGGCAGAGGCCTTTCAAGCCCTAAAACAGGAACTCATTCCAGCTCCTGTAATAGCTATGCCCTAAGCCTTATCTTTCTCAGTTGTTTGTGGTTGAGACAGATGCATCCCATAAAGATATTGCGGCTGTGCTGATGCAAAACGACCATCTTATCGCCTTTCTGAGTCGTGCACTGGGTCCACGACATCAGGGTTTGTGTTTACTTATGAAAATAAGAGCTTAGCTATCATGTTGGTGATTGAACATTACCGTCTTTATCTCCAGCATGATGAGTCTATGAGCCAGAATGCATCGAGGAGGTCCAGGAGGAGTATGTTTGTCGATTTTTAGATCGGCAATAACAGAAGGGGTAGCACAGAGATAATGAGTTAGAGTATTCGGAGCAAGTGTGTGCCCTCAACCTCGCCATCGAGCACATAGAGGCCTCCCAACGCGTGCCACTTCCCCAAACGAACGCCTCCTCTGGCTCGGCGTCGCACATGGTGCAAGATGGCTGCCCACCGCCCGGGGACAATGACACGCACTTCCACAGTTATACCTTCCTGGCACATCCCACCGGTGCTGATGGTGACACCGCTATCGACAACAACTTCCTGCCCCACACCAAATTGGAATTCCCGACGTACGACGGCAAGGGTCATTCGCTCCCGTGGCTCAACCGCTGCGACAGGTTCTTCCGCGGCCAACAAACACTAGAGAATCGCAAGGTTTGATACGTGTTGTTGTATCTAATCGGGGATGCCTAGTTGTGGTATTACAGGCTTGAGCTCAACTCCGGCGCCCCATCCTGGCGGCGATTTGTCCAATTGGTGCACACCCGTTTTGGCCCAGCAATGATAGATGCCCCCCTTAGCGAACTCATGGCGTTGTAGCGCATTGGCATGGTGGAGGATTACATCAATAGCTTCCTTGCGCTGGTGTACCGCGACGCTACGCTCTCGGAGAATCAACACGTTCAACTTTTCATGGCAGGCCTTGTGAACCCGCTCAAGATAGATGTCGCGCTCTGTCGGTTTCGCTCCCTGGATTACGCCATCATGCTAGCCTGGGCCTACGAACAATGCGTCCACACTTATCCCATTCCCACACGGGCGGGCCGGCCACCACGCTTGCACTCCCTGCGGCGCCTGTGGCTGTGCCTATGGCGATCGCGCCAGCCGACACATCGTCCTCTGCCCACATCGGCAAGCAACCCCTGGTGACTGCCCTCCCTCATAAGCGTCTCTCCCTAGCAGGGATGGCCTAGTGCCGCTCTGAGGGCCTCTACTACAATTGCGACAAGAAGTACGTCGCCAGACATTGCTGCTAGAAGTCCTTCGTCATTGAGTTCATCACGGTGGGTGAACCGAGCATATCGTTGCATGCCTTGACTGGCGTGCACTCACCCAAGTTCAACACGATCAAGTTCCTTGCTCGCACTGGTGCGACAGATCTCGTCGCCCTCCTAGACTTTAGCTCCACCCACAACTTCATAAGCAACACCACGGCATGACGGGCGAACGTTCCGCTCCACCCCTATCTCGGCCTCAGTGTCGCCATGGTGAATGGAGACCATGTGACGTCGCCCGGTCGGTGTCCGCCCCAGCGCGTTAAAATTAACAGTTGTCCTGGGTGCACCTTCGACATAGATTTCTACGTGCTGCCACTGGGGGCTATGACAACGTCCTGGGTGCACAATGGTTCGGTACGCTCGGGTCATCTTGTGGGATTCTCCTGCTAATTGCTCGCCTTTAGCCCAGTCGATAACCGCGTCACATAGGTGAGCATCGACACTCTGCCACCACCCGTCCACTCCGTGGCCATCGACGGCACCTCTGGCGAACTCATGAACAAACTACTCAATGACTTCATCAACATCTTTGCCTAACCACAAGGCCTAACATCAGAACAACACATGTGCCACAGCATCCGCCTAGAGCACATGGAGTTCGCCGTCGTCGTGCACCCGTACCAGTACACCCACATCCAAAAGGACGATTTGGAGCGTCAATGCAACGAGATGCTCCTCCAAGGTGTGATCCGTCCAAGTGCGTCGGAGTTCTCTTTGCTGGCCATGATGATCAAGAAGTGTGATAGTTCATGGTGATTTCGCGTCGACTACCACATGCCGAACGACAAGATGATCAAGGACAAGTTCCTGATCCCGATGGCGCAAGAACTTTTCGATGAACTGCGCAGCACAAAATTCTTCACCAAGCTCAACATGCATGCGCTTCGGCTACCACCAGGTGGTCGTGCACCCCGACAATGTCCACAAAATGATGTTTTGCATGCATCTGGGTCTCTTCGAGTTCTTGGTCATGGCGTTCAGCCGCACCAATGCCTCTGCCACCATCCAGACGCTCATGAACAACATACTCCTTCTGTTCCTTCGACGGTTCATGTTGGTTTTTTATGACATCCTAATCTACAACTCGACATGGTCCAAACCCTGCAGGATCGTCATTCCCACCTCGCACGCTCCAAGTGCAAAATCGGCCTCACCACCATTGCCTGCCTTGGCCATGTCATCTCAAGCTCCGTGTGCCGATGGACCACCAGAAAATCCAGGCCTTCTAGGATTGGCTAATCCCCAAGATGGCGTGGGCGGTGCGTGGCTTCCTAGGGCTTGTAGGCTACTACCGTCACTTCATCCGCAACTTTGGCTCCATCGCCACGCAACTCACAACACTACTCCGCAAGGAGGTCTTCAGCTAGGAAGAGGCGGCGGAACTGCGTTCCATGCACTACAGCTAGCCCAAATGACCACCCTAGTGCTTCAACTACCAGACTTCAACATGGACTTCATCGTCGAGAGCGACTTCGAGAACATACATGGGCCCTGTGCTCCAGGAAGGTAGCAGACCAGTGGTGTTCTTTAGCAAGCCGATCGCCCGAAGGCGCGCCACTGGGTGTGTGGTTTCCACTTTACCAGCTCTCGTGCAAGCTGCTGTATATATATTTCGTTGGACATATGTTGTCATTTAGTAACACTTTAGAGCGACACCTTCTAAAAATATATTGATAACACGATAAGGTAGTTACAGTATGTTTTAAGTCAACTCTGAACTTAACTGAAATTTTGAGAAAAATATATTATACATAAGGATGACCTCTATAATACCCAATAAATATATTATCAAAACATATTCAATTATGGATTTTAATTAACCTAATTTAATGGTTTAGATGTTATTGTATTTTACTATATACTTAGTCAATTACCCTAAGTATGATTTAGGACATAACAAAAACATCTTACAATATAAAAATGGAGGGAGTACTTTATATATCCAGCCAAAAAATATTTAGCTTTTAAATCTTTGATAGTTAAATTTGTATTATAACAAACTTATAACATTATGACAGTATTTTTCAACTTAGATTCTATCCTTTTTATTTATTAATAGAAAATTTTTAATAAATTATGGATTGACAAAGTTTTCAAATTTTAAGGAAATATTTATCTTTAGCGCTTGGATTCTCTTTTCAAACATCGCTCAGAGCTCACAAAACTTTATTTTGATTTGATTTAAAAAAAATTGCTACTAGAATGTTCCTCTTTCCTTTCAGGGAACAACAAGTGTTTTAGCTCCACAAAAAAAAACGAGCATTTTAGCTAATGATGCAAGGCTGGCCGGTTCTAGATTCAGTATTTCATTAATGTGATGTTGTTTGCAGTTAAGCCGAGGTGCGATGGCTGCAGAGCTAGCTAGCTTTGGAAAGAGTGGCATATCCAAATACTAGTCATCCTAGGCTGTGCTCTACAAGTTATCGTCCTCCGCTTGTCATGGATCCGTCGGCGCAAAGGTTACACACTGCGAAGGATCCTCCTCTGGCTTTGCTATGTATCTGCTGCTCCACTGCAATCTGCATGCTTGGCCGGCTATCCATCACCACGAGCAGCAGCTCAGGTGAGCACCAGCTGATTGCATCCTGGACAACATTCCTATTGCTTCACCTGGGTGGCCCAGACAACACCACAGATTATTCCTAGGAGGACAATAGGCTCTGGTTGTGCCACCTGCTAACTTTCATTATGCAAGTTCAGGGTGCTGCTTGTGTTCTCTACCTTGGTCGAGGCCATCGTCCTCATGTTTGAGCGCTCAAGTGCTCGCCATCGTTATCTTGAGCAGGACAGAAAAGAGAAGCTGCACGCAGATCTAGGGAATGTTCTGTTGGGCATTCATTACCTGTTCAATGTTTGCAAGAGCCTCTTCGTAGATGATCAAGCATAAGATATAATTCAAATCCCTAGGTGCATGCATTGTATTAGAAGATTGAACATACCCATTAACAAAGGGGATGGCCAAAAATTTTATAACCACCAGCATGGGGACCAATGTCAATAAATTAGCAACACACATTCTTTTCCTTCTAACTGGGTTAATCCAACTATCAGTATACTCACCTTATTGGTCTAGCACTTTTTATATATACGACTTCTTTACCTACTAGATTCTATGCATGCCCATATTTGTTTACAGTTGCAAAGAACATAGATGATGAGCACCGACAGCGAGTACCCGAATATGTCCCTCTTCCGTGGTACCAATAACAAATAAACAAGTTAACTTTTTAAAATTGTCAGGCAGCGTGAAATCATTAACTCAACGAATTAAATCAGACTTGTCTATATAAATAGAATTCAGCAGCAAACAAATCAAATAATCGAGAGCTACGCTTACAATAGTTGAACATCAAATCCTAGATAAAATAATCTTCTACCCGTGCTTTCTAACATGATCAGAAGAGAGGGCACTAACATTTACCAAGTAACAAGATCAAGGAAATATAGCTTCTTCTCGCACCTTCACGGCAACGGCAATAATCTCAATTCGTATATGGGATCACCATCAGCTTTCCTGGAGAACTCTCAACAGAATGACACCAAAAGAACCCTTCTGTTACACAGTCAATCAACCCTAATAAAGGGATCAGGCAGGCTCAGATGAAGTCTTTTTCGGACTCAACAAATAAAAAAATAAAATATACTAATTACTTTGATAATCTAGTCGCTAATAACCTTACTAATGACCCTTGGCTAGTTAACTCGAAACCAGGCTAAGCTAACTCAACAAGAATAAATTAACCGACACATATATACTTAGTAGCCTACATGGTTTGCTTTTTACTGGGTTCTGTTCCACAGTTCTCGAAGTTTGACCATGTTCCATGCTTTGATGCACGACGACGGGTAAAACACCAACGAAACATATTAGTTTTTTCTTGCTCACGTTATCCTCCCTCCCTTGGAACAAATCCATCCTTGGCTTTAGATTAATTTGAGATAGTTCTTTCTTCTTCTTTTCAAAAGAAGTTCTTCTTCTTTACGATAGGAAATACTACTAACTTGATAGAACTATCATGTAACGGTTTCGGCAGATGTTTAACACAACGATGCATAGAAGAATAGTGATTACTTCGGCCCTCGAGTGCTGCATTATGATCAAACTGCACGGTCTTCCTCTACTTAATCAACATAGTTTCCGATAGAAAATGTAGTTCTTAACTTATGAGTAAGTTTAAGTGTGCCCTCTTGATTCGTACATTGATTATAACGCGGCATTGGAAGCCTCCACGTAGACAAAGAGAAATTATGCACTAAATCTAAACTGATAGCATTAGTAAAACTACCACCATCAATTATTAATTTACATATCTTCTGCTGAATTTTGCACTCTGACTGAAAAATATTGCAGTGTTGCCCTTTGCATCAATGTAAGAGCTATCTCATTGTATTGCACGTGCAACCATAGATAAACCATTCTTCTGTTCAATACCATCATCCGTTGATAAATCATCAATATATCAATATACTGTAGTTAGAGTATGATCAAGCTATTCCCTTTTCTGAATTTTCTAATATACTCTCAAAAATATAACCTTCTGAAGTCATCAACACCCTTTTCAGATTAGGACAACCTCTCATATAGTGTCCTGTTCTCCCACAAGCATAACACTTCACACATCGCGATTTAGAACCAAATGCAGTAGTAGATTCAATTTTAGATGTGGATTTACTCATCGAAATAGCAGCAGGTTTAGATACATCCCTAGATGGAGTAGTCAGCTTGAAATAGACCGACTTACCACCAACACATCCATCACTGTCTCACTGAAAATAACGGGAATGGCTAGTGTGACAACTTTTTAGTTGCTGCTTGCATCGTACTCTTTATATGATAATATGATATCTCAACATGATCTCTCACATCATCATTGAGACCATCAATAAATAATAGCTTCATCATTCTCTGTTACCAAAACACGGCTCATTAACTTCCATCTCCTTATAATAAGCATCCACTCTAAAATCACCTTGTTTGAGTTGCTACAAGCGTGAATACAATGATATAGTACAATGTTCAGGAACAAAATGGCAAGCCATAACCTCTTTTATATATTGCCAAGTATGTGGACGACCAACACATACTAATGGATTCCACCAAGACAAAGCATAATATATGAATTCAATGGGTGCATCACGTACCTGCTCATCCTCCGAAAGTTGTGACTATTAAAGATCTTATCACAACACATCTCCCATTGCAGACAATCCTTAGAATCACGAGAACCTGAGAAAGAAGACCTGGAGATTTTCATCTTACAAAGCCCTTTATCTAATGGAACACGAGCAACATGATGATTCCGGTTGTCAAGGTGAACATAACAAACCTTATCCATAGAAGCTGGACCTTGGCAGAAAGGTTGTTGAGGACAGCGATGATAATCATCTCCATCAGAATGCAGTCCCAAACTCTCATCCTCCGCATCGTCCCCATGATGTGTTGGAATTAATGGACGGGCCTTAGCCCACTCGAAGATTAATTCTTTGGAAAATCACAAAAGCCCACCTCATGGGATGGCATGCATGTGGAGTTTAGTACCACCTTACTTATTCTAGGAGAGAGGGACCTCCTTAAAAGGGAGGATGCCCTCCTAGCCACTTGAAGCATGTGTGGTGGAGAGAAGAGGGGGAACACACGCGCGCGCTCGCTCGCCTCGCCTGGCCTGGAGTCCGGATAAGTTGTAGGAAACATTCCGAAAAATCCGGTGCGTGAAAACGGCGTGGAGTCCGGATAAGTTACGCGCGATTTATCCGGTTCGGTTACGCGAAGTGGAGATCGTGCGGGCGCCCTGATCAAGCGACCTATCTCTATATAAACCGTAGGAAACATTCCGAAAAATCCGGTGCGTGAAAACGGCGTGGAGTCCGGATAAGTTACGCGCGATTTATCCGGTTCGGTTACGCGAAGTGGAGATCGTGCGGGCGCCCTGATCAAGCGACCTATCTCTATATAAACCGAGCCGCCGCCTTCACGCAACACATGCGAAATCAATCTAGGGTTTGCCTCCTCCTCTGTGTTGCACCGTCGCTCGTAGACTACTCCATCCCGCTCGCCAGTATGCACCGGCGATCGGGAGAGCAGGTCTCCGGAACCTCTGCCTTCGACATCCTGCACCGGGAGAAGGCGGCAATAAGGTTTTTGGGAAGCGCTTCGCGCAACTGCTCCCTGTTCGTCCGCGACGGCTCGCCTTCCTCTCCGCTCGCATGCTGCGCGCCTTCGTCGACGCTCGCAACCGCGAGTAGTTCCTGCCGAGCAACCGGTCTTTCCGCCACCTCGGTACGTGTTCGACATGTTGCGCATATTTGATCTGTTCATGTTTTACTGCTTATTATAGGCGCTGCGATTTTACTATGGCTGGTTTTGCCGATGCACTGGGGCCGGATAAATTTACCGGTGTGCACTTTAAGAGATGGCAGATCAAGGTCACTCTGTGGCTGACAGCTATGAAATGCTTCTGGGTGAGTACTGACAAGCCTATGGGCGTTCTTAATGCTGATCAGCAGAAAGAATTCGATGAGGCCACTACTCTCTTTGTGGGATGCATTCTTAGCATGCTTGGCGATCGTCTGGTCGAGGTGTATATGCATATGACCGACGCTAAGGAGTCATGGGATGCACAAAATACTAAATTCGGTGCTACTGATGCTAGCAATGATCTGTATATCATGGAGCAGTTTCATGACTACAATATGGCTGACAACCGTTCTGTAGTCGAACAGGCTCATGAAATACAAACCATGACTAAGGAACTCGAACTCCTTAAGTGTGTCTTACCCGACAAATTTGTGGCCGGGTGCATTATTGCGAAACTACCTCCATCTTGGAGAGGTTTCGGTACTGCACTCAAACACAAGAGATAGGAATACTCCGTTGAGGGGTTGATAGCTGTAATATCCCGTGTTCTAGAGCATGATAGGGCGAATTCAATCGAAGGGGGGAAGAATGTAATACCCCGAGTTTTAAATTAATATATCTCGCGAAATATTAGAGCAAACGCGCAAAAGTTCAACTTTTAAACCATTGTTCGTATAAGCGATCGGGAACCGTGGATGCGTAGAGCTCGCCGAGTAGTGCAATATAGACTATAAATTTATAGTCATCGGAGTCCGAACGAAGTCCCGAGGATTGAATAGATGTGAGCCGTTAGATCTTATTTAGTCTCTTTATATAACCAACCAAAAAAAAACAAACGAAAAAAAAAGAAACAGGAGCGATTCTCCTGTAGCCCTAGCCGCCGCACCTCCTGCGCTTTGCCGCCGCCGCTGCTGTTCCTCTCTTCGCCTGCGCCGCCGCTGGTGCAGCCGTCGCCGGTCGCCACAGCTGTCGTCGTCCGCAGCCGGTCGTTGGTGAGCTACTGTTGTTTCTGTTAATTTCCCTGCTGCTGCCGAACCCTGCTGTTGCCGATCTGATCTCTTCCTTGCTGGTGGTGCACGGCTTGCTGTTGCTGCCGATATTCGTTTCTGCTGCTGCTGCTGTTGGCCTGCAACGAACAGGAAGGAGGGAGAGAAGGCAGAGAAGAACAGGAAGGAAGGAAAGAAGGGGAAATTTGATAGAAGAAGGGAAATTTGGGGAATTTGGTGAATATTTCCAAATTCTTCATTTTCCTTATACATTAGTACTGCTAGGTAATCCGTTTTAGTCTATAGTTGTTTCTAATTTATATTTAAGACGATCTGTTTCCGGTTTTTTCGAATTTATTTTATATCGAACGCTAGGCTGAAACCGTATTTTCAAATCTGGTATTAAACCATCAGGAATCAGGTTAGTTGTCCTAAATAAAGTTTGTAGTCATTGTCAATATCTTTCCAACGGTGCTAGTTTCACTCGATTCCGGTAAACGGTTTAGGAGAAACAGCAAAAACAGTACTGCTGACCGGGTCCGGAAATCAGGACAGCAGTTCGTTTTTCCTTAATCTGGGATTTTCAGAGGCATAATCTGTTTTTGTGCTCAACATGAAAGTTGTAGACAATTTTGTCTAGATGTCCGAAGTTGTATTATTTGCTAGTTTCCGTTAGACGGTTTGTGAGTTACTCATAAAACAGTAATGGAACAGCTATAGGTTATTTAATACAAATCGGTAAAAGGTTTATATGTTCTAGGTTTTGATTTTAGTAAATATCCCTTGTAACCATCGTTAGTTGAATATAGTGGTTTATGCGTAGTTTTGCTCCACAGGTGTGGAGGGTTCCAACGTTGGAGGAGTTGAGTCGGAGTATCGAATGAGTTAAGGCAAGTACAAGACGGACTTATGTGATGGACAAAACTGAGTTGTTTTGTTTGGCTTTACTTGCATAATTATTATTCAATTGCTTGTTATTACTGATTGTATGGCTATGACGTTATGCTACTTATTCGTGTTTCGACCCATATTCAAAGTCATGACGTTATTCATGTTTCATTATTCCGGATGTTCTGTTTACATTATTCAAGAACCATGCGTAGCCATGGGAGTGCAATTTAGATCTTTATTCATGATCCTTGAGAAGCGCTGATCACGCTTGCTCGGCTTACCGGTAATGCTAAGAGGATATTCACACCTGCCCGGGAGGGAACTACTATCTTTTGACTTCTTTGGTTTAAAAATAAAGTAAATCCAACCCTTCATGTTGGTTTCTTAATGCATAAATCATGCGTATGTTTTACTAGTTCAAGATTGTACTTGCTGAGTATTCTTTACTCACTCTTGTGTTTAATTTGGTTTTTAGGTACCTAATGACATCGATCGGCACGGGGCGGGAGTAGCACCCTTGGACTACACATTATTATTGCGCACAATTGAAATTAGTTTTAGACTATAATTTTTGCTCAGCATAAGTTTTGCATAGAACTTGTAAAGGTCATTTATGGTTCTGATCCTTATTTTTCACGTGGGATTTGTGGAGCTAGAATGGTTTGGATTGTGTGGTTTATATCGGTATTGACCTTTCTTATAACTGCCTGTCGTGATGTCCGTATTTTTAGGGGAGACTCTGCCGAAATTTCTAATAATTTTAGGACTTAGTTTTTGAGTGTAATTTGGTGTGGCATTCTAGGTACGTGGTTACCTGGGGTGTTACAGTTGGTATCAGAGCGGGCGGTAGGTCCATGGGAAGTGACTGGGTAATGAGATATATAAATCAACATAAAATTTTGAACTAGAGTTCCTAACCAATTAAAAAAATATATTTTCTCTTAGGGTAGGAAATAATAAGAGTAGAACTTGGGTTATATATAAACATCTAAAAAAACTTGACACACTGGTGCACAATAGGAATGGGAGCATGGGTCATTCCTAGCATTTATGTTTCTGCTGCATATATATGTGTATGATTGTGTTTCCTTGCATGCCATTGTCTAACCTATTGTTAAACTAATGACGTGTAAATGCTTGTGTTTGATATAGGTATGCCGCCTAGAGTGAGTGTTCGGTTGGCTAACAGAGGGCGCGGGAGAGGCGGAGGTAGAGGTCGTGGTAGGGGCCACCATAATGAAGAAGTTGAAAATACTCAGGATAATAAAGAGGTTGGGAACAACTCGGTTGCTGAATCCCCTATTCCTAATCGTGGAGGTCGTGGTAGGGGCCGTGCTGGAGGCCGTGGAAGAGGTCGTGGTAGAGGTCTCCATAATGAGGCAGCATCCTCGAACCAGATGGAGGATGAGCACATGGAAGAGGTGGAGGGTGGTAGCCACTCAGCTGCTGTCTCTGATGATGCTCCTCGAGCTGCTCGGGGGATGACACTCACTAGATGGACATCCATGCGCTTAGACACATTTGATGGGTCTGGTACTCCCGTTAATGCTGCAGACTGGTTATGCAAGATGGAGAAGTATATGAGGGGATCTAGAATGACTCCTGAGGAGAAGGTTACTTTCATGCCTTTTCAGTTGACTGGTTAGGCGGACATTTGGTGGGATGGAGTTGTTGAAGCGTGGAACCCTGATCGTGGTGCTATTACTTGGGAAGTTTTTCTTCAGCAGTTCAGAGCTAAGTATTATCCAGAATCATTTAGGGACAAGATGAGTGATGAGTTAAACAATATCCAACAGGGAAGCAAGACTGTTGATGAGTATGAACGGGAGTTCAGCAGTATTGTACGCTTTGTGCCTAGCGTGGCAAGTGATGAGCGTGAGAAGGCTAGGAAGTTCTTTCGAGGGCTCAATGCTCGGTATAGAGAAGTGATGGGAAGAAACCCGCCTACTATATACCTCAATGCAGTTGAGGAGGCTCGAGGGATGGAGGTTGAGCTCCAAATTACTACTGCGCAGAAGAATCGTTCTGGCAATGTCACTGGTAATGAGCAGAAGAGAGCTCATTAGGAAGGGGGTGAGAACTCACAGCGACCACCTTTCAAGAAGTACAAACAAAATCAGGTCACTCAACCATCATCTAAACCTAGGCAGTGGGGTTCTCAGCCTAATGCAGCTTCACGTCCAACGGAGTCTCAGTTGATTCGCCCTGTTCCAGGGCAAGGGCTAATTTGCTTTAAGTGTGGAAAGAATCACCATTCAGCAGAGTGTGGGTTTACTAGGGCATGTCGTGGGTGTGGCAAAGCTGGACACATGGAGTTGGTATGTAAGCGTAACCCAAATTCTATCATCAAGTGGCAAAAGCCGAGCTCCTATTCAGCAACCTCTTCGACAGCTAGCTATCCTCGAGGTTCAGGTTCATCCACTAGTACTCCCCGTGGTGCCGTTCAGATGATGACAACTTATCCACTTCCTTACCAGCAGTTCACACATAATTACCCACCACCACCATTACCAGGACAGTATTGGCCCATGCCTCAATCTTTTGCTCCACGTGCTCCACTCCAGTTGCCTGCACCGCCTATGGCGCATCCTTCTGCTTCAGCTCCACCTCACCAGCAGGTCTCAGCCTCTACTACCCCAGCTATGGCTGGAGTCTACAACATGCCTGCAGCTTCATCCCTTGGTCGCCCGGATGTCGTTACAGGTACACTTTAAGTTGATTCGCATGATGCCCTAGTTCTGTTTGATTCTGGTGCTACATTTTCTTTTGTTTCAATCGAGTTTGCAAAAAGAGCTAATCTATTTAGTCAAGAGGTCTCTCGATCTGTCCAAGTCAGCTCTCTAGGGGGTATAATCTCTAGTTCAGTAGTATGTCTAGGTTGTGCAATCTCTATTGATGGGGAGGAATTTGTGGCAAATCTAATTGTGATTCCCTTACCGCTCTTTGATGTGATCTTGGGCATGGATTGGTTGAACCGATATCGTGCTGTAATCTCTTGTTTCTGGAAGACTATTACCTTGGAAGCTCCATCAGGCGAGGATATGGTTTTCCAAGGGAGCGCGCCTCCGCATTCTCTTTTCGTGATGTCAAGGTTATTTCCTGGGCAGCGTGCTGTAAAGACGGGGTTATTATGGGCCTTAGCCGAGAAGTCATCCAAGCCTTTAGTGATTGAAGATGTTCCTGTAGTGCGAGATTATCCTGATGTTTTTCCCGCAGAATTGCCAGGGATGCCACCTGAGCGTGATGTAGAGTTCCGTATTGATCTTGTTCCTGGTACACAACCTATCTCCAAAGCCCCGTACCGGTTAGCTCGTCCTTTCCAAGAAGAGTTGAAGAAACAATTAGATGATCTATTATCTAAGAAGTTAATCCGATGGAGTGTGTCGCCATGGGGCGCACCTGTTATTTTTACTGAGAAGAAGGATGAAAGTTGGCGTATGTGTGTGGACTATCGGGCCTTAAATGCTGCGACAATCAAGAACAAGTACCCATTGCCTCGTATTGAAGATTTGTTTGATCAGTTAAAGGGAGCGAAGGTGTTCTCTAAAATTGACTTGCAATCTGGTTATAACCAAATTCGAGTGCGAGAAGAGGATATTGAGAAGACTGCATTTTCCACGAGGTATGGGCATTATGAGTATAGAGTAATGTCCTTTGGGCTGACCAATGCTCCGGCCTATTTTATGGAGGCGATGAATAGCATGTTGCATAGTTTTCTAGATAATTTCGTGGTGGTGTTTATTGATGATATTCTGATTTACTCCAAAGATGTAGAGGAGCATGAGCGTGATCTGAGGATGGTACTAGGGACCCTACGAGAAAACAAGTTCTATGCTAAACTGAAGAAGTGTGAGTTCTGGCTTCCTGAAGTGGCTTTCCTAGGGCATGTAATTAATCAGCAAGGTATCTCGATTGATCCAAGCAAAGTTTTAACTGTTGTCGGATGGGAAAGGCCGACTAATGTTAAGGATGTGAGGAGTTTTTGGGTATGGCGGGGTACTACCGACGCTTTGTGAAGGATTTCTCGATTATCGCTAAACCTATGACGATGCTCACACATAAGGATGTGAAGTTTCAGTGGACGGACCAATGCGAGTGTAGTTTCCAACAATTGAAGCAGAGGCTGGTAACAGCTCCGGTGCTTACTTTGCCCCAACCTGGTAAACGTTTCACTGTCTATTCCGATGCTTCACGAGTAGGCCTTGGTTGTGTTCTTATGCAAGAGGGCAATGTTATAGCTTATGCATCTAGGCAGTTAAAGAAGCATGAGCAGAATTACCCCACTCATGATCTTGAGCTTGCAGCAGTGGTCTTTGCTCTCAAAATTTGGAGGCACTACCTGTATGGAGAATCTTGTGATATTTTCACTGATCATAAGAGTCTGAAATATATCTTCACTCAGAAGGATTTGAACTTAAGGCAGAGGAGGTGGCTAGAGTTGATTAAAGACTATGATCTTAACATTCAATACACACCGGGTAAGGCGAATGTGGTTGCAGATGCTCTAAGCCATAAGGTCGTTCCTCCAACTATGGGTTGTTTGATAACTGATTTTGAACGGATGGATATCTCCTATTGTTATGTTGGAGTGGCAAGTACCGAGTCACGAGTCATTCTTGAGTCCGCCATACCCCAACGAGTGCTAGAGGCCCAACAACACGATCGGTTGCTGCAACAAGTTAAGAAACGTGTAAAGTAAGGAAAAACTGGAGATTTCACTTTGGATTCCTCGGGAGCTGTGCGATTCCATGGGCGTTTATGTGTTCCACAAAAAGCTAAAGTCAAGGAAGAGATTTTGCGAGAAGCACACCGAACACCATATACTGTGCATCCTGGGGAGAACAAGATGTATCATGATCTGAAGAAGATCTATTGGTGGAAGAGGATGAAAGTGGATGTGGCCAAGTACGTGGCGTCATGTGGGGTATGTCAGCGAGTAAAGGCTGAACATAAGAGTCCTGCTGGAAAGTTGCAATCATTGGAAGTTCCTGTATGGACTTGGGATGATATTGCTATGGATTTCGTAGTTGGGCTACCTCGAACTCCATGAGCAAAGGACGCCATCTGGGTGGTTGTAGATCGTCTGAGTAAGGTGGCACATTTCATTCCTATCCGCACCACTTATTCTGCGAGTGACTTGGCACCGATCTATACACGCGAGGTAGTGAGGTTACATGGTGTGCCTCGCTCGATTGTTTATGATAGGGATGCTAAGTTTTCTTCTAAGTTCTGGGAATCTGTGCAAGAGGCATTTGATACTCAATTGAAATTCAGTACGGCTTTTCACCCTCAGACTGATGGTCAATCTGAGCGGACTATTCAAACTTTAGAGGATATGTTGAGATCATGTATCCTTTCATGGAAAGGCAGTTGGGAGGATCATTTGCCGCTTGTAGAATTTGCTTACAACAATAGTTTCCATGCTAGCATTCAAATGGCACCATATGAGGCACTTTATGGAAGAAAGTGTCGATCCCCATTGTGTTGGGATTCCATAGGGGAGAGAACTATTTTAGGACCCGATTGGGTACAACAGACCACAGAACGGATAGTAGAAATACGACAACACATGCTTGCAGCTCAAAGTAGGCAGAAGAGCTACGCCGATGTCAGAAGACGAGAATTAGAGTTTGAAGTGGGCGATCAAGTACTTCTAAAGGTATCTCCAACCAAAGGTGTTGTGAGATTTGGAACGAAAGGCAAACTCAGCCCTAAGTATATTGGTCCATTCTCGATAGTGGAAAGAGTTGGAATCCTAGCGTATCGCCTTGAGTTACCAGAGTCCATGAAAGGTGTACATGATGTATTCCATATTTCCATGTTGAGAAAATATTTGAGAGACCCTGAACATCATGTTGCCGTAGAGCCGATGACCATTGAGCAAGATTTGACATTTGAGTCTCATCCTGTAAGAATATTAGAGGAATCTGAGAGGGTGCTCAGGCATAGAACTATCAAGTATGTCAAGGTTCTCTGGACGCACCAGACCGAGCGAGAGGCCACATGGGAACTTGAGTCACAGATGCGGGAGAAGTATCCAGAGTTATTCACGTCTGGTGAGTTATATAAGTCCTACCTATGAGTTCCTTTCTATACTTGTCCGAGGTATAACTGGACGAATTCGAGGGCGAATTCGATTGAAGGACGGAGGAATGTAATATCCCGTGTTCTAGAGTATGATTGGGCGAATTTGAGGGCGAATTCGATCGAAGGGGGGAAGAATGTAATACCCCGAGTTTTAAATTAATATATCTTGCGGAATATTAGAGCAAACGCGTAAAAGTTCAACTTTTAAACCATTGTTCGTATAGGCGATCGGGAACCGTGGATGCCTAGAGCTCGCCGAGTAGTGCAAAATAGACTATAAATTTATAGTAATCGGAGTCCGAACGAAGTCCCGAGGATTG
Organism: Oryza sativa Japonica Group; assembly: GCF_034140825.1. Classification (NCBI taxonomy): domain Eukaryota; kingdom Viridiplantae; phylum Streptophyta; class Magnoliopsida; order Poales; family Poaceae; genus Oryza; species Oryza sativa. The sequence continues at coordinate 2,829,421 of NC_089038.1, read as the reverse complement.
AATAGATGTGAGCCGTTAGATCTTATTTAGTCTCTTTATATAACAAACCAAAAAAAAAACAAACGAAAAAAAAAAGAAACAGGAGCGATTCTCCTGTAGCCCTAGCCGCCGCACCTCCTGCGCTCTGCCGCCACCGCTGCTGTTCCTCTCTTCGCCGGCGCCGCCGCTGGTGCAGCCGTCGCCGGTCGCCACAGCCGTCGTCGTCCGCAGCCGGTTCGTGGGTGAGCTACTGTTGTTTCTGTTAATTTCCCTGCTGCTGCCGAACCCTGCTGTTGCCGATCTGATCTCTTCCTTGCTGGTGGTGCACGGCTTGCTGTTGCTGCCGATATTCGTTTCTGCTGCTGCTGCTGTTGGCCTGCAACGAACAGGAAGGAGGGAGAGAAGGCAGAGAAGAACAGGAAGGAAGGAAAGAAGGGGAAATTTGATAGAAGGGAAATTTGGGGAATTTGGTGAATATTTCCAAATTCTTCGTTTTCCTTATACATTAGTACTGCTAGGTAATCCGTTTTAGTCTATAGTTGTTTCTAATTTATATTTAAGACGATCTGTTTCCGGTTTTTTCGAATTTATTTTATATCGAACGCTAGGCAGAAACCGTATTTTCAAATTTGGTATTAAACCATCAGGAATCAGGTTAGTTGTCCTAAATAAAGTTTGTAGTCATTGTCAATATCTTTCCAACGGTGCTAGTTTCACTCGATTCCGATAAACGGTTTAGGAGAAACAGCAAAAACAGTACTGCTGACCGGGTCCTGAAATCAGGACAGCAGTTCATTTTTCCTTAATCTGGGATTTTCAGAGGCATAATCTGTTTTTGTGCTCAGCATGAAAGTTGTAGACAATTTTGTCTAGATGTCCGAAGTTGTATTATTTGCTAGTTTCCGTTAGACGGTTTGTGAGTTACTCATAAAACAGTAATGGAACAGCTATAGGTTATTTAATACAAATCGGTAAAAGGTTTATATGTTATAGGTTTCGATTTTAGTAAATATCCCCTGTAACCATCGTTAGTTGAATATAGTGGTTTATGTGTAGTTTTGCTCCACAGGTGTGGAGGGTTCCAACGTTGGAGGAGTTGAGTCGGAGTATCGAATGAGTTAAGGCAAGTACAAGACGAACTTATGTGATGGACAAAACTGAGTTGTTTTGTTTGGCTTTACTTGCATAATTATTATTCAATTGCTTGTTATTACTGATTGTATGGCTATGACGTTATGCTACTTATTCGTGTTTCGACCCATATTCAAACTCATGACGTTATTCATGTTTCATTATTCCGGATGTTCTGTTTACATTATTCAAGAACCATGCGTAGCCATGGGAGTGCAATTTGGATCTTTATTCATGATCCTTGAGAAGCGCTGATCACGCTTGCTCGGCTTACCGGTAATGCTAAGAGGATATTCACACTGCAGTGGATGTACACTTTACCCACACTCCACGACTGCCCAACACATGAGCCTCGTCCCAACACATGAGACTCGTCACGGCAAAGCTTTTCGATAACCTTGCAATGGCAGTACCCGCTCCATGAACCTAAATCCTCATGCACTCTAGGCGTCCATGTTTCTAGCAGTGAGAGGAGTTCTGGCTCTCCCGGGAAAGAGAAGTCTCACACACATATTAAATTATGGTTCAAGTTAAGTTCTCTCTCACACACACTCATGGCAGTCCTAACAATGGCGACACCGATGTAGGGCACGCCTCTCGGCCCTACCTCAACGGCTGTCCCACCGTAGCGCACCTGCCTCACTCAGGGGTGAACCATCTATGCAGAGATACTGCCTCCGCTCGGCTATCTAATCCACTAGGTCTATACCCATACGAGAAGTGCGGTTGTACGGGGGTCGTTTCATGCTTAACTTCATGGCTCGGTCCTTAATTGACCGGGGACGGTACTAGCCTTTTCCATATACCACCCAAATCCTCCGTCCGCCCCAGTCGAAAACAGTTGTTTAGTTTTATTTCTCCTTTCGCAAATCATGTCATCAATATCATGGCAATGTGGTGCTCATGTCTCCACATGCCGCATCTCAATTACCTTCCCAAAGGCAATTGCCCAAGCATATAGCATTTGATAAATATGAGTATGCATGATTCTAGAATAGCATTTCTAAGCATTTGTCACAGTGGCGGCAAGACGCGTCGGCGACGGCAGAGGGGAGGCGGAGCGGCGCGCGGCGCACGGGGCGCGAGGTAGCTTGGTAGAGGAGGGGCTAGGGCTAGGGAACGAGATGCGCGGCAACACGATGGTGCGCGGCGCGACGGCGACGGTGATGACGACGGCAGAGGAGGGGGCTGGGTTAGGGGGACCACGTCGACCACCTAGAGTGCAATGAACAGTGCATTTTCCTATTTTTCTCATTTTAGTCTATTTCTTTTATAAATTTGATTCCACAATTCCTAGTTTTTGCATATATGGATTTTACTCAATATTTGTGTTATCTTAACTAATGAATTCACCCTAGACTAATATTACCCATATTTTATTTATATAATTTATTTGAATTTTTAATTAGGGTTAATTCTTATTCCATCGCATTTAAATTTAATTGATACAAATATGGTCGTGGTAATATTTTATTTATTTCAATCCACACCTAATCTTTATTTTAAATTATAATTTATTTATTTCTTTAACCAAGCTAATTTCAGGGTTAATTCCTAATTAATTTTTCCTCTATGAACTCCGAGATCAAAATCTAATAAAATCATCGAACAAAATCGGCATGATGCAATTTATTTATAAAGTTTTCGAAGGTCCGCATTTTTAGAATTTCTTTTATTGGTCGAATTTTTTGGGTATTAAAAAACCGATTGCAAAATAGCAGCCTTCCCTTGAAACTTGCATTAACCACCTAAGTTCCCCTGGCTTGCTGAATACGTAAGTACTCACCCTTGATCTCTATATATAGTTTTGCCTGCTCCGAAGGTGAAGTTCAAGTGAAGTGAAGATTAGGGTTTCATCCTGGTTCCTTGCTGTTGCCTGTGGTGTTGGGTATTAGTTTGTTGGTCTCAGTTGCCTCTGCTTCTGCTATTGCTGCTTTCGTGTCATCTATTGCATTGTCAGTTTCCCGAGAGTTGCAACTCAAGTTAAGGTAAATAAGTCATCTATTTAATTTAAGGATTGCAATGATTTATTATTGTCCCCGTGGATATAAGCGCTATATCCTGGACTGGTACCGATATCGCGGTCTCATAGGAAGCGGTTCGCGCAGTTTTTCCTACGACACGCTCCAGTCAGGTGCCGTTGTTCGGCGGTACCAGATTGGGGTGTGACACATAGTGCGTTGGCGTTGTTATACATATTTGCCTACAGTTGATGTGTTGTCTAAACTGACCTTTTGCCAACAAAAGTCGGTTGGTAAATTAGACCATCGTGTAGTGATTCTAGCCGTTATGGATCAGTACTAACTAGCAAGAGACACGCGCTACGCTGCGTGTGGACATGGATAGAATCGAAATGAGCTCATGACATGCAACACATACAAATTCTGTTCAATATATTACAGTAGATTTAATGTACAATATACATGCTGTAAAAAATGTTACAATCCAAAATAAGCATTACAGGCATTTAGATTATAACCGAACACCTAAACATCTGCTGGTTTGTCTACTGATACATTGACAATTTTGAAAGAGAATAATAAGATCTTGATGGGGCACACAACCCAGAATTTTTTTTGTCAAATGCACAAACAGGGCCTATTTACATGCCTTACCTGCAAACACAAAATATCAATCAATCCATAGCATATATTATTTTTTCTGTGTTATTCTTAAAGTTAATATTTTATTGACTCCATCACACACATATATAACATTAGCACAAAATGAACTAAAACATATGGCAATATAATTGCTTCAGATGTTAGGATATAGCTACCCATGGAAGATCCGGTGGTAGGCTTTTAAATATGAAAATATTTCATGAGATAAACTGCACTAAAATGGGAGTCTCTATCCAGGACATGGAAGTAATTGGTTGTATGGTGAGTATGTTGCTATGAGAGAAATTGTAACATACCCAAATTTCGATTTTCAAATTTTGATTTCGTTAAAATAATAAAAATGTGTTTCCAAATTTATGACTAGTTTTCATAAATAAATTTGTGAATAATTTAAAACCTTTTCCTTACCAACCTACTGATAAAGCTAAAACTTCGTGAGTGCTTGCATTTGCATAATGTACTGATGTGCCATGAGTCCTTTGTGTGTTTTTGGATTTTGAATGCATTCCATAATAGGTCTCATGAATATAAAAGATAAGTAAAACATATTAACTCAATTCTACCTTAAGCTTTACCCAGTTGGACACAAACCTAAACACATACAAACTTCCAAATACCTTTAGGAAGTATTCATGAAGACATAAGGATCAAGTCTAACAACACCACCTCTCACCAAATATTAAGCAAATATAAATTTACAAATCCTTTAATAGCATCTTCATAATAATAGCTTATAGGTAAAGTTAAGCTCCACGAATATATAGAAATAATTGGTGTAAGATAAAAATCAGGGCGCCTTCATCGACAATTTGGTGCACGAGCATGATGTCGACAAACAAGAGATTGTTCGCCCTGAAACCTGGAATGAGAATGAGATGCTGTACGATGTGGTGGACATGGAGCTCTCCCTCACGTACGACATCTTGTACACCAAGGCAGTGTCACACCCTGATTTTCGTCTTAGGATTTATAAATTATTTAATAAATTATTAATAGAATTTATATTAAATGTTCATTAGTTTACAAGTGAAGTTAAATGTGGGAAATAAAATTTCCTAAATATAAAGCATGGATGGATTTAATTTTTATTAAATTCTCCATGGTTAATTATACTCTCTGGAATATTCTCGGATTTTTCGGAGCTCAATTCCTAATTTTAATCATACAAAGAGCATTTCAGTAATTACCCACATATTAAATTAATCATTAAATGGTCTAATTATAATTGTTAAGTGCTTTTCTTGTTTAAAATCCTTAAATTATAAATTGTTGTTTAAAAGGAATTATTAGAAATGATTTTAAAAGCTTAAAAGAGAAGATCTAATTTTAATTTGTTAAATCTCAATATAAAAATGAGCTAGATAAAATTTTATTAAATACTTTGCTTGTTCCTCTATTTTCTAGAATTTTATGGGAATTGTTTGAGCAAGGGAAGTATTTTTAATAAATGAAACATCATTTCACAAATTATTTTAATTGGAAAAGTTTTTAAATCCTCCCCTAAGTCGTTGGGCCGATTTCGGCCCAACTCTTCTCTTCCTCGCGCGGCCGAACCGGCCCAAGCCGGCCCAGCCGACGCCGCCCACCCCCTCCTCCTCGGGTCACCGACATGTGGGACCCACATGTCGGTTGCTTCTTCAACCTCCGGCCGGCCGGCCTAGTCGAGCCCGAGCCGCCCCCTTCTCCTCTCAAATCCGCTCCAATCCGGCCCCGTTTCTTCTGGATTTTTGAGGGGTTTTTATCCCCACATCCTCCTCTATCTTTCCCCTCAAGAATCGGAGCAAATCGTTGGGTATTTTATCCGAATCAAACTCGTTTTCGAGTTTATCTCCAAAACCGAGTTTTGATTTTCTCGGATCGATTTCTTGCGGGAGGAGTCCGATCTCTTCAATCCAAGGCTATAAATAGGACCACCTCGTCGCCCTCTTTCGTTTGCCCCCTCTCCCGTGGTCTCTAGTGCTCCGTAGCGCCGCCGCCTCGTCGCCCAACCCGCCGCCGTCGCCGGCCATCCTTCGGCCACGCCGCGCCGCCGCGTCCACCGTCGCCGCCGCTTGCTGTCGCCGCCGCTTGCTGTCGCCGCCTTTGCATACGCACGGTGGTGGGGAAGCCCGGCCGCCTCCTCCCCGTCGCCGCCGACCGCCGTATCTCGCCGCCGGCGAGGTCCAAGCCGCCGCCGTCGCCTCCTCTCGTCGTCGGCCGTCGTCGGTCGTCGTTGGACGCATAGGTGAGCACCATCGGATTCGTCTCGTCGTCCTCTACGCGTAGGTGCCCTTGCATAGCCTGGCCGATCTCTCTATCGCCGGCGAGGTCGTCGCCCGTGTCATGCCGACGATGATGACGTCAGCATGACGTCATGATTCCTCTTTTCCAATTTCTTTTAATAGATTAAATCTTCGGAAAATCATAACTAAATAACCGTAGCTCCGTTTCAGGTGGTTCAAGTTGCTAAATTTTTCTAAAATAAAGATCTACATATTAAAATTGTCCATAAATTGAATTAAATTTATTTAATTCTTTTTAAATGGGCTTTAATTAGATTTAATCTTGTAAAATTCATAATAAATTCATTTGGAGTCAGAATAAGGCCGTTCAAGTCTCATAATTCATCTAAAATCATGATCTACATGTTTGTTTACTTTATATGTATTGTTTATTTGGTTTTTATTAGTCTTTTTCTTCGTTTTGCGTGTTAGCTTGTTGTTTCCGTCGTTGCGAAGGTTCGTGAGTGCGTTGGAAGTGATCAAGAAGGTTAATTGAAGATCGATTATTGCAAGGCAAGTCACACAGATCCTAAACACAATCCTTTGAGCATGTTGATCCTATATTTAAATTCTCTATTTATTTCAACTGTGCATTTATTTTCGAATGTCACCGGGTGGTGTGAACTTATTCCTTTGTTATGGCCAATTTGCATTGAATGCCCTATTCCTTGATACCTTGGGTAATAAATTGATTAGCATGAACCTTATATATTGGATTGGTTCAGCTAAATGCTATATATATGTTTGCTTAGCCATGCTTAGAAACATAAGCTAACTAAAGGGGTTAAATCTAAATTATATAATTCTTATTAATTATGGTTATATTTAATGGTAGCTCACGATGATTAATCGTGTGATGTTAATTAATTGATAATTAAAATCTGGTTAAGGTGGGTTGTGAGCATATGGTTTTGATGGTTGTGCTCATGACAATTAAGGACCAGTTCGCGAGCTACTGTTGTGAGACATTAACCGTGCCAACCACAAGCCAGCGTGGGCAACGGTTTTATCTTTTGTATAGGGTGATTCATTATAGTGCGCCAGACTGAGAAGTGGCGAGAAGTCCACGGGGGTCGCTGGGGAGTCCGTGCCTTGTTTATAAGGGGGTGATTATGATCCAGGAATGGTGCACTGTTTTGAGTTGTGTTGTGGAAAGGGTATTGTCACGATTTCCCCCTTTGCAATGCCGTGGTGGTATTTCGGGGCATGGCAACATGTGTGGAATCGTGTCTTGTGGGTACAGTGGTACACCTCTGGCCAGAGTAAAACTATTCGAATAGCCGTGCCCGCGGTTATGGGCGAGTTGAGCAATGTTTTTCGTGATTAGTTTCACACTACTCATCAATGTTAATAATGTGAGAATTAATTTGACTCCTGGTTTGGAATGGATAATTCCTAGTTTGGAGGTTTGATCTGTACGACCGGGGTTGGTTGTTCAGGTTTGGTTGGGCCTGAGCAGCATGGGTGTGCTGTTCAGTGTTGATTAAAAGTGGTGATTAATTACTCTACTGTTTTACTACTCTTAAATCTTTGCTAAATGCTGCTTTTGCAAATGAGCCTATATTATGCCATCCTTTGGTATCCTTGTGCACTTGCATACTTGCTGTGTGGCTTGTTGAGTATGTCATATGCTCATTCTTGCAATAATCATCAAACCGCAGTTGAAGATAAAGGACCCAGAAGGAGAAGACGTTTGGCTTATACCCCAGTTGAGCTGCCTGTGGGAATGGAGCTGAAGCCATCGCTAGACCGTTAATTCCGCTGCTGTTTTCTTTTCTTTGTAAGTATGTAACGTTATTATTAAGATGGATTGGTATATTAAATTGTCGGTTTGTGTACCTCGGCTGATTCCTGGACGAGGATTTTATGCACAAATTAGTTCGGAAATTACTAGTGAATTTCCGGGCGTGACAGGCAGTCAAGGTCCACACATGGGGTGGTTATGCCATCTGTTTCACCTCCCATTTCGTCACATCTGCAATGTTCTTGCTGTTTTGGTCTCAGAGCAGGGAAGGTCCGCAGCAGCCTGACGTTTTGATCACATATATCGTACTGGGTGGCACCGTCATCCTGGATATCAAATGGCTTCTCAGAGCAGTGGCCTCGACATGGACCTATTCCTTCTTGGATGATAGGCCACGCTCCTGTCTTCACCATTCCCTTCTGTGCTTAGGGAAATGGCGCATGATTCACCGTTCCATCCTCTCTCTAGATCCATCGAGGTTCTTTTCCAAGGATCCAACAACTAGCTACAGGAGGTGGCTAGGAATCAGTGGGCAATACAACTTGTTTGACGAGTGCACTCGTGACATGACATGGAAGTCGAAGACATTCAAATCAATGTTGGAATTAGTTTCACTGGATGACCATTGGATGGAGTACAGATACCACAACTCGATGGGCTTTCATATGTTATGCTACCGGTCATCAGATGTCAGGAACCTTTTGTTCGAATGTATATGGGAATGTATCAAGTCAGCGTACCCACCTATTTATGACAAGGTGCTGCCCATGGCGCCTGCATTGGAAGGGGAACTACCAGCAGCGGCGGTGTCGGTGGTGAAACCGCAACCAGCAATACATCGGGTACTAGAAGAGGCTCTGGACTTCGCACCTGCATTCCAAAGGACCATCCTTATATTGCACATCACCACAGACATCTTCCTCTTGATCAGTGGTGAATATGCATCATCGTCGTGACATGTACGGGAGATCAAGGCGCTGTCAAATTACATGGTGTTCCTCGTCGTGGTGCGCCCAAGCATGCTACCAGGCCTTAAGCTACGCAGCCTGTACGAAGGTGCCCTCAAAGCTCTGAACGAAATTAAGGGCAACCAATTACAATCTTCTGTTAAGTGCATGGAGGAAAGAAGAATCTCGCCCAACTCCTAATAGACAAGGAGGAACAGCCCAAACCAATGATGCCGATGAATATCAGCAGCGGGAGGCCAGGATATAGTACCCACAAGTCGAGGCCAGAATTCGCAAGTGATCTTTTCTACCAGAATATAATTCTCTCTGACAGAACTAGCTTCACCTTGGTGCCGCTAAGTCGGGTAATGAGAAACCGATACAGAGAAAGGATCAGCATTACTACACCGAAAACCTTCGGATCCGGTATAAGGAATTGATTCCAGTATTGAAAGAACGGGACAATGAGGACTTCTCTATGTCGGACATGCTGGAACATATCTTCATGGCACGGGTGCGTCTTCTGATGTTTGCGTCGGTCCGATGCACAAGGGATTCCGATGCCAAGCAGCTCGCCTGTGGCAGCGAGCTCACAACAATCCTCTGGATCCTCAATGAACATGCTGGCGTATTTCGCATTCACAGGGATGGCAACAACAATAAACCTCAAGAGTTTTTTTTCCTACTAATTAACATGCTAGCGTATTGTCATGTATTTTTAACTGCAGCAAATTGTTTAGGACCCCATCTCGATCTTTTGTTTTCCAGTGTAACTCACTTTGTATTTGCAGCGTTATCAATGTATGCACAAGGAATTACCGTGCCGGGAGCCCGGGACAAAAGTTTCTGTAAGATTAATGAAATTTCGAATGGATGCAAAGGTTAGTTAATTAAAACAAGTAATTAGCAAAGTTTTAAACGTGAACAATTACATTACTTAGACTTTGATAATCGCAAGCTATAGATGTGAAATATATATATCTGAGGAAGAAGAAATTCAATATTAGCAGCTTTAATTAGTATGGACATTTAATTTTTCAGCGAAAAGTAGCCATATATAGTTGAACGAAACTACATTTGGTGGCACTCTGCCAAATCAACATTTCTTTTTCATGTATTCTTGAAGTTGCCAGCTGATTGGGCCGACTTCGATCTGGGATCCTTGGAAATTTAACAGAAAAGTTGCCATATATAGTAGGACGAAACTACATTTGGTGGCACTCTGCCAAATCATCATTTCTTTTTCATGTACTGTATTCTTGAAGCTGCGAGCTGATTGGGCCGAGTTCGATCTGGGAATAACCTTGGAAATTTAACAGACTTGTAGCTTTTGGCGCATGTTAGTTAACAACATTAACCAGCTGCCGTCACATGCTGGCACATTGAGCAAGCACTGCTGGAGAAACCATCTTTCGTCGGTCGACCGAATTCCACGATAGTCCCGGTTGAAACAAAAACCTGATCTTTAGTCCCGGTTAAAAAGGGTAACGGGCATATCTGATCTTTAGTCCCGGTTGGTAATACCAACCGGCACTAAAAATTATCTTTAGTCCTGGTTCAAATGCTGTCAGGGCTTGTCAGGCCCCCCCGGAATCTTTAGTCCCGGTTGGTGTTACCAACCGGTACTAAAGATCCCGGTGATCTTTAGTACCGGTTGGTAACACCAACCGGGACTAAAGTCCCACCCCTTTATATATATCTTCTTCCTCCTCCAGCCCGAGCAAGCTTCAAAATTTCTTCAAAAAAGAGGGGAGGTCATGCCAAAATTTATAGTGAATTTACTTTGGTGATTATATACAAATCGGAGGTGCCTAAAAGGTTAGCAACTTTATCCTCCAATGTTTTTTTTGGTCATATTACATTTGGAGCTATGTTTTGCACACTTTTTTGCCTCCAAAATTTTGTTGTAAGTTGATGAGAGAGAAAATTTGTGTGGAAAAGAAAGAATATATAGAAATTTTGTTTATTTGCTAAATAAGGTTTTATAAAATAGTTGAGTAGGAAAATATAGTGAAAGTTAATCTTAAATAAAAGAAAACAAACTAAATTGAAAATTAAAAGAATTTAAAACTTAAAAAATAATAAATAAGAATTATTTGGTGGAATATTTTATAATTTTTGTATGAATAATGATATGTCATTATTGTATGATTATTGAAAGAGTTTGTGATTATTTTATCATTATTGTATGACTGTCATTATTGTACGAATGATTATTTGTGTACGATTTTTTTTCATTTCATGTAGATGGATCGGCAATAGATGTACGCTGACCGGTGGTCCAAAGAGTTTATTGACGGCGTGCATTATTTTTTTAAGAGTGGCCGAAGCTAACAAGCAGAAGGGTCTTATTTGTTGTCCATGCAATAAGTGTAAGAATCAGAAGGAGTATTCTGCATCCAGGACTATTCATTTTCACTTGTTTGAGTCGGGGTTCATGCCAAGCTATAATTGTTGGACATCCCACGGAGAGCAAGGGGTTGAAATGGAAGAAGATGAAGTGGAAGACGACAATATTCCAGACTTTGCTCAGTACGCTGGATTTGAAGGAAATCAAACAGGCGAGGAGGACATAGATGCTGATTATAACGACGTTGCGGATGATCTTGGTCAGATGTTGCAAGATGCCAAGAAGGACTGCGAAAGTGAAAAGGGGGCCCATAAATTGGACAAGATGTTAGAGGACCACAGAACGTCATTGTACCCAGGTTGCGAGCAGGGGCACAACAAGTTGGATACCACTCTGGAGTTCTTGCAATGGAAGGCAAAAAATGGTATTAGTGACAAGGCATTTGGCGATTTATTGAAACTCGTCAAGAACATTCTTCCGGAGGGAAACAAATTGCCCGAGACAACGTACGAGGCTAAGAAGATAGTCTGCCCTCTAGGACTGGAAGTTCAGAAGATTCACGCATGTCCAAATGATTGCATCCTATATCACGGTGAGGAGTACGATAGCCTAGAAGCATGCCCTGTTTGTAAAGCACTACGATACAAGATTAGAGGAGATGATCCAGGTGAGGTTGACGGGCAGCTAACGAAGAAGAGAATTCCTGCTAAGGTGATGTGGTATTTCCCTATAATACCACGGCTAAGGCGTTTGTTCAGGAATAAGGGGAATGCTAGAATGATGCGTTGGCACGCTGAAGAACGTCAACAGGACGGGATGCTGAGACACCCCGCAGATGGTTCGTAGTGGCGAAACATCGATAGAAAATTTAAAGACTTTGGAAAGGACGCACGAAACATACGGTTTGGTTTAAGTACGGATGGCATGAATCCTTTTGGAGAGATAAGCAGCGGCCATAGCACTTGGCCTGTTACGATGTGTATCTACAACCTCCCCCCTTGGCTATGCATGAAGAGGAAGTACATAATGATGCCGATTATTATTCAAGGCCCCAAGCAACCTGGTAACAACATCGATGTGTACCTAAGACCACTGGTCGAAGATTTTAAATTGTTGTGGAAGACGGAATGTGTCCCCATGTGGGACGAGGACAAACAGTAGAAGTTTAACCTACGAGCGTTGCTGTTCGTAACCATCAACGATTGGCCTGCACTTAGCAACCTATCCGGGCAGTCCAACAAGGGGTACAAAGCTTGCACGCACTGTATGGATGAAACAGCAAGTACGTATCTTATGCACTGTAGGAAGGTTGTGTACATGGGTCATCGTCAATTCCTTGCAGCAAACCACCCGGTACAGAAGAAAGGCAAGCATTTTGAACATACGGTGGACCACCGTACGAAGCCTAAACATCGCAGCGGGAAAACAGTGTTTGCTATGGTTAAAGATCTTAAAGTAGTGTTTGGAAAGGGGCCTGGCAGCCAGCCTATAGAAAGCGAAGATGGTCACGCGGCGATGTGGAAAAAAAACTCCATATTTTGGGAGTTACCCAACTGGGAATTCTTGGACATCCGCCACGCAATCGACGTGATGCACCTCACTAAGAACCTTTGCGTAAACCTTCTTGGCTTCCTAGGTGTATATGGAAAGTCGAAAGATACACTGGAAGCACGTAATAATCTGAAGCATATGGAACAACGCGGCGACCTTCACCCGGAACCAGAGGAGAAAGGAAGCCATTACTTGAGTCCAGCCAGCTACACTCTTGGCAAGGCAGAGAAGGAAAGTATGTTTCAATGCTTGGAGGGCATCAAGGTACCGTCTGGATACTCCACGAATATAAAGCGAATAATAAGGATGAAGGAGAAGAAATTCACAAACCTAAAGTCTCATGACTATCACGTGTTGATGACACAGCTGCTACCAGTTATAATAAGGGGTATCCTCCCAGACAATGTCCGGGCAACAATAAAAAAGCTATGTTCTTTCATGAACGCAATTTCGCAGAAGGTCATCGATCCGGATAGGTTAGAAGCCCTTCAGAATGATGTGGTGCAATGTCTTGTCAGCTTTGAGTTGATATTTCCACCTTCATTTTTCAATATAATGACGCATCTGCTTTGTCACCTAGTGAACGAGATCGGTATTCTCGGGCCTGTGTTCCTACACAACATGTTTCCTTTCGAGAGGTACATGGGCGTTCTGAAGAAGTATGTTCGTAACCGTGCTCGTCCAGAGGCAAGCATCGCCAAGGGGTATGGAACAGAGGAGGTCATTGAATTCTACGTAGAATTTATTGAAGACCTTCGCCCAATCGGGGTACCTGAATCACGCCATGAAGGGAGACTACAGGGAAAGGGGACTCTCGGAAGGAAAGCAATAATGACGGTAGACATCTCCTCCTGCACCATCTCCTCTGGCTCCTCCGCCACCTCCTCCTGCACCATCTCCTCCGGCTCCTCCGCCTCCTCCTCCACCGTGTCCGCCTGCACCTCCCAAGACAAGGTCTCGCCAAGCTCCACCTCCTGCCAGCACAAGGGCAACGAAGAAGGCCAAAGTTGACACCACCAAAAACAAGGAGCCGCCGTACGGTTGCAGTCAAGAGGAGCTTGACGCTTATGTGGCAGGAGAAGTGAAGAGGCAACTCAAGCCTCGGAGTCCTGAAAAGAAGATACCTATCGACCCGAGCGTGAAGAATTTCTTCAAGGGAATGTCCACCGCAAACAAGGAGGCCTTAAAGCAATCGGACTATGACCGAACACTTAGGAAAGCCTATTACAGGAAATCCAAACCAGTTCCTCAGCTTGGAGAACAACCACACCAAGTGGTCGAGCCGTTGGTGACCGGCGAAGACTTTGGCATAACGGATTTCATTTCGGACACCGGTCTAACCATGGCTCAGTTGGTTGGAGGTGCACCAATCCCGAAGGCGGAAGTGGCATACAAGTTTGAACTCGGTAAACCGCTTGTCAGGCCTGAGCAGCTGCAGTCCCTACCGACACAAATGTACAAATTCCATGAATGGTACATAGAAATAAGCGCCAATGGTAGAGAGATGTTCGGAGCGAAGATCAGAAACCCCGACTTCTTGCAAGGAGAAGATGTTCTATGGATCCATTTCAAGGATGTCTTCGATCTGTACCATCGGGACGCCCTCGACGTCTCTCTTCTGAGCGCATGGATTTTGTAAGTATCTTTGAGTTCGATTTGTTTCGTTCAATAATGTGGACCCCCGTTTTTATAACAGGAATCAATCATGTAAACAGTACCATTTCGCTGGATCAAGTAGTCTGGTACACACGAATTCATAGCTGAAATACCAAATACACATACACGAGTGTCTAGTACGAATTATTACATCATAAGCCCGCAGGCATAGTTTTAAATCATCGGACCGAGCAGTCTGGAATACATCCCAAAAACAGAAGTAGATAGGGCAGCGGAGTTAAGGCAGCGGCACGCCATTGCCACAGGCAACGACCGTAACTAAGACCTACTGAGTGCCATCGTCTTCATCACCCTCCTGGTAGTAAGCGTAGGGGTCCTCTGAAGCTTCATCTCCGACCTCTGATTAAGTTTGTATGTTGCAAGGGTGAGTATCAACCGTACCCAGCAAGCCACCACAGCAACAATGCACATGATAAAGGGTATTCAAGGAATGGCTATGGTTCTTTTGCACAAAGCAAGTTTTGTAATTCTTTTCACAAGCCTAAGACCTAGCATGCATTGATCAAATTTTAATACTAGTGTTCGCATTAGACAACGACGGTTCTGTCCACCATCCATTGTGATCCCAAGGATAGCTTCCCGCCATTGAATCGTCATAGTTTTCTGAGGACGTCCACCTTCCCGCCTCTCAGGAAGTGCCTCCATCAGTATAGAAATCATTATGCAATATCCCATCCCATACAAGTTAAGAATTTAGAGTCTAGCCAAGTGTAATACATGTCCCGGTGCTCAATAACCGCGAGCACGGCTATTCGAATAGATTTGGTTTACTCACACTGCAGTGGATGTACACTTTACCTGCACTCCGCGACTGCCCAACACATGAGCCTCGTCCCAACACATGAGACTCGTCACGGCAAAGCTTTTCGATAACCTTGCATTGGCAGTACCCGCTCCATGAACCTAAATCCTCACGCACTCTAGGCCTCCATGTTTCTAGCAGTGAGAGGAGTTCTGGCTCTCCCAGGAAAGAGAAGTCTCACACACATATTAAATTATGGTTCAAGTTAAGTTCTCTCTCACACACACTCATGGCAGTCCAAACAATGGCGACACTGATGTAGGGCACGCCTCTCGGCCCTACCTCAACGGCTGTCCCACCATAGCGCACCTGCCTCGCTTAGGGGTGAACCATCTATGCAGGGATACTGCCTCCGCTCGGCTATCTACTCCGCTAGGTCTATACCCATACGAGAAGTGCGGTTGTGCGGGGGTCGTTTCATGCTTAACTTCATGGCTCGGTGCTTAATTGACCGGGGACGGTACTAGCCTTTTCCATATACCACCCAAATCCTCCGTCCGCCCCAGTCGAAAACAGTTGTTTAGTTTTATTTCTCCTTTCGCAAATCATGTCATCAATATCATGGCAATGTGGTGCTCATGTCTCCACATGCCGCATCTCAATTACCTTCCCAAAGGCAATTGCCCAAGCATATAGCATTTGATAAATATGAGTATGCATGATTCTAGAATAGCATTTCTAAGCATTTGTCATAGTTGACTAGGGACTCATACGTAAACATGTTTACGAAGGAATAAGGGGTAAACAATAATCAAGGCATGGCATAATCGCAAGTAGGATGTTCATCATTGCATGCAATTTTATTTGTAAGCAAAACAATTTCGCAATTGGGATCAACATGTTCAAGGAATAATGATGACTTGCCTTGCTCGTAGTCCTGCGGGTCTTGATCCTTGCTCGGATCCGCAACTCCCTCGGGCTCTAAAATTACGTGCGAGGAAACGATTTGAATCCGGTTAGAATTCAAATAAAGATCCAAGTAAATTCAAGAAGACATCGAGTGCGGAAGTCGGTTTCTTACATTATCTATTTTTGTTTGTGGAATAGAGCTAATCTGATCTTAATTTATCCATCCTAAACTATTTCGTGGGTATAAATATTTTATTAGCACAAGTCTTTAATTTAATCAACCCGAATATTATATGCATGTAATAGGTTAAAAATTTCTATCGCGGCTAAGTATCGGACGAAATCCTCGAATTATATAATATTGTACGATTTAATTTAGTCTATGACTAAACGACTAAATATAATACACGGCTAAAATTACTAGTAATTAAATCCGAATTTCTACCGTGAATTGATTACTTATAGAGATTACCAAATATAATCTATAACTATATTAAGTTTTGCAATTCTACGACTATAATTAATCTATAATTAAATTCTATTTATTTAAATTTTCTAAACTTCCTTAACCTCCTTCAAATTCCTTTTTTTTTATTTTTCCTTTTCTTTCTTTTGTTTTTTTTCCTCTTTTCTTTTCTTTTCTTTTTCTCTTTTTCCTTTCTATTCTTTTTCTCCCTTTCCTTTCTTTTCTCTTTCTCTCCTCCCTCTCGGCTTCTTTCTATCTCTCTCTCTCTCCCGGCTCTTGCTCACCCGGGCGGTGACGGCGGTGGACGCGAGAGGGGGGTGAAGACGGCTCACCAGCGGCGGCGGCGGCGACGATGGCGACGGCAGCGCAAGTCGCGGCACGGCGCAGTGGCTTTGCGGCGGCGGCGCGGCGGCACAACGACGGCGGCGCGTGGAGAGGGGGAGAGGGAGAGGAGGAGGGAATGGAGTGGGGTGGAGAAGGGGGAAGGGGCCGGGGTTTTTATTGGGGAGAGGGGGGGAGAGTAAGGGGAGAGGGAAGAGAGAGGGGGCGGGGGACGCGACGGCGGCACGGCGGCGCGTGGCGCGAGGCGGCGATGGGACGCGCGCGCGGCGACTGGACGTCGACGGCGACAGCGGCGACGCGACGGGCGGCGACGCGGCGGGAGAGCGGCGTGGCGGGGCGCGGGGCACGTGGCGGCGATGGGACGCGCGCGTGGCGACGGGACGTCGACGGCGACGGTGACAACGGCGACGCGACAGGCAGCGACGGCGCGCGGCGGCTCGCGGCGCGAGGCGCGGGACGGCGACACGACGGCGACGGGACAGCGGCACGGCGACGCGTGACAGGGCACGGGGCGCGGGGCGGTGAGCGCGCGGCGCGAGGCGATGCGACGGCGGCGTGGCGCGGCAGCGGCGATGGCGATGGTGCGCGGCGCAGCGGTGGCGGCAAGACGCGTCGGCGACGGCAGAGGGGAGGCGAGGCAGCGCGCGGCGCGCGGGGCGCGAGGCAGCTTGGCAGAGGAGGGGCTAGGGCTAGGAAATGCGATGCACGGGGACACGACGGTACGCGGCGTGACGGCGACGGTGATGACGACGGCAGAGGAGGGGGCTGGGTTAGGGGGACCACGTCGAGCACCTAGAGTGAAATGAACAGTGCATTTTCCTATTTTTCTCATTTTAGTCTATTTCTTTTATAAATTTGATTCCACCATTCCTAATTTTTTGCATATATGGATTTTACTCAATATTTGTGTTATCTTAACTAATGAATTCACCCTAGACTAATATTACCCATATTTTATTTATATAATTTATTTGAATTTTTAATTAGGGTTAATTCTTATTCCATCGCATTTAAATTTAATTGATACAAATATGGTCGTGGTAATATTTTATTTATTTCAATCCACACCTAATCTTTATTTTAAATTATAATTTATTTATTTCTTTAACCAACCTAATTTCAGGGTTAATTCCTAATTAATTTTTCCTCTATTTGTAATCGATGAACTCCGAGATCAAAATCCAATAAAATCATTGAACAAAATCGGCATGATGCAATTTATTTATAAAGTTTTCGAAGGTCCGCATTTTTAGAATTTAATTTTTATTGGTCGAATTTTAGGGTGTTACAAATAATTAGCTCCTGGCATATATGTAAGCAATAATAATTTCCTTTCATTGTTGTAGAATGGAGATTCAAAGGGCCCGACGGCGGGGGGTTTACGATACTGGGTTCATCGACCCTCGGAAAATCAACACCGAAATGCTCGACAAGTACGAGAAAGATACAGAGGACAATCTCGTCCATCTCCTAACACAGCAGCATTACAAGACGTTCATACTATTGCCGTACAACACAGAGTGAATTTTTATTGTCGTTCGAACAAATTTCATTCCCATACATATAACATATACATTCTGATATTTATCTTATCTCACGCATATTCCAGTTTCCACTGGGTCCTGTTCTTTTTTGACTTGGCCGCATGCAGAGTCACTGTGTACGACTCAATGAATAAAGAGGAGAAGGTTTTTGACAAGGTCTTCCAACTGATAGACAGGTAATATAATGCCATCTATTCCAAAGTCGCGGGACTCTGTTGCTATTATGTTGATGTTGGGTAATATTTAATTAATCATAGCTTGCAACTGCACATGTAGGGCTTGGGATCAGTTCCGTCAATTGGTCCGCGGGACTTGGAAAGAAAAACTTGGACAGAGGTTTCATTTTCCAGTGAGTACATGCATGATCCAAAATTATATTGAATTGAATCTCTAGTTACAGTTAATATAAAGAGTATATTAAATCTCTCATCGTTTCTCATGTAGTGTGCAAAGCAGGACAAGGGAACTAACTTATGCGCTACTACGTACGCGAGTATGCCCACTGCCTATCAAACCAAATATACACCAAACGAGAGCTCGATGTATGTATACATAAACCATTCAAAATTTCATTGCGTATTGATTTGTTAAGTTGTTTATTAATTTCATATATTGATATGTCATTATTTTTCGAATGATAGCGTATTCACATGAGGGAAAAACTCCCACACAAGGATTTTATCACGGCTGTTCAAGAACAACTGATGGGGTTCATCAACGAAGAAGTCCTTAATCCCGATGGTGAATTCTACTACGACGGATCGACAA
This sequence comes from Oryza sativa Japonica Group, assembly GCF_034140825.1. Taxonomy (NCBI): domain Eukaryota; kingdom Viridiplantae; phylum Streptophyta; class Magnoliopsida; order Poales; family Poaceae; genus Oryza; species Oryza sativa. Next base: position 2,810,386 of record NC_089038.1, on the reverse strand, counting down.
TTTGTAACGTCGGTCCTTCCTCTTCTGACGTAACGCAGGCGACGAAGTCGTAGCTATAGCTAGCGAGCAAATGGATTGTACTATACATGCATGTATATATATATATATATATATTTATATATGTACGTACATTTACTTTAGTGTTAATATATATTTTGGTAACATATATGTACATAAAATGTTAAAATGTTAAGTGCTTTAAATTATAAATATGTGTGTAATATATGTATTTATACATATATACATACGCATATATATATATGTATTCTATATACATGCATATATATATATATATATATATATATATATATATATATATATATATATATATATATATATATATATATATATATATATAAAGGGGGGTTACGAACCGGGACTACAAACGATTTCTCCACCAGTGGTGGTTTCATGGAGATCACTAATAAATTTAATACGAAAGCTAGCTTTAATTATTCAATTACGGGCATGCTTACTCATTTCTTTATCCCAACTTGTCAGACAATAATTGTACGTTAGGCATCCCCTTAGTTATAGGCTAGTACTTATCTACACACAACTATAAAAGCAAAAGAAGACGAATCATCTAGTGGACTTCCCTTTGACGGAGGGCAGGTTAACCCAAATAATATAAATTATGACTTCACTACATACGTTAGGGTCGTCGTCGTCCTCAGTCGACTTCGCTAATTTGATTCGCATGAATTTACTACAAATGAATATTAGTATGCATGCATTATATTTAGTACAAACTACAAGATGATAATAATTATTTCTTGGTCTTTGGGTTAAGGGTGGTTGTGCCTTATATTTTGGAATGGAGGGAGTAAAATATGTTCAGATTTCTTTTTTTTTGTGCGTGGAAAATTCAGTTCTATTTCTTGACCCCCTTGTAATGTTTTCAATTTTTTTTTCAATACTGAATACAGCCTGGTGTCAATTAAGATGGCATAACTTAAAATGCTACGATATAATTAATAAAACAATGTATATGAAATCAAGAACAATATTTTCTTATACTTGTATTTTCTTTGCTATTATCACACTACACCATGTCAAAGAATTGCCCACAGATGTGTGTGGGTAAAAATAGAGAATCAACATCTAACCTTCTGTCTGTCGGTAAAAGCTTGTGACATACCATCTGTCGGGAACTCTATGGTTTTCTAGGGGCAAACTTTCTGTCGCTGATTGTTAATCTCGTGTCAAACTGTCTGTTGGAAAGACCTTCCAACCCACTATCTGTTGGTATATAACTGCTCGTCACCTGGACCCTAGATCCAGCCTAGCTCCTCTTGATTCTTCAAGCCGCCGCCGCCTCACTAGCTTTCTTCCACGCGCCGTTAGACAGCAGCTCGTCGGCGACCTCCTCCTCATCTCCTATCTGGCGTTCGGTGGCCTTTCGAGGGCAGAGAGGCACGGTGGGGTGCATCCGCACAGATTGGTGCGGAGTTGCGGCCAGGCGAAGGCAGCTAGGCGGAGTGGACACCGGATGGGGCGCAGGTTGATGGACATCCGGTTCTAGAGTTATTTGGGGATGACAAAAGTACACAAATGGTTCTCGCCCATGCTATCAAATAATCAAAATACTAATTATACTGCAATGATTGATATTGTTGTCTGACTGTTTGTTGTATCTCACTATAGATAGGTCTGTCGGGAAAGCTAACATATCTAGGTCATACTGTCTGTCGGTGGATTCCATTAACGACAGGCTACTCAGGGACACACTCTTTCTATCGGTAAAGGTCTTTTCCGACAGATAAGATGACGTGAAAGCTGGCCTCTGCCGACAGATGTTCTGTTGGTGCTTTTAGGACATGGTGTAGTGTCATCTTATGAAGATGGCATCTTTCAATGGAAATTACTCCCTCTGTTTTAGGTTATAAGACGTTTTGATTTTGGTCAAAGTCAAACTACTTTAAGTTTGATCAAGCTTGTAGAAAAAAGTAGTAAAATTTTCAACCTAAGACAAATTTATTATGAAAATATATTCAATTATTGATTTGATGAAACTAATTTAGTATTATAAATATTACTATATTTGTATATAAACTTAATCAACTTGAAACAGTTTGACTTTAACCAAAGGCAAAACTTTTTATAGCCTAAAATGGAGGGAGTAACTACCTACATTCATTTGGAGCATGTGGAAGAGCCATAGCACTTTTAGTAAATCCAGCTGTGGCAAAACCAACTGGTCATTAATTTGGAGCATGTGGAAGAGCTATAGCACTTTTAGCAAATCCAGATGTAGCAGAAGCAACTGGGGATCTATCCCATTCCCTGGAATGGTAGTGATGCTCATGTGGTGCTCAGATATAGTTGTACAAAACAATTATATATGAGAGTGCGTTACCTTTAATTAATTCCCATAGTTTGTTTCTATTACATGGCTACAAAAGCACATGCATGCAGTGCGTACCTAGCTAGTATATGCTTGTAACTTAGAATAAGGCGGATGATTGAAAAGGTTTGATCACTGTGACATGCATTAAACCTTTGGGCTAATAATATAGAAATGTAGAGTGCATGTCCCTGGAATGGTAGTGATGCTCATGTGGTGCTCAGATATAGTTGTACAAAACAATTATAGATGAGTGTACGTTACCTTTACTTAATTCCCATAGTTTGTTTCTATTACATGGCTACAAAAGCACATGCATGCAGTGCGCTCCTTGTAACTTAGAATAAGGCGGATGATTGAAAAGGTTTGATCACGCTGGCATCCACTGTGACATGCATTAAACCTTTGGGCTAATAATATAGAAATGTAGAGCGCATGCAACAGAGGCATAAATCCTAGATGGGCGCAAGTTCTACGTCTTGTTATAACTCCCTGCTATCATAGCAGTTTGTAGCTTCCAAGCTTGACTGGGATATCAATCAGGTGCGTAGTTGATCAGTGATTATACTGGGAGGTGTAACGGATATTCATTCAGTTTTATATATCCTGGATCAGTTGTTGTCCTTGATCTCTTAACATGTAATTTGCGTTAATCTTTTGTCCTTGTGGACTAACATGTACCCATTCACTATAGCAGGGTCGGCGATGCCTGGATGGATGATTGGCTTGCAGCTCTTCTGGAATGCGTGGATGATCCGGTTGGCAATACTCTCCAGCTTCGTGGCACAACTCCTCCTCGTCTTCCTCGCCGATGTTCGCCGCCGTAAAGCCACAGGCATGGAGACGTTGGTCCTGTGGCTGGCGTACCAGTTGGCTAATTGGGCCCCGACGTTCGCGCTTGGCAAGCTGTCCTCCATCGGCGGCAGCACACCGTCGTCCCAGTCGGTGCAGCTGGTGACGATCTGGGCCGCATTGCTGATGTTCCATGCTGGTGGTCCGGACAACATCACCTCCTACTCCTTGGAAGACAACATCCTATCATGGCGCGACATGATAGGGTTTTTCATGCAGGTGTTGGGAACAATCTATATACTGTACAAGAATGTATTCTTCAGTAGCGGCGGCACGATTGTCCGGGTGTCCTCATCAGTCATGTTCATCATGGGCATTGTCAAGTATGGGGAGAGAGCATTCGCTCTGCGGCGCGCCAAGCTAGAGAAGATGCGAAGTTCAAGCCAAAAGGAGGCCGAGCAGAAGAAGCCAATAAAACTAAGCAATAGCATCCGAAACTTAAGGCGTATAGGCCGCAGGAAGATGGACAATAACGAGCAAATCCTGCTGGCGGCTCATGACATGCTCCATATCACCAAGGGCGCCTTCATCGACAATATGGCTTACGAGCATGATGTCGACAAACAAGAGATTGTCCGCCCTGAAACCTGGAATGAGAATGAGATGTTGTACGATGTGGTGGACATGGAGCTCTCCCTCATGTATGACATCTTGTACACCAAGGCAGCCATGGTCCACACATGGGGTGGCTATGCCATCCGTTTCTCCTCCCATTTCATCACATCTGCAATGTTCTTGCTGTTTTGGTCTCAGAGCAAGGAAGGTCTGCAGCAGCCTGACGTTTTGATCACCTATATCGTACTGGGTGGCATCGTCATCCTGGATATCAAATGGCTCCTCAGAGCAGTGGCCTCGACATGGACCTATTCCTTCTTGCATGATAGGCCACGCTCCTGGCTTCACCATTCCCTTCTGTGCTCAGGGAAATGGCGCATGATTCGCCGTTCCATCGTCTCCCTGGATCCGTCGAGGTTCTTTTCCAAGGATCATCCAACAACTAGCTATAGGAGGTGGCTAGGAATCATTGGGCAATACAACTTGTTTGACGAGTGCACTCGTGACATAACATGGAAGTTGAAGATGTGGAAATCAGTGTTGGAATTAGTTTCACTGGATGACCGTTGGATGGAGTACAGATACCACAACTCGTTGGGCTTTCATATGTTATGCTATCAGTCATCAGATGTTAGGAACCTTATGTTCGAAAGTATATGGGAATGTCTCAAGTCAGCGTACCCGCCTATTATTCCTGACAAGCAGCCGCCCATGGTGCCCGCATTGGAATTACCAGAACAAGTAGCGGCGGTGTTGGCGGAACCGCAAGCAGCAATGCATCGGGAACTAGAAGAGGCTCTGGACTTTGCACCTGCATTCCAAGAGACCATCCTTATCTTGCACATCACCACAGACATCTTCCTCTTGATCAGTGGTGAATATGCATCATCGTTGCGGCATGTACGGGCGATCAAGGCACTGTCGAATTACATGGTGTTCCTCGTCGTGGTGCGCCCAAGCATGCTACCAGGCCTTAAGCTACGCAGCCTGTACGAAGGTGCCCTCAAAGCACTGAACGAAATTAAGGGCAACCAATTACAATCTTCTGTTAATAACAGCGTGGAAGGAAAGAAGAATCTCGCCCAACTCCTAATAGACAAGGAGAAACAGCCCAAACCCATGAGGCCGATGAATATCAGCAACTGGAGGCCAGGATATAGTACCCACAAGTCGAGGCCAGAACTCGCAAGTGCTCTTTTCGACCAGAATATAATTCTCTCTGACGGAACTAGCTTCGCCTTGGCGCTGCTAAGTCGGGTAATGAAAATCCCAGGAGAAAAGTCCAACATTACGACGCCCAAAACCTTCAGCTCCGAATCCCCTGGCTTCGATAGGTATAAAAGACTTAAGCAGTTGATTCCTGAACTGAAAAAATGGGACAAGGAGGACTTCTCTATGTCGGAAATGCTGGAACATATCTTCATGGCATGGGTGCGTCTTCTGATGTTTGCGTCGGTCCGATGCACAAGGGATTCCCATGCCAAGCAGCTCGCCTGTGGCGGCGAGCTCACAACCATCCTCTGGATCCTCAATGAACATGCTGGCGTATTTCGCATTGATCACAGGGATGGCAAAAAGAAAAAGCCTGAAGAGTTCTTTTCCTACTAACATGCTGGCGTATCATATTTCGTATTTCGTACTAGTGTATTTTTAACTGCAGCAAATTGTTTAGGACTCCATCTCGATATTTTGTTTTCCAGTGTAACTCACTTTGTATTTGCAGCGTTATCAATGTATGCACAAGGAATTACCGTGCCGGGAGCCCGGGACAAAAGTTTCTGTAAGATTAATGAAATTTCGAATGGATGCAAAGGTTAGTTAATTAAAACAAGTAATTAGCAAAGTTTTAAACGTGAACAATTACATTACTTAGACTTCGATAATCGCAAGCTATAGATGTGAAATATATATATCTGAGGAAGAAGAAATTCAATATTAGCAGCTTTAATTAGTATGGACATTTAATTTTTCAGCGAAAAGTAGCCATATATAGTTGAACGAAACTACATTTGGTGGCACTCTGCCAAATCAACATTTCTTTTTCATGTATTCTTGAAGTTGCCAGCTGATTGGGCCGACTTCGATCTGGGATCCTTGGAAATTTAACAGAAAAGTTGCCATATATAGTTGAACGAAACTAGCTTTTGGCGCATGTTATTAGTTAACAACATTTACCCGCTGCCGTCACATGCAGGCACATTGAGCAAGTCACGAGGTACTATCTCCGTCAGCCGCCAAAGACTTGGTTTATCTGCCGTCGTTTTCTCAATTTCATGCGTTACTATCTCCGTCAATATACCCCCGCTCCGCCCCAAAATAAAACAGAACATTTTATTTTTAAAAAAGTGGATACTTGTAAATTGTATTATTTAATATTATGCCTGTCAAATCATTTGATTCATATAGGAAAGTATTTTCGTGATGCTAATTTTGTTGTTGTTGATAATATATAATGCAAGAAACTAAAGTTCACTATAATATTACATACGTTAGGGTCGTCGTCGTCCTCCGTCGACTTCGCTAATTTGATTCGCATGAATTTACTACAAATGAATATTAGTATGATATTTTATGTGTATGGATGGAAATATATATGCTTGTCTAGGCCAGATCTTATTATTTAGTTTTAGATGTACTCCCTCCGGGTTGATAATACTTTTCGTTGATAATACTTTTCGTTTTGGACAAGAGCACGGTCTCCAAAAATAACTTTTACAACTATTTTCTATTATAATTTATATTGAAATATCAATAAATATGTGATTTTATTGAAGTACTTTTTAAGACTAATCTATACATATAGTTTTCATATTTGCAAGATAAATATTTTAAAAATTATTTATAGTTAAAGATTTTAAAGTTTGACTTTACCCTTATTCAAAACGACTAATATTATCAGTCCGAAGGGAGTATATATAGGGGTATAATCACTTAATCAGGAAACGAGGGTTAAAGACTAATATTGGCAGCCCATTTTTGACCGAAGAAATCGTATGGCCGCCGAAAACATTATGTTTTCTTGTAGTGGTTTCAGCTGGATGGCAAATGCTGTTTAATTTACACCCGATGTGTTATCGAGTTCCTTATCATTCAATTTGAGCTCTGTTCTGTAGGTACTCTCGTCTTCTTCCTCACCTTGTTTTGGCGGCATCGCGCTTCCAACATCACCTGCCGAGCATCGTCTGGCTGACAAAATATTTTCCAGCTGTGGGATTGTCTAGTTTTCAGCTACATGAAAATGTACACATATTGACTTTTAAATGGCTAGGAATACACCAAGATTCGTGCACTACAGTAAAAATCGATCTCGAGACACTGTCAACTATCAACCATTGGTTATTTCAAAGTTCAAATCTAAGGAATGCAATTTGTATGGGCTGACATCCAAATTTGACAATAGGTCAAATTTAGATTAAATATAGAAGTGGTTCAGAACATTCAGGCAAAAGACGGTCTCACCGCACGTGTTTAGATGGTAAAAGTGGACAATGAACTTCGGTCAGGCTACAGGTTTCTAAGAGGTCTGACTAGTGAGGCCAATTTGGCTATTTTCATGTTACGTCCAGAAATTTAGCCTAAATTTTCAGACTATTTTGTGTATTAAATCCCTGTCTAGGAATCAGCTAGGGTACAAAATGATAAATTAATATACAGATCCAAATGTAAATAAATCGTAAAATACTTACACACTGGTGGAGAAACCATTTGTACTCCCAGTTGGTAACCCCTTTACTCCTAAGTTTCCAACCGGGAGGAGGAATCCGGGACTAAAGATGCCCATCTTTAGTCCCGCTTGAAATAAGCGGTACTAAAGATGGATCCTTAGTCCCGGTTGGTAACACCAACCGGGACAAAAGACGGTTGCATCTTTAGTCCCGGTTAGTGTTACCAACCGGGAGGACTAATTTTTTTTTCTCCTTCGGCTTTTTCTTTTATTTTTCCTCCTTTCATATCTTTTCATTCACAGACGATTCACAGATTCATCACAAATACATCACAAATTCATTCACAATATCCATTCATAGATTCATTCACAACATCACAAATACGTTCACAATATTGATTCACAGATTCATTCACAACAACGATTCACAGACTCATTCACAACATCGCAGATTCATTCACAATATCGATTCACATATTCATTCAAAACATTCACAAATCACAACATCCACAAATCATAAAAAAAAAGATAAAAAAACTCAAAAAAATCAAATCACCCCCATCCCGCAGCTTCTTCTCCGTCCGGATCTGGGGAGGGGAGGGCGAGGCCTCCGGCCCGCGCCGGGCCACCGCCGGCCGGCCTCCATCCCACTGGCCCTCGCCCGGCCGTTGCCGGCCCGCGCTCTTCCTGCATCCCGCCGGCCGGCCTCCCTACCGTTGGCTCGCGCCCGGCTGCCACCGGCCCACACTCAGCCTCCATCCCGCCGCCGGCCGCCTCTGCTTCTGTCGCGGCCTGCCGGAGGGGAGGGGAGGGGTGGAGGGGGAGAGGGAGTGGAGGGGAGGAGGGAGAGAGGGAGGGGAGGGGAGGGGAGCTGGAGAGAGGGTGAGAGAAGAGCAAGGGGAGTATGGAAGGAGAAGGATGGAGAGGATGCATGCACAGGATGGAGATAAGGGAGGAGAAGAAAAATTGATAAGGATGGGAGATGGAGAGAGAGAGGGGCTGTGCATGCACAGGATGCAGAGAGAAGCGCCGGAGACTTGGTGCGCGCGTGTGGGTGGACGTTTTTCTTCCTGGTTGTTAAACAACCGGGACAAAAATAGATCTTTAGTCCTGGTTGGTTACAGAAAAAATCCACAAGCATACGGATATACCATTATAGCATTTCACCCGGGAGTATTCCAGGGTATCGTATTTATTTAATTCTAAGGGAAGATATTGAAAGAGAGAACCATGCTAATGATTATATACATATATATTACTTGCCTTCATCAAAGCCTAGTAGGGGTTAATTCAGCATATGGGTAGAGTGACACGAAGCGAAGCTTTTAGATTCCCTCTAATAATGATCCTAAACTAAGTAGTCGCTTTTAGATTCCCTCTAATAATGATCCTAAACTAAGTAGAAGGAGAAATAGAAAAGAACTCAATTCCTATACTTCTAATATACACTCAATCTTTAGTCTACAATTGCTAGTATACAATCATGTGGCCAATATCCCCTAATAGTGCCCTCCTGGTGTTTCGAGAGACCACCCTGGGTTGCCGAATTCCTTACGACAACCTGTCATGGCCGTCCAACCGGGGCTAAATACGGAGGAATTTGTCTTAGGAATATATACTATCGTGGAGGAAGACCTGTACTGAGCTATCATCATCAGCGGCCCACCTCTACAGATCCGTAGCATATATGCCCAGATAATGATACTTATTAATCTAAGTACCTCGTTTACATTAATAAATACCACTCTGGGAAGCTAACCATACAATTAATACGACACAAATGTAAAGTAAAGCCGATACTCAGACTAAACAAAGTACCGAAAGTATATAAAGAAGAATATTTCATTAATGCTGGAAGTCTTACAAAAGCCGATAGAAAAGATACTAGAGCCATACCCGAACTCTTTCGAAGACTCCGAGGACTCCGAAAACTATTCTATTCTACTTTAGTTAGCACAAAAACTACTAAATAAAGTGTAGAGAGAAATCTTGAGCTTGCTTGACTGTGTTGAGAAGTGAAGTGAGCTCCTCCTTTTATAGGGTCGGTATGACGGTTATGGAGAAGGCAAAATGTCCTTTCTGCCCCTGAACCGTCATTGGCAAGTGATCCTGGATGACCATGTGTAGGGCCAGCCGGAGCCACAGCTGCCAGGGGTTCGGCCGAACCTGGGTCGGCCCAGCAGGCCCCCAAGTACAGTAGAGTGGCTGACAGGTGGGTCCTCATGATGGTTATGGTAGTTGATGCAGTTTTCAGGACGGTTACACCTATCATGTGGGCCCATCTTATCCATATGCTTGCTTAGGAGTGAGTTTTCCTCATTTCTTCTCATTTTATTTGCTCAGTACATGCAACAAATTATTCTCCAAGTACAAGTGGAACTAAATTATTTCAAAACAAAATATGCATTATGAGCATAACCAATTCTCTATTATTTTAGTTATATTAGCGGTCGAAATTGGTCTATAACGACCGTCAACAGGGATCAATTTTAGATGAATTTTGCAAGTTGAATGGCTCAATTCGTTATTCATATGAACTATATATGAATTTTAGAAATTTTGAGCCATTTAAATGGATTTCTGGAATTATTATCGATTTATGACGCAATTAATAATTATTTTACAAAGGGAAAAGCCGATTGCTGATGTCAGCAAGGGGAGAGGTGTGGACCACATCCACAAAGGGCAGGCCCCACTAGTCAGCGGAGCCAAAGGTGCTAGTCGACCGTGGACCGAGTCCACAGTGGCGGTGCACGGCGGAAGGGTGGGTTGGCTCGCTAGCCAACCCGACTGGGCGGTGGCGGCGCCAGCCTGACGACCACCGGCGGCAACACCGGCTGTGAGTGGCGGCACGGGGAGCGGCGGAAGGAACCGAGAAAAAGGAGATGGGTGCTCACCGAGGGGCACGGAGATGGAGGGAGGTGGCTGGCAGAGCTCAGGGCGAAGGAAGGCAGCAGCGCTCCGGTGATGGGCGGCGCCCTGGAAGAGGCGGACGGGCTTGCCCTCGATCTAATAAAGAGAATGGAGGGATTAGACGAGGAAGGAGAGGCACGAGGCGGCGGCAAAAGCGGACTCCGGCGATGGATGTCGAAGGCGAGGAGGCGGCCGAGGTGCTGCACAGCGCGGCAAAGCCGTTGGCGGTGGAAGCACGACCGGACGAGCCTTGCCTCGCCGTCGGGGAGCAGCTAGAGACAGTGGAAGAGACGGCGATTGAATTTCGCGGTGGAGGTAATGATTTGGCTGTCGGTCTATGAGGGCGAAGTGGTGGCCGAGGTAGCTCCCGCGGTGGCGAAGCTAGCGGCGGTGATTGCACGGCATGATGGTGGCCCTAGCTTTAATCCAACTAATTAATTGAATCTTAGCCTAAACATGGTCATCTTCTGCTTATGCGGAAATTAATTGATCTAACTGACGTGAGATGAAGCCATTGCTTCTCTTCTTTCTTCTTCTTTGTTTCTTCTGTACTGAGATACCTCACGAACCCCTTCTAGTGTCTAATCGATCGGACGATTGAATTAGGGTTTATGCTTGGAGAGAGTTAAGTAGTCACTCAGCCTCCCTCCTTCTCTTTCTTTATATAAGCGACACTGGTGGGGCTCGGGGGTTTTCTCAATCTAAAATTCGAATCTATTTTGTACCGATCACACAAAACAGATTTATCTCTTAGTTTATTTCTTGTTAGGATAGGAAAATCGGTGGGATTTTATCCTTATCCTAACTAACCGGCATTAGCCGATAAAATTAACCAACATTCTCCCCTTGATTTTGAGACTAGCTGACGAGTTTATCAAATAAAATAGCTCCCCAAGCGATGTGTTTTCAACAACATTATGCGTCACCGAGACAACAAGACATACAGTTCACTATAGTATCCAAATAAACTCAAGCTTAACTTAGTGGGTGTTGATTGAAAATTAAGTCCCCCTCATCTAGGATCTTAGTTAGGCTCTTATTTATACATGTATTGGCCAGAACATATCTTAATTAATCTTAACTTTATGAGCCTTTAAAGTATGGATCCATGAGCAAAAGCTTAGCTTAATAATAATTCGATCCCAGGACATATCTTTCACAACTATATCAAAGTGTTAGGCAGAAAGCACACAACATGTTGTTACTAGAATAGAAAACCGTGTTTGATTAGTGCACAACTTATAACACAGTATAATTGAGTGGTTTACACCTTTTGAGTGGTTTATAAGCGCTATTTACCACTCTTAGTTTTGGGAAATATTCTTATATATATGATTAATCATAACATGCTTTAAAATCTAATTGCATCATCGACTATGCAGTAAGAGATTATTTTGGAGCTTTTCCATGGTTATTGCTCCCCTATGCGTGGACATAGCTTAATCTGAATAAACTTTATAAATATCCACACATCTCACAAAATGAGTGTCTAAATGCCTCTAAACTTCTGAGATCATTGGACTTTAGAAATATGAGCATGTTACTTAAGATTGTCATGCAAATAATGCAAAACATTCTTAATACCAGTGGTCTAGTCTGGATTTAATTAAATACTGCCAAGATTCCCAGTAAAAATATATGCCAAATCTGTATGCATCCAGATTTGAGCTAATCTCAAGCTTCTCTCTGCTGAATCATAAATGATTATCTTTATAATTTAATTTTAGCTTGACTAACTATAACTAAATTCTCTCAAATTATTTCTTTATGTCAATATATGACTTATTGATATAAGCCAGTACTCCTTCAGACCAAAATAACTCAGGGAAAAATTTTCTCGGTTTCTAACAGCAATATGCATTGCTTGACAATAAAATGTCATTAGTATAGAGTACCGGTGAATGAAATTCCCACCTTTAATTTTCATGCACTTGTCCACCTCACTTGAATTGTTCGAAATTTCCATTAGAGTCAGGCTTAATTTTATTAACCCACTTAAATGGCCCAGTATTTTGACTCATTCAGAAACTTCTACAAAATTCTTTATTTTGTTCATCAATCTCAATTATTCTTGTATGGTTCAAAAACCATTTAGATGAACACTTTAATGTCTTATTTTGTTCATCCATCTCAATTTATTCTTAGATGGTTGGAAAACCATTTGGATGAATGCTTATTTTTAATGTCTTATAAGGTGAACAAGCTTTATTTAGTGTTTACCACCATAATCAGATCTCATAACTTCATTTGATTTTAGCATTAGTGTCTTACATTTCTTAAAGGAAATCGGAGGTCGCTTATGGGTAAACATAGCCATAAATAATCATTTGTTGGCTAATTTCTTAACTTAGTGAAATTTTCACTTAAAGCTAAACAATGCCATTAAAATCTAAGGGAAAGAATATCTCTATCTCATTAGACGTTCCAAACTCCCCTAGGTATGTGACATAAGCGACAATGACACAATTTCAATGACGTCTTACTTCCATCATTATAGAATAATTATTGTCCTCATTCTTATTTAAGCTTAGTTCACTAATGATGCAGCAGAATTTAAAACATCATCAATGCTTGATTAAGTCCACAAATGGATTTCTTAAGTATGCACCCCATATGTGACTTGTCTTTCCATAACAAAACCCTCAAGCTATGTTATGTATATTTAATTGTGCAAGTCACAAAATTATAACATCCACATAATGGAGCTATGAGTCATAAATGAGGTAGAATAATCTTCTCTTATTAGAGCTCTTGATGAGCTCCCACTTATTTTATTATTTATGTAATGGAAGCATAATACCTTATGAACTTGAATCACTTGATTTACTTTAGCTTTATCTAAGTAATAATAGATGTCAGAAATTTCTAAGGGTGAAGTGTCTCGACCTTAATGAGACGTATATTCTCCCCTAGAAATGTGGCCGAAAAATAATGCCATAATTTCGACAATGTCTCATAATGATTCAACCCAAAATAATGCCATTAATCTTCTTATTTAACTACTTTCTTAAATCAGGACATTAAGCATGTCCCTATTGCTTGCAAAGAACTTACAGAAGAAAATTTCAAGAGTAGCATACATAGGACATAGAGGCAATTTTATTTCCCCTTGAGAGGAAAGTGAGCTTTATTATTATTAAATTTGGAGTTGCTACAACCCCTTAGTAAAGCTTCATCTTTTCCATCAAATGACAAGATTAATAGGATCTTACATAGTTTGCCTCTTAGTCTTCTATATTTCTTATTGATTTGTGGAATGATGAACCAAGTCAATTATGGTCCACTTTGTCTTAGTATTACAACTCTGAAAATGACCGTAGCCTAATGGGAGAAGAATCATATGAAATGGACAAGTGGCGCATATGAAATGTGTGATGTCCATCCCACTATGTTTGCACGCCACGCAATTTTTTTGTGCTACCTTTTAAATTATGGCGGCAAATGTGCATAGGCACTAAATTTGTACTAAGCATTAGTCTTGACAAACTTCTCAAAATTCTCCCCTGACACTAACAGGGATGATAATCTTAATATTTATGAGTGATATGCCAAACATAACATTATATTGGCCTTCTCCCAGGTTAAAGATGCCTCTTGAGTTTAGGGAAAATTAGTCACAATAGCTGCGGGAGCCACAAGGAATCCTTTGTGATATATAGGACCTGATACCTGTGATACTCGTGCAAGAGAATAGTTAATATGTCTATTCCATTACAATGGGATCCCGTTTTGTAGCAGCCCTCTAGAGATTAACCTAAACAATCAAGACTTTCCTACCCAATCAAGAGATGCAGAGTACTCAAAGCTAAATGAACTAATTACGTAAACCCACGCGTACGAGACTTACCTACCCCTTCGAGTCTGAATTTTATGGCGTTAGATTGATTTCCTGGTTAATCGTCACTCGTGAACTATACGTCTGAATGGTACCCTTATCAAGCTTGGATATCAGTTTCAAGCTACCAGTGCTTGGACAGCAGTAAACAAGATGTACACCACTTGAATAATTGTGTGTTTAATTAACAATGCTGGTACCCCATCAAGGATTTATAGGCACTACTACAGAAAAGGATATGTGTCGGTTGCCAACCACATATGGGTGCCGAATTTGGCAACAGGAACCTTTTTGAGTTCTCTCAAATGTGCCGGTTTAAGGTCCTAGGAATGAAAAAAAAAAGAGACCGGCTCGATGCATGCATCGAATAAGTCCCCTTCACCCCAACCAGATCTGATTACACTTTTAATTACATTTAATCCAAGAAAATGCAAGAACACTAATAACACAAGAACATCAACAACACAAGCAATGAGAGGGGAGGGGAGGGCGCTACCGCCGGGTGGTGCGGTGGAGAGAGAGGGATAGGGAGGAGGCGGAGAGGATAAGGGGGAGAGAGGGGGGTAATAAAAAGAGTGAGTGAGGGGCGATCAAAAGGGAGAGATATAGGTGGAAACAAGTCGTGATTCGGCTTATTCTACTCAGTCTGTCGGTTTTCTTAACAAGTGCCATTTTTTTTATAAAAACAAACCTACAATATAAATATAGTTATCGGTTCTTGAAAAACCAGGACCTAAAACATATTATAGGTAACGGTTTTTATTTAAAGCGGACCCTATCTCTCAACAAAGGTACCGGTTCTAGCCGATGGTGTGCCATGGATGCGCGTTTTGGGTGGAAAACGCACAATAGCTAGGTTTCGGTTTTAACATTTCCGGCAAATATACTGCCGATCGTTATGTTATTGCATGCGCTTCTACAATTTCATTCACCAAAAGGCTAATATGCTGGAGTGCATGCTAGCATGATGATCAACATTTTAAATCATTTGCGCTATTCTAAGCTAGTAATAGGTATGCACTGTGCTTTTGCTAGCCACCTAATAGAAACAAACTAAAGGGACTAAAAGTAACGCACTGATCTATAAATATCAATTGTTTGTACAACTATATATTATATCACCACATGAGGATCACTATCATATGCGGGAATATGTGGGATCCCAGTTGCTTCTGACACAGCTGTATTTCCTAAAACTCTCCTATTCCACAATCTCCAAGTGAATCTAGTTAATTAGTAGTTAACTAATTTCCTTGAAGAAATCTCTCTTCTCAAAATCATATGGAATGAGTGTTCTTGAGTTCATGTTTTAGCTTACAACATTTCAAATTACAGCATATTAATTTCACAGGGATTTAGGTCCTGTTTGGGACTACTCCAGATTTTAGACCCATAATAGACTTGAAGTTTATACATTCAATTACAGTTGCTTTAAAAATTTAAGTTTCATCTGCAATATGCACAAAAACTTTATCTAAATGTTATCAATGTAATCATAGATCTAGATCCATGAATTTGTGAACCTAGGAATATCCAGCTCCGAGAAATTTTGGATTCAGAGTTGTGCCAAAGAGGGCCTTAATATTACGCGTAATGGCGGAAACAGAACTCCAGTCTCGGACATAAATTTTAAGAATTTAAACATTGTTTTCTTCTGACCTGAAAAAAAATGCTGGAAAGAATATTCTGCCAGGTGGGCCAACACAGAACTAAAATTTCAATCCAGAATTTAACATCTGCCTCCAACCTATGTAAATAGTGAGAATAATTCTAAAAATAAGTCGAGAGGTACTTTGTAATGCATCTATCGTCCTACCAAAAGTTGAGTGTAAATTATGACTTATATAGAAAGAAAAAAAAGAAATAGCATCTGTGTGTAAAGTATGTAAAACATTTTCAATAGTTTAGGGTGTAGAATGAGCTAAAAACTAGTTTATGGGCTAAGTACTTCAATGAAATAATTTAGAAGAGTGAAATGGTGTTAATTTTCTCATTAATATAGATATATTACTATACAAACATGCAAGTTAAATTTGATCCATAGATCGAAGAAAAAAATAAATTACTCTTGCTAATACTTGTACTATTTACAGTTAAAATTTTCTTCTTCATTTGCTTGTAATATGTTTGATTTAATCTAGTGTGATTTTAAGGAAAAGACGTGCATTTGTAAAGTGATATATCACCCACGCATATAATTTATATTTTCAATTTTTTCATAAGTACTTTTTGGTTGACAGGAAAAAAAAACATCCCCGGAAAAAAACCATCACCGCTTTGTAGCAAACATTTTAATAAAATGATTTGCTAAGCATTCTGATTAGCAAAGAGGTAATTAAATGGATGCTTTTCGTGAACCTTTTGGGTATTTCATCCCCAAGAGCTGGGTCACTACCAAAGAAACGATATATTTTACCGTAGGGCCCAAAACACAAATATATCAGTTAGAGATACTTTAATATCGGTTATAAAAGTCAAGTTCCTACAAACATCTTTGGTTGTGGTGTGTGTTACTAACTATACTAAAATGCATCTTTAAAATGCATCTTTAGTACTGTTTGGTAACACTAATCTGTACTAAAGATATTTTTAGTACTGTTGGAACACCAACAGTTACTAAATATACCTCTTTAGCTAGAAAGAAAGCATCTCCATCTAAATTAGATGTGTGTAGTAGATAGGACGTATGAGGGCTAAGGTGAGAGATATTGAGTTCAAAATCCATATCCCATATATTTTTTTTGATTTAGTATGTATTTTAGATCGAGATGTTTAGTCACGATTTATTAGTTTCGGCTGCAACAACCAAAAATAAAAAAAATAAAGGGGTTTTTAACCGGTGGTAAAGATTCTCTCTACCAGTGAGCCAGTGAGTATAACAATGTCAAGAATTGATTTGATTGTATGGTACAAGTTTGGGAACCTGGCAGTGGCACCTAGTTTTATGCCCGGATGGTTTTGCCAACCGACGTACGGAAGTATTTGTTTACACCCAAATTTGGCACCTAGGCTTAAAATAGGAAATATTGCCAAAATTTGGAAGTCTACCGGTTTCCTTCGAGGTAGGCCGGTCTGACCGCCGTGTGTTGGGCGGTCAGACCGCCGGTTGAAGGCCGGTCAGACCGGCGGTATGTGGCCGGTCTGACCGACAGGCCCGAGTCCGATTCTGTTGCGTCGGGTTTCGAGGTTTCCTTGCTTTGGAAGGCATGTTTCGGGTTTCCTTTGGTTTTTACCCCGAGTTGGACATGGAGAAGGGCCTGTAGAGGGCAAGACCAACCCCTATATAAGGGACAAGGCTGGTTCATTGTTAAAATCAATCTACTATCAATCAATCGAATCATTCTTTTTATATTGCTTTTAGTTTTCTCTTAGTTTGTCCATCTTTGTCGGTTTGCGCCGTAAACCGTCCGCTACCGCTGCGAGAGTGCGACATCTCTTTGTAGGTTTGTCTTGAAAACCTTCCGTTTGCCCACGAGACGGGTAGTTATCTAGAAATCGGCTCCGCTAGCCGGTTTAGTTATCAAAACCCATCTAGGTTTAGCTCTTTGCTAGATCGAGGTGGTTGGCGACTTTAGAATCACCGCAAGGCTTAAGGTGCTACGATCGTGCTTGTCAACTTGTCAAAAAAGTTGCCAACACGATTTTTGGCGACTCCAATGGGGAAGAGATCCGTTCATCGTCAACTCAACTTCGACTTCGCCATGACGAAGCCATCATCTAAGACGGAGGTGGAGCCATCTCATGTGATACCGGTCACATTAGATGACTTTGAAGGAGAGGATCGCAAAGATGTCCAGGAATACATCACCGAGCTCACACGGGAGGCGTTGATGAGGTTGACTACTAGGACTCGTCAAGGCGTGATCATCAAGCCCGGGCCACGTCCTAAGCTCGCTCCCGACGTGGTAAGTAATGACGAGGTATCACAATCTATCGACCAACAAATTGCAAATACAATAGATTCATCTATGGCTAATTTTAAAGATAGATTAGATGTGATGTTTAAGGAAAAAGTTGATGGGTTTTTAAGGAGTAGGCTAGGCTCTTTTATGGATGATTACACATTAAAAGATAAAGCCTATACCACTGCTGATCAACCTCCTATAGATCCAATAGGGTCCAAAACCAACGGAGCGGCGTTCGTGACCGGTTCGATCGGGCCTGACGGCCGGTCAGACCGCGACACAGCCGTCGGTCAGACCGGCCAGACGGCCGGTCAGACCGGGTATTATGCCGTCGGTCCGACCGGCCAGATGGCCGGTCCGACCGGGTATTATCCCACCGGTCAGACCGGCCCTCAGGCTGGTCCGACCATGCAACATGACGCCGGTCAGACCGGGCCCTGGGCCGGTCAGACCGGCGCAATTGTGCCGATACAGGGAATTGATCCAATGACTAATGCTAGTTATTCGTACCACTTTAGAACATTTGATCCCCCTGTATCTACTGCCACCACTAGTCCTCAAATTCCCCCACATATCCCTAATGCCTACAATGATGTTTCTAGAGGATATCCTCCCGATACTAGTCAAGGCCAATATAATCATATTGCGCCACAAACCAAACCTATTAGGCCACCAAACCCACCACCAAATCCACAAGGACCTAATAACATGGAGAACATGATTAGTGATATTATGAGGACTAAATTCGGGATCGAAACTAGGAATCGTGATAGGCCTTACAAAAAACCATATCCGGATTATTATGATAATGTGTCGTTCCCTAGAAATTATAGAGTTCCCGAATTTACAAAATTTAGTGGTGAGGATGGTAAGACCACATGGGAGCATATAGGTCAATTTTTAGCGCAATGTGGTGAGGCTAATAGTGATACTTTTAAATTGCGCTTGTTTTCTTTATCTTTATCCGGTAATGCTTTTATATGGTTTACTTCTTTACCGGCAAATTCAATTCATACTTGGGCTCAATTAGAGGAACAATTTCATGATTATTTCTATACTGGAGAAACTGAGCTTAGGTTATGTGATTTAACATCGGTTAAGCAAAAATTGTCACGACCGGAATTAACCCAATGGGCGTTCCTTACGTGCGTGTATTATTCCTTGTCCCAGGAGGCAAGGTACACCAAAAGTTGATACATTTCAGAGTTTATCAAGCGGAAGCGTAAATAGTTAATTTATTACATGGGCGGCGAAGGCCCAGCACACACAAAGACAAACGGGAAACAACGGAAGACTAGGGCGACGACCACAGGCGCTTGACGACAGGCACGAGCTAGACACCAAAGCCTTCATCTTCCAGGGCCTCCTCTTCTGGGTTTGGGAAAAATTGAGCAAGACTGAGTACAACCACTGTACTCAACAAGACACACCCACAAGTGCAGAATAAATGCAAGGGGGTACAAGGAAGCCATAATATAGGGGGTTAGGATTTGCAGTAAACAGCATTAAAAGACACTTAGTTGCTCAAAGTTATTTTGTAAACATGATCCTAGAGCTATACAATATTATTAATCAAGGCCGTGAACCCACACGAACCTGCCTTAACCCAAGGCCTACGATGATTCAGACCGAACTGGCAACCCGACCCTGGGTCCCAGCTCGTCCCAAGCCAACCCAGGCCAACCATTCCACATTTTAGTTGTTAAGCAGGTTTTTAAGAATTAAAACGCTAACTTGGGTACATTGCTCGGCTTGCCCCTAACCGAGGGCGCGGCTATTCGAATAGGTTTTACTCTGATCAGAGGTGTACATCTTTACCCATAAGACACGTCTTCCTCACGTGTAACCACGTGCCACATACCACCACGGCATATGGACGGAAGACATGACATAGTTTCCAACCCATCCTAGCCATAGACAAGAGTACCGACCCAACCCCACCTACGGCCGGAACCCCCGGGACAGGTAGGCAGGACTGAGCCCCTAGCAGCAGGACACCGGTACTGTGCCATGACATCTCGACTACCGGGCCGCAGCTCGTGTAGCCTTCATTTGTCCTAGAGATGTCCATCGACCGCCGACTTCGTCCATCTCCATCCGTGTACTTTTGTTTATAACCAGACTGAGCCACAAACTAAGCCTTACCCACTAGACATGTGGAAGTACGGTAGTGCTTTGCAACAGAGGCCCGAAGACCGGTCCTTATATGGCCGAGGTGCTACTATCAAAACCATGCACCCCGAGCCCAGCCTAAAACCATTTTGAGGATTTTGAATAGAGTGGGAGGTGTGAATCCAATTCCACAATAATCCAACCATTCCATAGTGTCCAGGTGATATGAATATTCCCAAAGTCTAGAGTTGTAAAACCACCTAATGTTGCCTAATTAATTAGCGAAGCATCTACCTAAAATCATACTAGTGGTACCATGAGTAGAGTGTCCACTAGTTGGGGTTTTGTTTATTCTAGGGTGAACAAGGAAATAATAACAATAGCAATAATAAGGTCATAACAAAGGTAAGTAGGCATGGCTAAATAAAACAGTGATAATGCGGGAATTTAAGTAAAGCGACAATGCAATAATTTAAATCAAAATAACTTTATAAACTGGGATTCAATATGCTCAAGGATGATGTGACTTGCCTTGCTCGCTTTCCCAAACGTCGGCTTCAACTTCCACGAAGAGCGGATCTTCCGAAGCTGCAGCGTCTACACGACCAACGGAAAAGAAAAGGCTTTTACTCTAATAAACTCCATATAACAAGCAGGAACAAAGCACAAAAATGGGTTCTTGACTTCTTAAGGAAAAATTAGAGACTTGAACGGTCCAATTCCGAGTTCAAATGGCCAAGTTATGGCCATTTGAAGTTTATATGCTCTTTAAATGGATATTTGCGAATTTCTTCATTTAAATTTTAATTTAAAAATGGATTTATTGCGTCAGCCGGGGGAGGGGGCGCGCGGACCGGGTCCACGGGAGTGGGACCCACGCGGCAGTCTCACGGCCCACGGTGGACCGGGTGCACCCGGCTCACACCGGCCGGCGCCGTGGGCCCCACGCGTCAGCCGCACCCGAGGGCGCGGGCGGCTGACGGCCGGGCCCCACGCGGCAGCCGCTAGGCGTGCCTGAAGACGGCCTCGGCGGTGCGGCCGGCGGGAGGTGGCGCGCCCGCGCCCCTATGGTCGCCGGCGGCGGCCATAGGCACGGCGGAGCGGCGGCCGAGGGAAGGGAGGGAAAGGGGGAAACGAAGCGGCGGTCCACGGCTCACCCCGGGTCGACGGTGACGATGGAAACGGCGACCGGAGCGGAGGAAGGCGGCGGCGCGGCTCGGGTGGACGGGGTCGACGGTGCTCCGGCGGTCGGCGACCGAAACGGAGAGGTGGACGAGGTCGGTGAGGATGCGGCGAAGCCGAAGGAGGCGGCGCCGAGGTGGGAGGTGGTCCGGGGCGACGACGGCGGTGGACCGGAGCTCGGCGGCGACGGCGGAGAGAGAGAGCGACGGCGCGAGCTCGATTCCGGCGGGGGAAGAGGGCGGTGAGTGGCGGAAACGGCGGTGGGGAGCTCGGGGAGGGTTTATATAGGGTTGGGAGTGAGAGAGGGCGGCCGGAGGAGGGGGAAATGGGCGCGGGAGACCTGGCCGCCATTAATGGCGCCGGCGAGGTTAGGGGAGAGGTTTCCAAATGAATCCGAGGGAGAGAGGGAGGGAAAAATGGGGGGAAAGGGGGATGGGATCCCGGGGAATAATTCCCCCCACTTTATTGCGCGCGGGGACGGCGGGAGGCGGCGGGATTCGCGGCGGCGGCGGCGCTAGGGCGCGGGCGAGGCGGCGGGAGCGGCAGGAGGAAGGGGATGACGGGTGGGCCCCACCCGTCAGCGAGGTTGGTGGGCGGGCCCGCCCGTCAGCGGCGCGCGCGCAGGGAGAGGCCGGATGGGCCGCGGGGAGGAGGAGGGAGAGGGAGGGAGCTGGGCCGAACCGGCCCAAGAGGGAGAGGGGGAGGGAAAGGGGACTTTTTAGGGTTTTTCTTTTTATAAAATCATTTTAACTTTGTTTATTTCTTAATAATTATTATTTGTGCTCTGAAAATTCCAGTAAAATTTATTTACGCATTTTAGGCTTTTAGGAAATATACAAAAATCCTCCAAGCCTTATTTGACTTTTAACTTTGCACATTTTAATTGTTGGAGGCTTTCACACGGATTTTAATTATTCTAGGCATAATTTAGAGGATGTATTTTAGAGTCGTTTTGGGACGCGACAAAAATATAATAAATCTGTTGTTGATTATATTAAGAGATTTAGAGATGTTAGAAACCGATGTTATACTTTGAATATAACTGATAGAGATTTGGCCGGGCTTGCTTTTAATGGTTTTGTTGCTCCTCTTAGAGAGAAACTAGATGGCCAATAATTTCTTGATGTTAGTCAACTTATGCAAAGGGCTCTGGCTCAGGAATGCCGGGTTAAGGATAATAAAAAATTTGCTAGACCATTCAACAAAAAGCCTAATGTTAATGTAGTTGATTACTCTGATGCTAGTGATAGTGAAGAGGAGGGTGATCATGATATTTATGTTGCCGAATGGTCATGGACCAACAAAAATAAACCTTTTGTTTGTTCTAATTTAATGCCGACTCCTCGTAAAGATCGGCAAAGTGAAGTTAAGTATAGTTTTGATGTGGCCAAGTGTGATAAGATTTTTGATTATCTTTTACAAGAGAAACAAATTAGATTACCTAAAGGCCATGTCATACCATCACAAGAAGAGTTAAAACGTCGGGCATATTGTAAGTGGCATGATTCTCATTCTCACTCTACTAATGATTGCAATGTGTTTCAACGACAGGTTCAATCGGCCATAGATGAAGGACGATTGAAATTCACCGATGGCTCCAAGATGAAGCTTGATCATGATCCTTTTCCAGTAAATACAATTAATTTCAATAATAAGAAGGTGTTGATTCGGCCGGAGCAAGCCGAATCTACTAAGGGAAAGGAAGTGGTCATTGGTGAGCCAAGGCCTAAGATGATGGTGCCAAAGAAGCCGGAGGTTGGTGTTTGGAAGGAGAATAAGGGTGAAGCTTCGACTTCTAAGGCTCCTAGGAAAACCAAAGTGACCTTTGATATGCTTTTGGAGAAGTATGAGAAGCAAGGTGGTGAGAGGAATCACGACAAATGGAAAAGACCAAGATCACCTCCTAAGGGGCGATTTGGTCATTCACTAAGACGGTTGCGTTCACCTCCATACTTTCATCCACAAGACATGTCATTGGGTTCTTATCCAATGCCGCCGCCGGGTTATTCTTATCCTTACTTCATGTCATGGGGGGCAACGCCGCCAATGTACAACCATATGCCTCCAATGCAATTCAACCAAGGGTGGGGACGACCACGGAGGCCAATCCATGAGCGCTTATCTTCACCAAACAAAAGCCAATTTTATGGTAAAAATCGGGTTAATGAAGAAAAGAGGGAAGGAAAGCGCACCAAGGTGGAGGAAAGGACTTCGGAGGTGATTACTATCAAAATAGGATCCCATGATGTGCCTATACCTTCTGGAGATGGAGTTGAAAAGTCCCCAAACAAAAAATCCGAAGCCGGTACCAGCTCATCGCAGTCGGCCGGTCTGACCACGGCCATGTAGCCGGTCTGACCGGGCAATCAGGCCGGTCTGACCGCCGACTAGACAGCGGTCCGACCGAGGCTTCAGGCCGGTCTGACCGGCGCGTCTGGCCGGTCTGACCGGTGGTCTACGACCGGTCTGACCGGTGGTCTACGACCGGTCTGACTGGGCTCCAGCGCCGGTTTGATGAGAGGGCTACAAAGGGCGATGTGAGGGTTTCATCGTCTTCGAGCAAGGTTAATAGAGGACATTATTTACCTCCTGGAACAGAGCCAAATCCTAGGTGGATGCCTAAAGATTTAACGGCTACACAAAAGAGAAGGTTGCAACGTCTTCGGACCCAAGAACTAAGAGAGAAAAAGGCGAAAGAACAAAGGGATAAAAAGTTCAATGAGTTGCGACCACCACCGGTATGGAGGCCTAAGTCCATAGAGAAGGCAAAACCGATTGATGTTGAGGAGAAGGAAGAACAATCGGTTGACGAAGGAAAATCGTCTCCATAGGAAGACATGGATATCAACATGGTGTGTATGTTGCCTATGGAGTTTTGTGCTATGGATGAAGCCGAGGTTGCTCAATTCTCATTAGGTCCTAAAGACACGGTTTTTTAGAAGCCCGATGAATCAAACCGTCACATGAAGCTTCTCTACCTCAAAGGCCATGTTGATGGGAAGCCGGTCTCTAGGATGCTATTGGATATAGGTGCTGCTGTGAACTTGATGTCGTACTCGTTATTCAAGAAGTTGGGGCACGAGGATGATGAGTTGAAGAAGACTAACATGATTCTCAATGGCTTCAACGGTTAACCAACGGAGGCGAGGGGTATCGTTTCAGCGGAGCTCACCGTGGGAAACAAGACGCTACCAACCGCTTTCTTCATCGTCGATGTGCAAGGTAACTACAATGTTATTTTGGGTCGTTGTTCGATTCATGCCAATTGTTGTGTGCCTTCTACCTTGCATCAATGTTTAATCCAATGGGACGGCGATGATGTTGAAATTGTGCAAGCGGATACATCGGCAGAGGTTGCGATGGCCGATGCTACTTTTGAGTGGCGCCATGGGAATATCTAATACTTATCGGGGAGGGATTTTTCTAGCTATGATTTTATTAGTATCTCCGATGGCAAATTTGTACCTATCTCTGTAAAGCCGGCTAGTGTAGCACGGCTAAGCCATATAAACTTGTATAATGAGTAAAGAGGCTAGTTTAGAGTGGTTAAAAAAAGGGTGCAAGAATATCGGTCTACAAAGAACGATATTGGAGAAACTGTTAGAGATTTTGATGAGGTAGAGAAGCTTGGACAAGGGTTTACATCGGCCGATCCATTAGAGGAAGTAGACATAGGTGATGGAATTAAACCAAGGCCGACTTTTGTAAACAAAAACATGAAAGCCGATTATAAGGTTAAGGTAATCGAGTTACTTAAAGAGTATGTTGATTGCTTTGCATGGGAATACCATGAGATGCCGGGTCTTAGCCGTGAGCTTGTTGAGCCTCGGCTTCCAATTAAACCGGGTTTTAGGCCTTATAAGCAACCACCTCGTCGTTTTAATCCTTTATTATATGACCGAGTCAAAGAAGAGATTGATCGGTTATTGAAGGCGGGGTTTATTAGGCCATGTCGTTATGCGGAGTGGGTTTCTAGCATAGTCCCGGTGGAGAAGAAGGGGAGTGGTAAGATTAGAGTTTGCATAGATTTTAGAGATTTAAATAAAGCTACTCCTAAAGATGAGTATCCTATGCCTATAGCCGACATGATGATTAATGATGCCTCGGGTCATAAGGTGATTAGCTTTTTAGATGGTAATGCCGGTTACAATCAAATCTTTGTGGCGGAGGAGGATATGTACAAGACGGCTTTTAGGTGCCCGGGATTTGTTGGTTTGTTTGAGTGGGTTGTCATGACTTTTAGGTTGAA
This sequence comes from Oryza sativa Japonica Group, assembly GCF_034140825.1. Taxonomy (NCBI): domain Eukaryota; kingdom Viridiplantae; phylum Streptophyta; class Magnoliopsida; order Poales; family Poaceae; genus Oryza; species Oryza sativa. The sequence goes on along the minus strand of NC_089038.1, from coordinate 2,784,772 downwards.
GAATGCCGGTGCAATATATCAAAGGGCAATGAATTTGATCTTCCATGATTTGCTAGGTATTATCTTAGAGATCTATATTGATGATATTATTGTCAAATCGGATGGTATGGAAGGCCATATAGCCGATTTGAGATTAGCTTTTGAGAGGATGCGCCGGTATGGTTTGAAGATGAACCCACTTAAATGTGCTTTTGGTGTGTCGGCGGGGAGGTTCTTAGGATTCATGGTGCATGAGAGAGGAGTTGAGATTGATCCTAAGAAGATAGAAAAAATTCATGATTTCAAAGCGCCGACATGCAAGAAAGAGGTCCAAAAGTTGCTAGGTAAGGTGAATTATTTGAGGAGGTTTATTTCTAACCTAGCGGGTAAAATCGATGCTTTTTTTTCTATACTTCGTTTGAAAAAAGAAGCCGATTTCACTTGGGGGGCAAAACAACAAGAGGCGTTTGAAGAGTTGAAGAAGTATTTATCTACTCCACCTGTTGTGCGAGCGCCTAAAGCCGGAAAGCCTTTTCGGTTATATATTGCCTCCGAGGACAAAGTCATTGGTCCCGTTTTGACGCAAGAGGAAGATGGCAAGGAATATATCATTACATATTTGAGCCGCCGTCTTTTGGATGCCGAAACAAGGTATGTTTTTATAGAGAGACTTTGTCTATGCTTATACTATGCTTGTACCAAGTTGAGGCATTATTTGTTGTCTAGTACATGCATAGTTACTTGTCAAGCCGATGTTATTAAACACATGTTGCAAAGGCCAATTCTAAATGGGAGAATTGGCAAGTGGGCATATGCTTTGATAGAATATGATTTGACTTATGAATCATTAAAAATTATAAAGGGCCAAATTGTATGTGATTTTATAGTGGACCATCATATAGATGTTGCTTATGAGGGAGAGGTTTGCTTAGTTGAAGTTATACCTTGGAAGATTTATTTTGATGGTTCTTCTTGCAAAGAAGGTCAAGGCATAGGGGTCGTTTTAATTTCACCTAATGGCATGTGTTATGAGGTATCGGTTCGTTTGGAATATTATTGCACAAATAATCAAGCCGAATACAATGCTTTATTGTTCGGCTTACAAGTGATAGGGATGTTTGGAGCTAAATATGTGGAGGCCTTTGGTGACTCGGAATTGGTGGTGCAACAAGTCGCCGGAATCTACAAATGCTTGGATGGATCACTAAATAGGTACCTCGATTCATGTTTAGATATTATTGCCAATTTTGATAATTTTGCTATTAGATATATTGCTAGGTGTGATAATTCTAGAGCAAATGGCTTGGCGCAACAAGCAGAGGTTATAATGTAAAAAGGGGGTTATTTCTGATATTAGAAGAGCCGGTGCTTGATTTTAAATTTTTGTGCGAAATTGGCAAAGTTGGGGACCAGAGGCGGTCTGACCGGCGTTGCACGGCCGGTCTGACCGGTGACCAGGGGCGGTCTGACCGGCCGCATGCCGCCGGTCTGACCGGCGTCCCTGAGAGGTCTGATCGGCCCTGTGTGGCCGGTCTGACCGGTTCTAGGCAGGGTGCTGGAGGGCACGTTTCAAGTAATTTTGAGGCCGAATTAATTGTGAATTCGGACGTTTGTGCCCAAGATACAGAAGAGGATTGGAGAATTCCTTTGATTCAATATTTGAAAGATCCCACACATAAGGTTGATCGAAAGATTCGACGGCAAGCATTCAAATATACATTGCTTGATGGAGATTTATATCGCCGAAACATAGATGGTGTCTTGTTGAAGTGCTTAGATGAAGATCAATCTAAAGTGGCTAAGGGAGAAGTACATGAAGGAATTTGTGGAACTCGTCAATCGGACCACAAGATGAATTGGTTGCTTAGAAGAGCGGGGTTTTATTGGCCGAGGATGATTGATGATTGCTTCAAATATTATAGAGGATGCGAGGCTTGTCAACGGTTCGGCAATGTTCAATTGGCGCCCGCCGCCGTATTGAACCATATAATCAAACCATGGCCGTTCCGAGGATGGGCTTTGGATTTCATTGGTCAAATTTATCCTTCGTCATCAAAAGGGCATAGGTTCGTGCTAGTCGCTACGGATTACTTCACCAAGTGGGCCGAAGCCGTGTCTTTGAAGAATATGACTCATACGGAGGTAATTGACTTTATTTTGAAGCATATTATTCATAGATTCGGTATTCCGCAAACATTAACTACGGACCAAGGTGCTTCTTTTATGTCTAAGGAAGTGAAGAGTTTTACCGAATCTTATGATATTAAATTGTTGAGTTCTTCTTCTTACTACGCTCAGGCTAATGGACAAGCCGAGTCGAGTAATAAGACATTGTTAAAGCTAGTAAAAAAGAAGATTGAGGAACACCTGAAGAGGTGGCATGAGGTGCTTTCCGAAGCGTAGTGGGCGCATAGGATATCTAAACATGGTGCCACTAAAGTCACTCCTTTTGAGTTGGTTTATGGTTAAGAAGCCGTTTTACCGGTAGAGGTGAATCTTGGTTCTCTTCGTTATATCAAGCAAGATGATTTGTCAAGTGAAGATTACAAGACATTGATGGGAGACAACCTTGATGAAGTTATCGACAAGCGCTTGAAGGCGTTGGAAGAGATAGAGAAAGAGAAGAAGAGGGTGGCCAAGGCGTACAACAAGAGGGTGAAAGCAAAATTGTTTCAAGTTGGAGACTTGGTTTGGAAGACAATTTTGCCTTTGGGTACTCGATCCAAGGAGTTCGGTAAGTGGTCTCCTAGTTGGAAAGGTCCTTATTGAGTTAGTGGCATTGTTCGAGGAAACGCATACTTTTTGGAGACACTACAAGGGGAGCGTTTTCAACGAGCAATCAATGGAAAATACTTGAAGAAATACTTCCCGAGTATTTGGCAAGACGCTTAGGAGGTACTATGGCCGGTAATTGGATTATCGTCCTAAGACCAAAAACATGTTCTATGCTTTTAGATTCACGTTGTTCATCAAAAAGGCAGGGGGGCATGTGTTTACACCCAAATTTGGCACCTAGGCTTAAAATAGGAAATATTGCCAAAATTTGGAAGTCTACCGGTTTCCTTGGAGGTAGGCCGGTCTGACCGCCGTGTGTTGGGCGGTCAGACCGGCGGTATGTGGCCAGTCTGACCGGTAGGCCCGAGTCCGATTCTGTTGCGTCGGGTTTCGAGGTTTCCTTGCTCGGGAAAGCATGTTTCGGGTTTCCTTTGGTTTTTACCCCGAGTTGGACGTGGAGAAGGGCCTGTAGAAGGCAAGACCAACCCCTATATAAGGGACAAGGCTGGTTCATTGTAAAAATCAATCTACTATCAATCAATCGAATCGTTCTTTTCATATTGCTTTTAGTTTTCTCTTAGTTTGTCCATCTTTGTTGGTTTGCGCCATAAACCGTCCGCTGCCGCTGCGAGAGTGCGACATCTCTTTGTAGGTTTGTCTTGAAAACCTTCCGTTTGCCTACGAGACGGGTAGTTATCTAGAAATCGGCTCCGCTAGCCGGTTTAGTTATTAAAACCCATCTAGATTTAGCTCTTTGCTAGATCGAGGTGGTTGGCGACTCTTGGATCACCGCAAAGCTTAAGGGTGCTATGATCGTGCTTGTCAACTTGTCAAAAAAGTTACCAACAGTATTCATGTTGTAATAATATCAAGAGGGAGCTAATCACTTGTTTCTAGCTAGCTAGTGTCATGTATATTCTTAAGAAATTTAATAATTAGAACATTAGTTAGTTACGCCAAGAACACCAGGCCAGATGACTCATTTCATTATTCCAACATGGCAAACAATAATTCTAGTGGCATCAGGTGGACTAGGCTAGTAGTAACCTAGACAAATTTCCAACACGGCAGGCTAATTGTCACAAATTTTGTCTCGTTCGATAGCATCTAAGATTGTGTAGGATTGCTATAACATAAATTACGACTTGCTCTTACCACTTTAACGTCAGTCTCCGATTCTGTCACAAAATCTGTCACGTTCAATATCACCTCAGGCAAGCGATCGACAGGATGGCATGGTGGCGTGCAAGGCGCGCGGCAGGCAGAGCGTGCCTGTCAGCCCGACGGACACTACTAGAAATTTTTTTTTTCAGGTGGAAAAAACACGTTTTTACATATTTGATCATGAAGTGTTTTACGCAAAACTAGATGGTAGTAACGTGTGATTAATTTAGTTTTAATTATTACAAACTTGAAAATGGATTAATATGATATTTTAGAGTAACTTTCATATATAAAGTTTTCGCAAAAAACATCGTTTAGCAGTTTGAAAAACGTGCAACGAGATTCTATAATTTCATCTAATAATTGTTGAACATTCGAAAGCATCCATATCATGGATGTCAGCTCGAGAGGGATAGACATAAGAGGGGCAGCGTAACCGGAAATGCTACTGAGCGAGGGATCGCCCTCGCTCGCCCAGGGCGATCATTTCCACCCCCGCCCCCCCTTCCCTCCCTCCACCTCTCCATCTGGTTTCCTTTTTTGGCACCGCATTACTTTCCGATTTTAGTAAATTTATATACCTAAAGTTTACACATCTAAAGTTTAGAGCCCAAAAATTTATAAGTCAAAAGTTTATATATCCGATTCAAATTTGAATTTGAATTCAAATATTTTTTATATATAGTATTTCTATACATCTAAAGTTTATAGACCTAAAGTTTATAAGTCAAAAGTTTATATACCCGTTTCAAATTTGAATTTGAATTCAAATATCTTATTCAAATTTGAATTTGAATTCAAATATTTTTCATATGTAGTATTTCTATACATCGAAAGTTTATACACCTAAAGTTTATAGACCTAAGTTTATATACCCGATTCAAATTTGAATTTGAATTATATCTGATTCAAATTTGAATTTGAATTCAAATCTTTTCTATACATAGTATTTCTATACATCTAAAGCTTATACACCTAAAGTTTATAGACCCAAAGTTTATAAGTCAAAAGTTTACATACCCGATTCAAATTTGAATTTGAATTCAAATTTTTTATATATAGAATTTCTAGACATAAATTTTTCTAACTTTTGTTTTTAAAAAACAATTGTGTGGTCTACTGTAGTACAAAGAGGAGAAGGGGAGGAGAAAGAGGGGAGAGGAGGGAGGAGTATAGGGGGAGGGGGGCCAGATCCGATCACCCAGGCGATCGCCTGGCGATCGATCGCCCATTAGGGCCCCCCCAAGTCCAGGGTTTGGCTAGTTTCCGAGCTAATGAATGTGTATTTTAGTTTCTACTTTTAATAATAGAGTTATGAGCCGATAACATTTCGATAGAATCGGGCTCGAATGTGGTTGGATATGCTTAGCCTATATGAGAGCGAGAGTCAGAGTCCATAATGTTGGAATTTAATCCAACTAATTAATTGAATCTTAGCCTAAACATAGTCACCTTCTACTTATGCGGAAATTAATTGATCTAACTGACCTGAGATGAAGCTATTGCTTCTCTTCTTTCTTCTTCTTTGTTTCTTCTGTTGTGAGATACCTCACGAACCCCTTCCAGTGTCTAATCGATCGGGCGATTGATTTAGGGTTTAGGGTTGGAGAGAGTTAAGTAGTCACTCAGCCTCCCTCCTTCTCTTTCTTTATATAAGCGACACGGGAGGGGGGGGCTCGGGGGTTTTCTCAATCTAAAATTCGAATCTATTTACCGATCACACAAAACAGATTTATCTCTTAGTTTGTTTCTTGTTAGGATAGGAAAATCGGTGGGATTTTATCCTTATCCTAACTAACCGGCATTAGCCGATAAAATTAACCAACATTCTCCCCTTGATTTTGAGACTAGCTGATGAGTTTATCAAATAAAATAGCTCCCCAGGCAATGTGTCTTCAACAACATTATGCGTCACCGAGACAACAAAGACATATAGTTCACTATAGTATCCAATAATGATGCCTCGGGTCATAAGGTGATTAGCTTTTTAGATGGTAATGCCGGCTACAATCAAATCTTTATGGCGGAGGAGGATATGTACAAGACGGCTCTTAGGTGTCCGGGATTTGTAGGTTTATTTGAGTGGGTTGTTATGACTTTTGGGTTGAAGAATGCCGGTGCAACGTATCAGAGGACAATGAATTTGATCTTCCATGATTTGCTAGGTATTATCTTAGAGATCTATATTGATGATATTGTTGTCAAATCGGATGGTATGGAAGGACATATGGTCGATTTGAGATTAGCTTTTGAGAGGATGCGCCGGTATGGTTTGAAGATGAACCCACTTAAATGTGCTTTTGGTGTGTCGGCGGGGAAGTTCTTAGGATTCATGGTGCATGAGAGAGGAGCTGAGATTGATCCTAAGATGATAGAAAAAATTCGTGATTTCAAAGCGCCGACATGTAAGAAGGAAGTTCAAAAGTTGCTAGGTAAGGTGAATTATTTGATGAGGTTTATTTCTAACCTGGCAGGTAAAATCGATGCTTTTGTTCCTATACTTCGCTTGAAGAAAGAAGCCGATTTTACTTGGGAAGCAAAACAACAAGAGGCATTTGAAGAGTTGAAGAGGTATTTATCTACTCCACCCGTTGTGCGAGCACCTAAAGCCGGAAAGCCTTTTCGGTTATATATTGCCTCCGAGGACAAAGTCATTGGTGCCGTTTTGACACAAGAGGAAGATGGCAAGGAATATATCATTACATATTTGAGCCGCCGTCTTTTGGATGCCGAAACGAGGTATGTCTTTATAGAAAGACTTTGTTTATGCTTATACTATGCTTGTACCAAGTTGAGGCATTATTTGTTATCTAGTACATGCATAGTTACTTGTCAAGCCGATGTTATTAAACACATGTTGCAAAGGCCAATTCTAAGTGGGAGAATTGGCAAGTGGGCATATGCTTTGATAGAATATGATTTGGCTTATGAACTATTGAAAACTATAAAAGGCCAAATTGTATGTGATTTTATAGTAGACCATCATATAGATGTTGCTTATGAGGGAGAGGTTTGCTTAATTGAAATTATACCTTAGAAGATTTATTTTGATGGTTCTTCTTGCAAAGAAGGTCAAGGCATAGGGGTAGTTTTGTTTTCACCTAATGGCATGTGTTATGAGGCATCGGTTCGTTTGGAATATTATTGCACAAATAATCAAGCCGAATACAATGCTTTATTGTTCGGCTTACAAGTTATGGAGATGGTTGGATCTAAATATGTGGAGGCCTTTGGTGATTCGGAATTGGTGGTGCAACAAGTCGCCAGAATCTACAAATGCTTGGACGGGTCACTAAATAGTTACCTCGATTCATGTTTAGATATTATTACCAATTTTGAAAATTTTGCTATTAGACATATTGCTAGGCGTGATAATTCTAGAGCGAATGACTTGGCACAACAAGCATTTGGTTATAATGTGAAAAAGGGGTTATTTATGATATTAGAAGAGTCGATACTTGATTTTAAATCTTTATGCGAAATTGGCAGAATTGGGGACCAGGGGCGGTCTGACCGGCATTGCACGGCCGGTCTGACTGGTGACCTGGGGCGGTCTGACCGGCCGCATGCCGCCGGTCTGACCGGCGTTCCCGAGCGGTCTGACCGTCCCTGCGTGGCCGGTCTGACCGGTGTTCAGCAGAGCGCTGGGGGGCACGCTTCAATCGATTTGGAGTCCGAATTATTTGACAATTCGGACGTTTGTGCCCAGGATACAGAAGAGGATTGGAGAATTCCTTTGATTCAATATCTAAAAGATCGCACGCTTAAGGTTGATCGGAAAATTCGGCGGCAAGCACTTAAATATACATTGCTTGATGGAGATTTGTATCGCCGAAATATAGATGGTGTCTTGTTAAAGTGCTTAGATGAAGATCAATCTAAGGTGGCTATGGGAGAGGTACATGAAGGAATTTGTGGAACTCATCAATCGGCCCACAAGATGAATTGGTTGCTTAGAAGAGCGGGGTTCTATTGGCCGAGGATGATTGATGATTGCTTCAAATATTATATGGGATGTGAGGCTTGTCAACGGTTCGGCAATGTTCAATTGGCGCCCGCCGCCATGTTGAACCCTATAATCAAACCATGGCCATTCCGAGGATGGGTTTTGGATTTCATTGGTCAAATTTATCCTTCGTCATCAAAGGGGCATAGGTTCGTGCTAGTTGCTACGGATTACTTCACCAAGTGGGCCGAAGCCGTGCCTTTGAAGAATATGACTCATACGGAGGTAATTGATTTTATTTTAAAGCATATTATTCATAGGTTCAGTATTCCGCAAACATTAACTACGGACCAAGGTGCTTCTTTTATGTCTAAGGAAGTGAAGAGTTTTACCAAATCTTATGGCATTAAATTGTTGAGTTCTTCTCCTTACTACGCTCAGGCTAATGGACAAGCCGAGTCGACTAATAAAACATTGTTAAAGCTAGTAAAAAAGAAGATTGAGGAACACCCGAAGAGGTGGCATGACGTGCTTTCTGAAGCATTGTGGGCGCATAGAATATCTAAACATGGTGCCACTAAAGTCACTCCTTTTGAGTTGGTTTATGGTCGAGAAGCCGTTTTACCAGTGGAGGTAAATCTTGGTTCTCTTCATTATATCAAGCAAGATGATTTGTCAAGTGAATATTACAAGATGTTGATGGGAGACAACCTTGATGAAGTCATCGACAAGCGCTTGAAGGCATTGGAAGAGATAGAAAAAGAGAAGAAGAGGGTGGCCAAGGCGTACAAGAAGAGGGTGAAAGCAAAATTGTTTCAAGTTGGAGACTTGGTTTGGAAGACAATTTTGCCTTTGGGTACTCGATCCAAGGAGTTCGGTAAGCGGTCTCCTAGTTGGGAAGGTCCTTATCGAGTGTGCGGCATTGTTCGAGGGAACGCATACTTTTTGGAGACACTTCAAGGGGAGCGTTTTCAGCGGGCAATCAACGGGAAATACTTGAAGAAATACTTCCCGAGTGTTTGGCAAGATGCTTAGGAGGTACTATGGTCGGTAATTGAATTATCGTCCTAAGACCAAAAACATGCTCTATGCTTTTAGATTCACATTGTTCATCAAAAAGGCAGGGGGGCATGTGTTTACACCCAACTTTGGCATCTAGGATTAAAATAGGAAAGATTGCCAAAATTTGGAAATCTACCGGTTTCCTCCGAGTGGGCCAGTCTGACCGCCATGTGTTGGGCGGTCAGTCCGCCGGTTGTAGGCCGGTCAGACCGGCGGTGTGTGGCCGGTCTGACCGGCAGGTCCGAGTCCGACCCTGTTTCGTCGGGTTTCGAGGTTTCCTTACTCGGGAAGGCATGTTTCGGGTTTCCTTTGGTTTCTACCCCGAGTTGTACGTGGAGGAGGGCCTGTAGAGGGCAAAACCAACCCCTATATAAGGGACAAGGCAGGTTCACTGTAAAAATCAATCTATCAATCAATCGAATCGTTCTTTTCATATTGCTTTTAGTTTTCTCTTAGTTTGTCCATCTTTGTCGGTTTGCGCCGTAAACCGTCCGCCGCCGCTGCGAGAGTGCGACATCTCTTTGTAGGTTTGTCCTGAAAACCTTTTGTTTTGCCCACGAGACGGGTAGCTATCTAGAAATCGGCTCCGCTAGCCGGTTTAGTTATCAAAACCCATCTAGGTTTAGCTCTTTGCTAGATCGAGGTGGTTGGCGACTCTAGGATCACCGCAAGGCTTAAGGTGCTGCGATCGTACTTGTCAACTTGTCAAAAAAGTTGCCAACAATCTCTCGCTGCCATCCGATTTGCTACCGTTCCTCTTGGTATAAAAGAGCATGGGTTGGTAGAGTATATGGGCTTTGAAAAGAGCCCATCACGGCATCACGTTTAAAGACTTAATTAGCCAACAGCGTTATAGATTATTAGATTGTAATTCATTGTTCTGATGCTACGGCTCATTTAACCAACGGTCGGAGTTTTCTGATTAAAGTGAGAGCTCTTTCAAAGTGCCCGATTAGTATAGATAGATATATAGATAGGTTTTTAAAGCAAGTTTCCTGTAGAAAATATTTGAAAAAAAATATCATTATTTAGCAGTTTGAAAAGCGTGCACGGGTAAAAAGAATGAGGTGAGGCCTTGTTTAGTTCGGGAAAATTTTTAGGTTTGATTTTCACATCGGATATACGGACACACATTTAAAGTATTAAACGTAGTATAATAATGAAACAAATTATAGATTCTGTCAGGAAACCCCATTAGGGTCTGGTAATTGTTTTTTCCTACATTTAATACTCCATACATGTGTTCAAACATTCATTGTGACAACATGAAAATTTATGTTTTGGGAAGTAAATAGGGCCTGAGTTAGGAAAGTAGAGGGAAGAATAGCATTCGTTTCAGGGTGTTCCCAACCTATTTTTCTCGTTTTTTGCGCGCACACTTTTCAAACTGTACCTTTTTTTTTGCAAAAAAAATTTTATACGAAAGTTGCTTAAAAAATCAAATTAATCTATTTTTTAAAAAAAATAGCGAATACTTAATTAATCAATCGCTAATGGACCGCTCCGTTTTCCGTGTGAAGAAGATGGTTCCCAGTCCCATGTATCGAACACATAGGGGGATATGTTCTTCCTCACTTGTTCGATACATGGGATACATGCGGTACATGGCCAAGGACACATCCACCTCCTCACTTGCAAGTTGCAACTAGGTAGGCCATGAAACAAGTTGCAGAGCATGAGTTGTTGCAGCAATCAATTTTGTCGTATGTGTTCATCGTTATGCGACGCCCTTAATTACAGGTAGGAGGTAATGTCGATGGTTGGGGCATGATGTTTACAGGGCGACCTGTTTTGGTATCAAGAGAGAACAAGTGGAACGAGGTTTCACATGATAAGAAAGGAAGTGTATTCATGGTACTGCACCTGTATACTCCTTAATTCCGTCCCAAAATATTGCTTCATTCGTACTACATATGAACCATAATGGTAGTTAAAATTTGAGATGAAGGGAGTATAGTTAAAATATTGCTACAGGTGGTGAACACAGCGAGCCGTCATTACTTTTAGCTGATCGACATTTACCATTTTCTTCCTTTTTTTAGATTAGTTTTGTTGGATAATTATTAGTAGCCTGAATCTATTAAAACATGGCAGCAATAATTGCTAAAAAATATGACAAAATTTAATAATTTAGTTATTGCGATTAACACATGACACAACCCGTTTCTAGTGTGTTCTGTAATGGATATTCAGGCCCAACAAGAGTTCAGCACATGGCTAAAGATTGGATGGCTAATTTATCCTAAGAATCAGGTGCTTTCACCACATGTAGGAAATAGTTTCTGCACTGGCTCAAATGTTTCAATTTTCTTGATAAAACTCTTCAAAGAAATGCAACTTTTAAAAAATAGTGATTGCAACACCAACAGCCACGTGAAACGTCAAGTCCCAATGGCTAAAATATTGAAAAAAATTTAAAAAATAGATCTAAACATAAAATGTGCAACAGAGTATTATGCCAATTGAAACATCAAATTTCCACAGTTCACTCGTATGCATTTTTTTCATTAGAATATCATCATGTGAGGTATTTTCTAAAGTTTTTTATGAGACAAGTCATTCAATTTTTTTTCCAAGCACTTATGCATGCATGGACAAAGGCGTAGGACACTATACCAGCATTGAGAGAGCAAGCAACCACTGCCTGATGCACCAGCGCAGGATTACAACACGATGGTGGTCATCATGGGCTTCACCGGCGAGATAGTACTATTAGAGAGCGTAGACCAGCTCATCAACTGTTGGCCACACATAGGCCATAGGTCCGACCAACACCACAAGCTCGTCCTTTGACCTACACAACCCAAAAGAATAGCTGATGGGTGCGGACAGCCCTCGTATTTTGAGTTGTACTCTCGTATCGTCAGTTACCAATTTAAGACTAAACTTAACAATCTCCTCCGTCTCACATCAGCCCCAACAATCTCCCCCATTAACCTATGTAGCCTCGAAGACTTGTTTCAGTCCAAGGCCAACAATCTCTTTTGTTTTATCTAAGCCTATGCATTGACCTCAATACTTGTTACTAGACCCTCAATTGTTAGCAACATGGGACTAAACCCAATAGAGAGGAGGGATTGGAAAGTTATGGTAATGGCATTTCTCCACCTCTCCTCTCGAAGACTAAGGCACCACCGCCACCAATTGCCTTTCGTGCCTCCGTGCGCAAATATTGCTAGTCAGATCTGCTACCATCAGCTAGCTATCATCATGTCGCTATGTCTAGATTTGCAATCGTCGTCTGGCCCCTATCACCACCCTTTGAACTGATGGCATTGTGGATGAGATCGGTAGCTCAAGGCATGGGGCTCGGAATGAGGTTGTCGTCACCACATTGAGGAAACATCCAGGTGCAGAAATCTCGATGACATCGGGGAATTAGTGTTGGGACTAATCCATCCATCAGCAGAAGAAGGCAGCCTAAGCATGCCTGGGACTGCGCAGTTGTCGTTACAAGGCGGTGGTGGCCACAGCGGAGGAGACGAGGACATGACTTCATCGTTGATGGCTTGAGGAGGATAGCTTGATGCGGAGATAGTTGCCCTCAACTAGTGCGGAGAGGAAGAAGGCGGTTGCTAGTGAGGATGCTACTCCCAAGTTGTCCCAACAATGCGGAGAGCTCCAATATGGAAAAGATTGGCGACCGGTGCTTTGTGGAGGTGGCATATTCGAAGCCAGGTATGTACGGTGTCAACAAAACCAGCAGAGGTGAGGTCAATGGAAGTCTCAAGTCCCCGGGCAGTGTAGCCAACCTTCTACTCTGATGACACGCTCCCTTCCACCTCATGACTTCCTCCTCACTGTTGCTCCTCCTATGCCCAACACACGTAAAGGGGAAGCTGAAGGGAAAATGAACCGCCTCTTCTCCCTCGGTCAGTTTCTAGCCAGTGCGGCAAGATCCAAAAATTATTGAGTGGTTTTGGGAGAGAAAGTTTGTTAGGTACATAGTATAAGATATAAACATGATAGTATAAGAGAGTTACAATGGGAGAAGTGCGAAGAGGATGGGAAGGGGGAACATGACCTTGGGATGCTAGTGGTGTGGGATGGTGGAAGTTTGTGATGCACGTCGTTTAGTTCAAGTAACTCGCAAAGTACTAGATAGTACTTGCCCTTTTGACAATGTAAGATGGTAGCTGCATTACAAAGTACATCTCGACTTATTTTTAGAATTTTTCTCACTATTTACATAGGTTGGAAGCAGATGTTAAATTCTGGATTGATTTTTTTTTTTTGGCGTGGATCTACATCGTCTATAATTACATTGATAACATTTACATTTTTTTTTGCATATTGCAGATGAAACTTATATTTCTAAATTAGCACTGTAATTTAATGTATAAACTTCAAATCTATTATGGCTTTGAGATCTGGAGTAATGCCAAACATGACCTAAATCCTGGTGAAATTAAGAATGCTGTAATTTGACATGTTGTCAGCTAAAACATAAACTCTAGAACACTCGTTCCTTATGATTCTGAGAAGAGAGATTCCTTCAAGGAAATGAGTTAGCTACTAACTAGATTCACTTGGAGATTGTGGAAGAGGAGTTTTAGCAAATACAGCTGTGGTAGAAGCAACTAGGATCCCACCACATATTCCCCCATATGGTAGTGATGCTCATGTGGTGCTATATATATAGTTGTACAAACAATTGATATTTATAGATCAGTGCGTTAAATTTAGTCCCTCTAGTTTGTTTCTATTAGGTGGCTAGTAAAAGCACAGTGCATACCTAGTACTACATCCTTGCCTAGAATAGCGCAAATTTATTAAAAATGTTGATCATCATGCTAGCATACACTCCAGCATATTAGCCTTTGGGGTAATGAAATTGCAGAGCGCACGCAATAACATACCGATCGGCACTATATGCCGAAAATGCTAAAACCGTCACCTATCTTGCTTTTTCCATCCAAAACGCGCATCCATGACACACCATCGGCTAGAACCGGTACCTTTGTTGAGAGATAGGTGTCGGTTCTAAATAAAAATCAACACCTATAATATATCATAGGTCCTGATTTTTTAAAAACCGATAACTATATTTATAATGTAGGTGTCAGTTTTATGAAATAATGGCACTTATTAAGAAAACCACCCGACTAAGCCGAATCACAGCTTGTTTCCACCAATATCTCTCCCTTTTGATCACCCCTTGCTCTATTTCTTTATTACCCCTCTCCCTTATCCTCTCCGCCTCCTCCCCTATCCCTCTCTCTCTCCCCCTCTCTCAGCTAACTCTTGCTCCCTCTCTCTCCACCGCATTACCTGGTGGTGGCGCCCTCCCCTTCGCCAAATCCGGCAGAAGGGGAGGCTGCGGCGGCCCAGCGACTCAGAGGTGGCAGCGGCACCCTCCCCTCCAACAAATTCGACGAGAGGGGAGGCAGCGGCAGTGGTGCCCTCCCCTCCGTCAGATTCGGCGGGAGGGGAGGAGGCGGTAGCGCCCTCCCCTCCTTTCACATTGCTTGTGTTGTTTATGTTTATGTTTTTGTGTTCTTATTGTTCTTGTATTTTCTTGGATTAAATGTAGTTAAAAGTGCGATGAAATATGGTTGGGGTGATGGGGACTAATTGCCCGATGCATCGGCTTGATCAAGCTGATGCAACGACCCGGCCTTTTTTTCTTTTCATTCCTGAGACCTCAAAGGCACCTTTGAGAGAACTCAAAGGTTCTGGTTGCAAAATCCAGCACCCATATGTGGTTGTCAACTGACACATATCCTTTTCTATAGTAGTGCCTATAAATCCTTGATGGATGCAAGCATTGTTAATTAAACACACCAGCAAGGCACAATTCAAGAGGTGTACACTGTACATCTTGTTTGCTGCTGTACTAGCGCTGGTAGCTAGCTTGAGACTGATTTCCAAGCTTGATATAGGGATACCATTCAGACGTAAAATCCATGAGTGGTTAACTAGGAAATCGATCGAACGCCATCAAATTCAGATTCGAAAAGGGGTAGGTAAGTCTCGTACGCGTGGGTTTACATAATTAGTTCGTTTTGCTTTGAGTAATCTGCATCTCTTGATTGTTTAGGTTAATCTCTATTGTGGCTCGACTAACACATGCATTCATTAGCAGGGGGCGACGATGCCTGGATGGAATCTGTTGTCGACCAGGGTAGTGGTAATCATCAGCTCCGTGGCACATCTCGGCCTCGTCTTGTGTGCCGAAGTCCGCCGAAATAGTGCGACAGGCTTTCGGATTGTCATCCTGTGGGTGGCGAACCAGATGTCACGTTGGGCCCCGACCACCGCGCTGGCCATGCTGGCCGCCGGACGCACGCCGCAGGAGGAGCAGCTGGTGACGCTCTGGGTGGCGTTCATGCTGCTACACGCTGGTATGCCGGACAACATCACCGCCTACGCCTTGGAAGACGGCGTTCTCTCGTTTCGCCAGAGTGTAAACGTGTTTCTTCAGCTTGTTGGACCTGTGTCACCTGCCTATATCCTGCACCAGAATATGTTCGCCATGCCTGGCGACTCCATGCTGTGGGTCTCCTCGATCATCTGCTGTATGGCCATCTGCAAATATTTGGAGGGGGCGTTTTTCGCGCTGCAGCGTGGCAACCTGGAAAACATGCGAAGCGAAAGCAAGAAGGAGGTTCCAAGTCGAAGAGTAACAAGCCTCCAAAGTCTAAGGCGTGGCGGCAAACCAGATAATGACCAAATCATGCTGGTTGCTCATGGCAATCTCCATATCACCAAGGGTGCCTTCATCGATAATTTGCAATACGAGCATGATGCCCAGCAACAAGAAATACTCCCGAAAACATGGGATGAAAACAAGACACTGTACAAGGTGGTTGAGATGGAGCTCTCCCTCATGTATGACATCCTGTACACCAAGGCAGCAATGGTGCACACTTGGGGTGGCTACGCCATCCGTGTCGCCTTTCCATTCGCTGGAGCCACCGCGTTCCTGTTGTTCTGGTTCCACAGCAAGGAAGGTCAGCCGACGGCTGACGTCTTCATCACCTATATATTGCTCGCTGGCACCGTCATTCTGGATATCATATGGCTACTCAAAGCAGTGGCTTCGACATGGACCTATTCTTTCCTGAATGATAGGCCACGAATCTGGCTTCATCACGCACTTCTGTGCTCAGGGAAATGGCGACTGCTCCGTCGTCTCATCGTCTCATTGAATCTATTTCGGTTCCTTCTCAGTAAGGAGCCAACCAGCTATAGGATGTGGTCCGGAACCATGGGGCAGTACAACATATTGCACGAGTGCACTAGTAATGATCAAGATCAGACCAAGACCTTCTTGCTGACGAGGATATTCATCTCAATATTGGTGAAGATTGTTCCAGAGGATAATTGTATGGAGTTCCAATACCACTACTTGAAGGGCTTTCGTATGTCATCAGATTTCTGCAAGCATTTGTTCGAAAGTATATGGGAATATCTTAAGTCAGCGTACCCGCCTACTGTTCCTATCGAGAAAGCCGACGAAGCCAAACCAGCTGCACCACCGGAGCCGTATCCAGATAAAAAAAAAGAGGCGCCGGCACCGACGCCGCCGCTGCCGCCGAAGGAAGCACATCTACATCAGCGGGAATTAGAAGATGCTCTGAACTTCTCACCTGCATTCCAAGAGAGCATCCTGATCTGGCACATTGCCACGGACGTCTTCCTCTTATGCAGCCATCAATACTCATCCTCGTCCAAAGAAGTGCAGGCGATCAAGGTGTTGTCAGATTACATGGTGTTCCTGGTCGCCGTGCGCCCAAATATGCTACCGGGCCTTAAGCTACGCAGCCTGTACGAAGCAGTTGGTTACGCTCTAACTAATGACGATGAAATATTGCCCAAGGAAGAATATCACGGTAACTTGACAGAGAAAAAGGTGAAGCTGGCCCATCGCCTAGTAGAAATGGAACAGAAGCCAAGCTTAAAGAATGCGCTGCGCAGCAAATGGAGACCTGGTGTCAGTGGACACTGGCTCAGGCCAGAAAAGGCAAGTATTCTTTACGACAAGAATATAATTCTCTCTGACGGAACGAGTTTCGCGCGTGTGCTGCTAAGTCGTATAGGCCCGAACCCATATACCCCGGATGATATAAATCTTAATTACACAAGATATCAGAGACTTATAGATATGATTCCTGAATTGAAAGACGAAAGTAACAGGTTTGATACATCGAAAATGATGCGCCTTATCTTCAGAGCATGGGTGCGTCTTCTGGTGTATGCATCCGTGCGATGCACAAGGGATTCCCATGCCAAGCAGCTCGCCTGTGGTGGTGAGCTCACAACAATCGTCTGGATTCTTAATGAACACGCTGGTATATTTCGTATCGACAGCGACAAGGATGACGACAAGGATAGACTGACAAGTTTATATACTAACGAAGATCGTTTGTACCTTTGACTGCAACTCACCAATTAATTTGTTTTCCTTGTTGATAACCTATATATATAGGGTATGTATCTCATTTCTTTTGTATACTTACGCTCTGTAATTACCTCACTACACTACTTAAAAAACCATTTTCGCTTGCCTTCAATTTAAGTTCACATGCGGATATAAATTAAATTGCACAATGTCTTACTTTATGTTTACTAGGTTAGATCGAGGTGATTAAGGCCATTCCCAACCCAAAACACTACATATAGTTTCCATAAACTACACATCATCAAGAAACTAGTACTAGACACTACTCTTCCAATGCAAACACAACTATTCTATACATAAATTTAATGCTACTTATCTCACATGATGTCTTGGATGTTGTGTAGAAACTGTCACGCCCGGAATTTCTATCCAAAATTCCAAACGCTTACATGTGTGTGAACCCTCGTCCAGGAATCAGCCGAGGCACACAATAACAAATTGATAATAGAGTACAATTATTACTCTAATTAATAAGCGAATAAAATGTCATTACAGAGGTAGATAGTTCCTCTCAATCAATAAAGATCTAAGCAGCGGAAAAAAAAAGAGATAAACGGCGCAGACGACTCCACTCCACAGGCAGCTTGACCAGGGCTACACCTAATCCTCCACACTATCAGCATCACTGTAGAACTCCTCCTCTGATGAATGATTGCAAGGTGAGTATATGACATACTCAGCAAGCCACGCAGCAAATATGCAAGTGCACAAGGATACCAAAGAATGGCATAATATAGAGCTCATTTGCAAAAGCAGCATTTAGCAAACATTTGAGAATTATAAAACAGTAGAGTAATTAATCATCAATTTTAATCAACACTAAACAGCACACCCATGCTGCTCAGGCCCAACCATCCGGAACAACCATACCCGGCTGTACAGATCTATCTCCAAACCAGGAATATACCATTCCAAACCAGGAGCTAAACAAATTTTTACCAGTTATAGCATCTTTTATTATGGTGAGAAGTGTGAAACTAATCACGAAAGACATTGTTAGACCCGCCCATAACCGCGGGCACGGCTATTCGAATAGTTTTACTCTGGCCAGAGGTGTACCACTGTACCCACAAGACACAGCCCCACAACATGTCACCATGTGCCTCAATACCACCACGGTACCTCGGAAAGGAGGTGTGACAGTACCCCTCGCACAACACAATCCACCAAAGCGCACCTTTCCTGGATCATAATCATCCCCTTATAAACAAGGCATGAACTCCCCAGCGACCCCCGTGGACTTATCTCCGCCACTTCTCAGTCTGGTGCTACGCAATGAACCATGCTATACAAAAGGTAAAGCCGTTGCCCACGCTGGCTTGTGGTTGGCACGGTTAATGTTTCACAACCGAAACTCGTGAACCGGTCCTTAATTGTCATGAGCACGACTCTCAAAACCATGTGCTCACAACCCACCATTATCAAGTTTTAGTTGGCAAGTAATTAATTAACCAATCACGATTGACCATCGTGAACTATCATTAAGCCATCATTAAATAATAGTGAGTCATAAGTTATCCCAATAGTGTGCTAATGTTTCTAAGCATGGCTAAGCAATCATATCTAATATCTAGCTGAACCAATATATATAGCCCAACTAGTCAAGTTATAATAACCCAAGGTATCAAGGAATAAAGTAATCAAGAACAAAAGGGCTATAACAAACAATAGGTTAATTCCACCCAATGACATTCGAAAATAAATGCAATAGTTGAATAGAAAAAATAGCTTTAAACGGGATCAACATGCTCAAAGGGTTGTTTGGGACCTGTGTGACTTGCCTTGCTGGCCTTGGAACTCTTCAAATTCTTCTAGTGCGAAAACGAACTCTTCGGAAACGTCGGAATCTAAACAGAAAAGAGAAAAAACACCAAAACAGCACATAAACAAGCATGAACAGTACATGTGGATATTTTTAACATGTAGATCTCAATTTTAGAAAAATTTAGAGACTTGAACCAACTAAATCCGAGCTAAGATGAATTAGTTATGAATTTTCAAAGATTAAATCGGATTAAATCATTTATTTAGATTTTAATTGAATTATGACGCAATAATGAATTATTTTTGAAAAGGAAAAGGGAATTATTGCGTCAGTGGCTAGGGTTCGCGGTGGACCGGGTGCACGGCGGTGGCTCACGGAAACGAACGGCCGAGATCGATCCTATCCAAAACGGACGGCCAAGATCCAACGGTCTACGACCAGGCCACGGGGAACGACGACGATGACGTCAGCGGAGATGTCACTACCGGCGGCGGCTCGGGCGTGCATGCTTGCCGGCGAACGACGGCGCGGCGGCACGAACAGAGGACACCAACACGTAGAGGGCGACGCGGCGAACTCACCGGTGACCAAAACAACGGCGGAAGATCAACGGACGGCGACGGCGGTGAGGAAAAGGCGGCGGAGATGATCGGCTTGACGACGGCGACGGTGTTCCGGTGGCCTACGGCGACGACGGAGGGGCGGACGAGGTCGGCGATGGCTTGGCGATCACGACGGCGGCCTTCCCGAGCGACGACGACGACCGGAGCGGCGGCGGCGCACGGCTGGACGAACGGCGGCGACGGCGGCGCACGGCTGCACGGTGCTAGGGCGCTACCGACAGCGGCGGGCAAAGGCAAGGGTGGCGGCAGGTAGCGGCGGGCTTGGGGGTCCTTTTAAAGGGGCAAGGAGGCGGTGGCGAAGGCCCACGGCGACCGGCGACGCGATGGAAAGATTAGGGTCCGGGAGAGAGAGACAAATCCGATTCGAGATCGAATCCGTGAATTTCCAAACGAAATTAACCGACGATTCCATAAGAGAAAAGATAGAGGGGATCCCGGGGATCATTTCCCTTCTATTAATTTCATCGGAAACAGAAAGGGGCGGGTGGATTTGGAAGGAGACGACGGCGGCGCGGTGCTAGGGTTCGGGCGGTCGGAGGAAGACGACGGCCCTGACAGGTGGGCCCCACCTGTCAGCGGGTGGACGCGCGCGCGAGCGGGCGGCTCGGCTGCGGGCCGGATTAGGCCAGGAGAGAGAGAGAGAGAAGGTTTTGGGCCGACTTTCGGCCCAAAACCAAAAGAGACTTTAAAAACCTTTTCCAATTTAAATTATCCATTAAATGCAATTCCATTTATTAAAAATACTTCCTTAGCTCAAATAAATCCCAGAAAAATCTAGGAATTATAGAGTTAAGCAAAGTATTTAATGAAATTTTATCTGGCCCCATTTTATATTGGAATTTATTAATTAAAATTAGATCTTCTCTTCTAGGCTTTTAAAATAAATTATAATAATTCCAATTAAACAACAATTTATATATTTAGGATTTTTAGGGTGTGACAGAAACCATGTCTCATGTAAGACATAGTTTCATTCTCTTTCCTCATTTATTCACTTGCCACATCATTTTTCATCCTAGGTGGCAGTTTATTTAATGCTATAGATATCATCCTAGTCATTGGGTTGAGAATGGCCTAAGAAGCCGCCCACCGCCTTGAAAATTGTTTCAATTTACCCGAGCAACATAGTTAAGAAGCTATCTGTAATAACACGATGCGCACCTTGAGGGACCGGCTAAAACTAAATATGGATTTCCACATGCGGCTGCCTCTTGCTCACACCCGCGGCCACGACCGTCATGCTCCACCCAGCGCTCACGTGCACGAGCTCTCGCCGGTGGCCTTTGAGGCTTCTGTCCTCAATGGGATGTGAAGAAGAAGAAAAGAAAACAAGGGGGATGAGGAAAGAAAAGGATTTGACGAAAAACATAACGGTAGTGGCACAAATCAATTTTTCTGCAAATTTAAATGACATGAATTTAATAGACGAATAGAAGTGGTATTTATCTAAACGAGCATATTTGTAATGGCATATATCCAATTGTCCCTAACTAATACCAGCCAGCAAACAAATCTTTTTGCATGCATGTGACTAGCAAGGCTGAGCTTGGCCAAGACAAGAGTTACAAGCCAGCCTAATTAGTGACAGCAACCAAACAGATCCATAATTACTGTCGGGTTAATTAAGTTTGTTTTTCCTGATATAAAAATTGCGAGCATCTTACGCCATAATCCACACAAGCGTTGCGAGCTCACCGCCGCTGCTGAGTTGCTTGGCGTGGGACTCCCTGCTGCATCGGTGGCTAACGTAGTGGAGCATCTCCACCCACACCTTGAACAGAAATTCCACACTGGCCCCGTCGTATTTGTTGAGCTTTTTGACTAGAAGGAGGGCAAGCGGCAGAGCATTGAGCGAGACCTTACTGGGGTCCCGGTCGGTGACTCCCAGCTGCTTGGCAAGGCTCTGTGTTTTCTGGACGGATGACTAGATCCTAATTTTGTTGATATCTCGGATGGTTTCACTGTAAATAGTGCGTAGTGCAAGGCCAGGTACCATGTAGGGACGTTCCAGAACTAGGAACATCATGTAGTTGGAAATAAGATTGATTGCTTCAACATACTCGGTGGTCTCTGCCTTGTCGGAGGTGCGGAGGTAGATGTCCGTCGCGATGTGCCAGATAATGATTTGCTGCTGGATCTCGTCGCGAACTAACCTCAAGAACAAGTCGTACATTTCTGCCTTGAGCAACCCCGTCGAGTCCAATGGGATACCCGGTTGCCCCGTTGGTGCTGCATCTTGATCATCTTAATTTATCCTTATTATCGATCTCGCAATCCTTATTGTACGTCGACGTCGATTCTTATTATATCTAGCAAATAGCTGAACACCTGCTCCATGACACGATCAGGAATGACCGTGGTGCCGGAGTAGGTGTTGTCTTTCTTGCGCCACTTGACATGTATCTTCTTGGCAAGGTCGTACCAGACGTCCTTGGAGCCGTCGCGTGTGCAGTACTGCAACATGTTGTGCTGCCAGATGGTGCCGGACCACCTTCTGCTGTCCTCCGCATTGACAAGCCAGCGGATCCACGTGAGCGCGCGGCCGACCTGGCGCCATCGTCCGCTGCAGACCGCCGCGTGGTACAGCCAACCCCGCAGCGGCATGCGGATCAAGAAGGCGTACGCCCAGGTCGACCCGGCTGCCATGAGCAGCCACCATGTGTCTACAAGGACGGCGCCAACCAGCAATGTGTAGGTGATGGCCACGTCGACTAGCATAGCCCCATGCCCAAGGGCGCCGTGGAGGCTGAGATGGAACATCACCAAGGCACCGGCGGTGGCCAGCGGCGAAAAGACACGGATGCAGTAGCCATGCCACGTGTGGATGACGCCAGCCTTGGTGTACATGATGTCGTACAGCAGGGAGAGCTCCATCTGGAGGACAACCCACGTCTCTGTAAAATCAAAGGTGTTTTTGATTATTATTCTGTGATGAACAATTGGGCATTGGAGATTATTGGTTTTGTTATTTGGAATTTATTCACGAAGTGGTTTTGGAGATGATTGGATTTACAGGTGAATCGCAGGGTTATCATTTTATGTGGACCGGTCAGACTGGGCTCTGGTAGCCGGTCAGACCGGCGTGTAATGCGCGGTCAGACCGGCGCAGCCCGCGGTCTGACCGGCCGACACTGTATCGGTTTCGGTTTCGGGTTGTTTATTTGGATATCCAAGTTTATTTCATGATTATGACTTCTAGATGGATACTATACGTATGTAATACTATTGTTTGCTGCTAATGAGTCAAGTTGGAGATAACTTAGTCTCGGAATATAGTTTCTTTGTTTGTTCCATGTGTAGGTGACTCGATGTCTCAGGAGAGTATTTGCGGTGATGGACCGGGAGTCGGCTTGGGGATAAGACGACGTCCGTGGTGGTCAGAGATCATGCGGGATACTTAGGCTATAGTTGATGCACGTGGTTGATGGAGATTCCATATGGCATACAATGAAGTTATTGTGTACGTATAGGATGCGTAGTTGAATTTGGAAGGAGTTCAAATTTGGTACGATTGGTTATGTAAAGTTTCTTTCTTGTACTAGAGGGTTTCCTAAGGTGTTTAGGACTCCTAGTATAAGTTTGGTTCGTGGCTTTAGGCTGCCTACCTCATGTATAAATAGAGGGGGAGCGTGAGGCTTCCCGGTATCGCTTTAGAGAGCAATTGAGTTGAGTTTTGAGTTAGGGTTTCGAGTTTAGTCAAAATTTTTGTAAGGAGTGCTGTTGGTGCACTTTGTAAACACAGAGAGAATCAATAAAGTCGTCATCCACTTTAAGAGTTATTCGATTTGTGTTTACCGGGTTTCGGCGGTCTAACCGGCGATCTACCGGCGGTCAGGCCATGTCACATCCTGATTTTTTGTTTCAGGATTTATAAATTATTTAATAAATTAATAATATAATTTATATTAAATGATCTTTAATTTACAAGTGAAGTTAAATGTGGGAAATAAAATTTCCTAAATATAAAGCATGGATGGATTTAATTTTTATTAAATTCTCCATGGTTAATTATACTCTCTGAAATTTTCTCAGATTTTTCAGAGCTCAATTCTTAAATAATACAAAGAACAGTTCAGTAATTATTTGATTCTCCATGGTTAATTATACTCTCTGAAATTTTCTCGGATTTTTCAGAGCTCAATTCTTAAATAATACAAAGAACAGTTCAGTAATTATTTGATCATTAATGATCTAATTATAATTGTTAAGAGCTTTTCTTGTTTAAAATCCTTAAATTATAAATTGTTGTTTAAAAGGAATAATTAGAAATGATTTTAAAAGCCTAAAGGAGAAGATCTAATTTTAATTTGCTAAATCTCAATATAAAATTGGGCTAGATAAAATTTTGTTAAATACTTTGCTTAATTCTATAATTCCTAGATTTTTCTGGGATTTATTTGAGCTAAGGAAGTATTTTTAATAAATGGAATTGCATTTAAGAAATAATTTAAATTGAAAAAGGTTTTAAAAAGTCTTCTTTTGGCTTTGGGCCGAAAGCCGGCCCAAAACCTCTCTTCTCTCTCTCCTCGGCCCAGTCCGGCCCAGTCCGCCGAGCCGCCGCTCTCCTCTCTCTCTCGCTGTCGCTGACAGGTGGGGCCCGCTTGTCGGAGCCGTCTTCCTCCTTCGGCCGCCGCCGCCCGCAAACCCTAGCCGAGCCGCGCCGCCGTCGCTTTCCAATTCCGTCGCTCCTTTCCATCTCCGGCCGAATTGATAGAGGGGAAATGATCCTCTTGATTCCCTCTTCCTTTTCTCTTTTGGAATCGTCACCTAATTCGGTTTGGAAACTCGATGGAATCGAGGTCGAATCGGATTCTTCTCTCCTCCGAACCCTAGCTTTCCTTCGCCGTCGCCGGTCGCCGTGGGCCTCCGTCGCCGCTCGCTAGCCCCTTTAAAAGGACCCCCGAGCTCTCCTCTATCCGCCGCCACCTTTGCCTTAGCCTGCCGTCGCGTCTAGCGCCGCCTCCGCGTAGCCCTAGTCGCCGCCGTCGTTGCCGTCGGTTCAGCCGCGTCGCGCCGCCGTTGCAGCCGCCGTCGTCGGTCGCCGTCGCCGCCATCGTGGTCGTCAAGTCGCCGCCGTCCTCGTCCGCTTCTCCGCCGCCGCTTCTTCCTCGTCGCCGGCGCCGTCCGTTGCCCTTCCGCCGTTGTTTTGGTCACCGGTGAGTTCGCCGCGTCGCCCTCTACCCGTTGGTGCCCTCCGTTCGCGCCGACGTGCCGTCGTTCGCCGGCGAGCATGCGCGCCCGAGCCGCCCGAGTTGCCGCCGGTGCTGACGTCATCGCTGCCGTCATCGCTGACGTCATCGGGATCGTCCGCCGTAAGCCGGTCGTGGACCGTTTGATCTCGGCCGTCCGTTTTGGATAGGGTTGATCTCGGCCGTTCGTTTCCGTGAGCCGCTGCCGTGCACCCGGTCCACCGCAAACCCTAGCCGCTGACGCAATAATCCTTCTTTTCCTTTTTAAAAATAATTCATTATTGCGTCATAATTCAATTAAAATCAATATAAGTGTTTTAATCCGATTTAATCTTTAAAAATTCATAACTAATTCATTTGAACTCAGTTTAATGTGGTTCAAGTTGCAAAAGTTGTGTAAAATAAAGATCTACATTTTAAAATTGTCCATAAATTGAATTAAATTTATTTAATTCTTTTTAAATGGGCTTTAAATAGATTTAATCTTGTAAAATTCATAATAAATTCATTTGAAGTCAGAATGAGGCCGTTCAAGTCTCATAAATCATCTAAAATTATGATCTACATGTTTGTTTACTTTTTATGTACTGTTTATTTGGTTTTTATTAGTCTTTTTCTTCGTTTTGCGTGTTAGCTTGTCGTTTCCGTCGTTGCGAAGGTTCGCGAGTGCGCCGGAAGTATTCAAGAAGATTAATTGAAGACCGATTATTGCAAGGCAAGTCACACAGATCCTAAACACAATCCTTTGAGCATGTTGATCCTATATTTAAATTCTCTATTTATTTCAACTGTGCATTTATTTTCGAATGTCATTGGGTGGAATTAACCTATTCTTTGTTATGGCCCTTTTGTTCTTGATTACTTTATTCCTTGTTACCTTGGGAGATTATAATTTGACTAGTTGAGCTTTATATATTGGTTCAGCTAGATATTAGAGGTAATTGCTTAGCCATGCTTAGAAACATTAGCACACAATTGGGATAACTAATGTTTCACTATCACTTATGGTTATATTTAATGGTAGCTCACGATGGTCAATTGTGATTGGTTAATTAATTACTTGTGATTGGTTAATTAATTATTTGCCAACTAAAACTGGATAATGGTGGGTTGTGAGCACATGGTTTTGAGAGTCGTGCTCATGACAATTAAGGACCGGTTCGCGAGCTACTATTGTGAAACATTAACCGTGCCAACCACAAACCAGCGTGGGCAACGGCTTTACCTTTTGTATAGCATGGTTCACTGCAGAGCACCAGGTTGAGAAGTGGCGGAGATAAGCCCACGGGGGTCGCTGGGGAGTCCATACCTTGTTTATAAGGGGGTGACTATGATCCGGGAATGGTGCACTGTGGTGAGTTGTGTTGTGCAGAGGGTATTGTCACAGCCTCTATTCGGGTACTTTCCAGTATCGCGACGCATGGTAGACATGATGTTGAGGCTGTGTCTTGTGGGTACAGTGGTACACCTCTGGCCAGAGTAAAACTATTCGAATAGCCGTGCCCGCGGTTATGGGCGAGTTGAGCAATGTTTTTCGTGATTAGTCTCACACCTCTCACAATAATTATGGATGTTATACCTGGTAATAATTTGCTTAGCTCCTGGTTTGGAGTTAGATTTGTTCAGCCGGGTATGGTTGTTTAGAATGGTTGGGCCTGTGCAGCATGGGCGTGTTGTTCAGTGTTGATTAAAATTTCTGATTAATTACTCCACTGTTTTACTTCTTTTAAATGTTTTGCTAAATGCTGCTTTTGCAAATGAGCCTATATTATGCCATCCTTTGGTATCCTTGTGCACTTGCATATTTGCTGTGTGGCTTGCTGAGTATGTCATATGCTCACCTTGCAATAATCAATCAACCTCAGTTGAAGAAAAAGGATCCAGAAGGAGAAGACGTTTGGATTATACCCCAGTTGAGCTGCCTGTGGGAGTGGAGCTGGAGCTTCGCTAGATTTTATTTTCCGCTGCAGTTTTCTTCTTGGTGAGGACTAAGTGCCTCATAAGTAAGTATTTATCGTTCTAGTTAATTTGATGAATCTGTATATTAAATTGTCAGTTTGTGTACCTCGGCTGATTCCTGGACGAGGATTTTATGCACAAATAAGTTCGGAAATTACTAGTGAATTTCCGGGCGTGACAAGTTGGTATCAGAGCCATCTCGACTGTAGGATAAGCCAAATGGTCAAACCTTAAGGACTAATTTTCCGAAAACATGATTTGTGAAAATTTCTCCTTTCTTCCTTATCTAGAATTCTTTGCAAATTGTTTCATTGTCTACTCTCCTCTCTCGTTCAACTTGAGTAGTTCTAAAACTAGTGGTTGAAACTAGAAGATGCTGATGTGGGCAACTTATGGAGGTTAAGTCAAGTGGATCGATGAATAAGAAGGTGATGGTCGATCTGAAGAGCCAAGTGGTCAAGATGGAATGAAGTTTGGATCCTATCTTAGAACCTATGCCGCCAAAGTGTCTTTGAAGAATAGTTAGTAGGGTAGAACGTTTGTTGTTTGCTTGTGTGTAGGTATGGTTGCATTCCCATCATTGGAGTAGTTCAATGATGAGTGTGTAACTATACTAGGTTGTTTGCTTAATCAACTTGAACAATATAATGGTCTACACACATCAGATCAGTTTTAACCTGGTTAAGGTCTTGTCTTTAGTGTAACCCCTCTCCTTCTATCTTCTCTAATCTGCAACAGATGGTGAACACTCGCGCAAGTGGAAGTGGAAACAATAACAATGAAGATAACCCAACTCTTGCTCAAGTTCTGGCTCAACAGACTCAGTTAATGAACATGATGATACAACAGATGCAGAACCAGCTCAACCAAGGAAATAACAATGCTCCACCGCCGCAGAACAAGTTAGCTGATTTTCTTCGTGTGAGGCCACCTACCTTTTCTAGCACAACCAACCCAGTGGAAGCAGGTGATTGGCTGCACGCTATTGAGAAGAAGTTGGAACTGCTCCAGTGCACGGATCAGGAGAAAGTTGTTTTCGCTTCACATCAGTTGCAAGGACCTGCATCAGAATGGTGGGATCATTTCCGGATGAACAGAGCAGAAGGACAACCAATCACTTGGGTGGAGTTCACGGAGGCATTCAAGAAGACACACATACCTACAGGAGTTGTTTCTTTGAAGAAGCGTGAGTTCAGGGCATTGAAGCAAAAGGATCAAACCGTGGCAGAATATCTTCATGAGTTCAATCGTCTGGCACGTTATGCTCCAGAAGATGTGCGTACTGACGAGGAAAGGCAGGAGAAGTTCCTGGAAGGTCTGAAGGATGAACTATCAGTTACGTTAATCTCCCATGACTATGTTGATTTTCAGCAGTTGGTTGACAAAGCAATTCGACTTGAAGACAAGAAGAACAGGATGGATAACCGTAAAAGGAAAATGACTGTTTTCCAGGAGGCACAAGGTAGTAGCCAGAGGCAGCGTATCAAGCCACTCCAAATTGGTGAATCCTCTTCCGCTGGTCAAGGACAGTCGCAGCAGTTGAACATCGGTGGTGAGATCAAATTAGAGACTAATGAAAGCAATGAACTTAACATCGAGCAAGCTAATCAGTCGGTGCCAGTTCAGCAAGATCAGTCGAATAACAGTAGTGGAAGGGAGCAGCAGGTATGCTTCAACTGTTACAAGCCAGGCCACTTTGCTAGAGAGTGTCCGAAGCCGAAGCATCCGCAGCCACAAGGTCAAGTCAACAACATTGTCGTCACAGGAGCCAATGCAGTGCCAGTTGCGTCTTCAAGAGTTGTGTCTTCAAGTGTTACAACTCAGCCACCAGTTTCAAAGCAGCAGTAGTTTTCTTTAAAGCCTTAGAATAATTATCGGAGTGATGGAATAAGATAGACTGCAGTTTGCCTATTCCCTTTTTCTTTCTAGCCGTTCCGAATCTCGGGACGAGATTCTTTGTAAGGGGGGTAGTTTGTCACATCCTGATTTTTTGTTTCAGGATTTATAAATTATTTAATAAATTAATAATATAATTTATATTAAATGATCTTTAATTTACAAGTGAAGTTAAATGTGGGAAATAAAATTTCCTAAATATAAAGCATGGATGGATTTAATTTTTATTAAATTCTCCATGGTTAATTATACTCTCTGAAATTTTCTCGGATTTTTCAGAGCTCAATTCTTAAATAATACAAAGAACAGTTCAGTAATTATTTGATTCTCCATGGTTAATTATACTCTCTGAAATTTTCTCGGATTTTTCAGAGCTCAATTCTTAAATAATACAAAGAACAGTTCAGTAATTATTTGATCATTAATGATCTAATTATAATTGTTAAGAGCTTTTCTGGTTTAAAATCCTTAAATTATAAATTGTTGTTTAAAAGGAATAATTAGAAATGATTTTAAAAGCCTAAAGGAGAAGATCTAATTTTAATTTGCTAAATCTCAATATAAAATTGGGCTAGATAAAATTTTGTTAAATACTTTGCTTAATTCTATAATTCCTAGATTTTTCTGGGATTTATTTGAGCTAAGGAAGTATTTTTAATAAATGGAATTGCATTTAAGAAATAATTTAAATTGAAAAAGGTTTTAAAAAGTCTTCTTTTGGCTTTGGCCGAAAGCCGGCCCAAAACCTCTCTTCTCTCTCTCCTCGGCCCAGTCCGGCCCAGTCCGCCGAGCCGCCGCTCTCCTCTCTCTCTCGCTGTCGCTGACAGGTGGGGCCCGCTTGTCGGAGCCGTCTTCCTCCTTCGGCCGCCGCCGCCCGCAAACCCTAGCCGAGCCGCGCCGCCGTCGCTTTCCAATTCCGTCGCTCCTTTCCATCTCCGGCCGAATTGATAGAGGGGAAATGATCCTCTTGATTCCCTCTTCCTTTTCTCTTTTGGAATCGTCACCTAATTCGGTTTGGAAACTCGATGGAATCGAGGTCGAATCGGATTCTTCTCTCCTCCGAACCCTAGCTTTCCTTCGCCGTCGCCGGTCGCCGTGGGCCTCCATCGCCGCTCGCTAGCCCCTTTAAAAGGACCCCCGAGCTCTCCTCTATCCGCCGCCACCTTTGCCTTAGCCTGCCGTCGCGTCTAGCGCCGCCTCCGCGTAGCCCTAGTCGCCGCCGTCGTTGCCGTCGGTTCAGCCGCGTCGCGCCGCCGTTGCAGCCGCCGTCGTCAGTCGCCGTCGCCGCCATCGTGGTCGTCAAGTCGCCGCCGTCCTCGTCCGCTTCTCCGCCGCCGCTTCTTCCTCGTCGCCGGCGCCGTCCGTTGCCCTTCCGCCGTTGTTTTGGTCACCGGTGAGTTCGCCGCGTCGCCCTCTACCCGTTGGTGCCCTCCGTTCGCGCCGACGTGCCGTCGTTCGCCGGCGAGCATGCGCGCCCGAGCCGCCCGAGTCGCCGCCGGTGCTGACGTCATCGCTGCCGTCATCGCTGACGTCATCGGGATCGTCCGCCGTAAGCCGGTCGTGGACCGTTTGATCTCGGCCGTCCGTTTTGGATAGGGTTGATCTCGGCCGTTCGTTTCCGTGAGCCGCTGCCGTGCACCCGGTCCACCGCAAACCCTAGCCGCTGACGCAATAATCCTTCTTTTCCTTTTCAAAAATAATTCATTATGGCGTCATAATTCAATTAAAATCAATATAAGTGTTTTAATCCGATTTAATCTTTAAAAATTCATAACTAATTCATTTGAACTCAGTTTAATGTGGTTCAAGTTGCAAAAGTTGTGTAAAATAAAGATCTACATTTTAAAATTGTCCATAAATTGAATTAAATTTATTTAATTCTTTTTAAATGGGCTTTAAATAGATTTAATCTTGTAAAATTCATAATAAATTCATTTGAAGTCAGAATGAGGCCGTTCAAGTCTCATAAATCATCTAAAATTATGATCTACATGTTTGTTTACTTTTTATGTACTGTTTATTTGGTTTTTATTAGTCTTTTTCTTCATTTTGCGTGTTAGCTTGTCGTTTCCGTCGTTGCGAAGGTTCGCGAGTGCGCCGGAAGTATTCAAGAAGATTAATTGAAGACCGATTATTGCAAGGCAAGTCACACAGATCCTAAACACAATCCTTTGAGCATGTTGATCCTATATTTAAATTCTCTATTTATTTCAACTGTGCATTTATTTTCGAATGTCATTGGGTGGAATTAACCTATTCTTTGTTATGGCCCTTTTGTTCTTGATTACTTTATTCCTTGTTACCTTGGGAGATTATAATTTGACTAGTTGAGCTTTATATATTGGTTCAGCTAGATATTAGAGGTAATTGCTTTGCCATGCTTAGAAACATTAGCACACAATTGGGATAACTAATGTTTCACTATCACTTATGGTTATATTTAATGGTAGCTCACGATGGTCAATTGTGATTGGTTAATTAATTACTTGTGATTGGTTAATTAATTATTTGCCAACTAAAACTGGATAATGGTGGGTTGTGAGCACATGGTTTTGAGAGTCGTGCTCATGACAATTAAGGACCGGTTCGCGAGCTACTATTGTGAAACATTAACCGTGCCAACCACAAACCAGCGTGGGCAACGGCTTTACCTTTTGTATAGCATGGTTCACTGCAGAGCACCAGGTTGAGAAGTGGCGGAGATAAGCCCACGGGGGTCGCTGGGGAGTCCATACCTTGTTTATAAGGGGGTGACTATGATCCGGGAATGGTGCACTGTGGTGAGTTGTGTTGTGCAGAGGGTATTGTCACAGCCTCTATTCGGGTACTTTCCAGTATCGCGACGCATGGTAGACATGATGTTGAGGCTGTGTCTTGTGGGTACAGTGGTACACCTCTGGCCAGAGTAAAACTATTCGAATAGCCGTGCCCGCGGTTATGGGCGAGTTGAGCAATGTTTTTCGTGATTAGTCTCACACCTCTCACAATAATTATGGATGTTATACCTGGTAATAATTTGCTTAGCTCCTGGTTTGGAGTTAGATTTGTTCAGCCGGGTATGGTTGTTTAGAATGGTTGGGCCTGTGCAGCATGGGCGTGTTGTTCAGTGTTGATTAAAATTTCTGATTAATTACTCCACTGTTTTACTTCTTTTAAATGTTTTGCTAAATGCTGCTTTTGCAAATGAGCCTATATTATGCCATCCTTTGGTATCCTTGTGCACTTGCATATTTGCTGTGTGGCTTGCTGAGTATGTCATATGCTCACCTTGCAATAATCAATCAACCTCAGTTGAAGAAAAAGGATCCAGAAGGAGAAGACGTTTGGCTTATACCCCAGTTGAGCTGCCTGTGGGAGTGGAGCTGGAGCTTCGCTAGATTTTATTTTCCGCTGCAGTTTTCTTCTTGGTGAGGACTAAGTGCCTCATAAGTAAGTATTTATCGTTCTAGTTAATTTGATGAATCTGTATATTAAATTGTCAGTTTGTGTACCTCGGCTGATTCCTGGACGAGGATTTTATGCACAAATAAGTTCGGAAATTACTAGTGAATTTCCGGGCGTGACAAGTTGGTATCAGAGCCATCTCGACTGTAGGATAAGCCAAATGGTCAAACCTTAAGGACTAATTTTCCGAAAACATGATTTGTGAAAATTTCTCCTTTCTTCCTTATCTAGAATTCTTTGCAAATTGTTTCATTGTCTACTCTCCTCTCTCGTTCAACTTGAGTAGTTCTAAAACTAGTGGTTGAAACTAGAAGATGCTGATGTGGGCAACTTATGGAGGTTAAGTCAAGTGGATCGATGAATAAGAAGGTGATGGTCGATCTGAAGAGCCAAGTGGTCAAGATGGAATGAAGTTTGGATCCTATCTTAGAACCTATGCCGCCAAAGTGTCTTTGAAGAATAGTTAGTAGGGTAGAACGTTTGTTGTTTGCTTGTGTGTAGGTATGGTTGCATTCCCATCATTGGAGTAGTTCAATGATGAGTGTGTAACTATACTAGGTTGTTTGCTTAATCAACTTGAACAATATAATGGTCTACACACATCAGATCAGTTTTAACCTGGTTAAGGTCTTGTCTTTAGTGTAACCCCTCTCCTTCTATCTTCTCTAATCTGCAACAGATGGTGAACACTCGCGCAAGTGGAAGTGGAAACAATAACAATGAAGATAACCCAACTCTTGCTCAAGTTCTGGCTCAACAGACTCAGTTAATGAACATGATGATACAACAGATGCAGAACCAGCTCAACCAAGGAAATAACAATGCTCCACCGCCGCAGAACAAGTTAGCTGATTTTCTTCGTGTGAGGCCACCTACCTTTTCTAGCACAACCAACCCAGTGGAAGCAGGTGATTGGCTGCACGCTATTGAGAAGAAGTTGGAACTGCTCCAGTGCACGGATCAGGAGAAAGTTGTTTTCGCTTCACATCAGTTGCAAGGACCTGCATCAGAATGGTGGGATCATTTCCGGATGAACAGAGCAGAAGGACAACCAATCACTTGGGTGGAGTTCACGGAGGCATTCAAGAAGACACACATACCTACAGGAGTTGTTTCTTTGAAGAAGCGTGAGTTCAGGGCATTGAAGCAAAAGGATCAAACCGTGGCAGAATATCTTCATGAGTTCAATCGTCTGGCACGTTATGCTCCAGAAGATGTGCGTACTGACGAGGAAAGGCAGGAGAAGTTCCTGGAAGGTCTGAAGGATGAACTATCAGTTACGTTAATCTCCCATGACTATGTTGATTTTCAGCAGTTGGTTGACAAAGCAATTCGACTTGAAGACAAGAAGAACAGGATGGATAACCGTAAAAGGAAAATGACTGTTTTCCAGGAGGCACAAGGTAGTAGCCAGAGGCAGCGTATCAAGCCACTCCAAATTGGTGAATCCTCTTCCGCTGGTCAAGGACAGTCGCAGCAGTTGAACATCGGTGGTGAGATCAAATTAGAGACTAATGAAAGCAATGAACTTAACATCGAGCAAGCTAATCAGTCGGTGCCAGTTCAGCAGGATCAGTCGAATAACAGTAGTGGAAGGGAGCAGCAGGTATGCTTCAACTGTTACAAGCCAGGCCACTTTGCTAGAGAGTGTCCGAAGCCGAAGCATCCGCAGCCACAAGGTCAAGTCAACAACATTGTCGTCACAGGAGCCAATGCAGTGCCAGTTGCGTCTTCAAGAGTTGTGTCTTCAAGTGTTACAACTCAGCCACCAGTTTCAAAGCAGCAGTAGTTTTCTTTAAAGCCTTAGAATAATTATCGGAGTGATGGAATAAGATAGACTGCAGTTTGCCTATTCCCTTTTTCTTTCTAGCCGTTCCGAATCTCGGGACGAGATTCTTTGTAAGGGGGGTAGTTTGTCACATCCTGATTTTTTGTTTCAGGATTTATAAATTATTTAATAAATTAATAATATAATTTATATTAAATGATCTTTAATTTACAAGTGAAGTTAAATGTGGGAAATAAAATTTCCTAAATATAAAGCATGGATGGATTTAATTTTTATTAAATTCTCCATGGTTAATTATACTCTCTGAAATTTTCTCGGATTTTTCAGAGCTCAATTCTTAAATAATACAAAGAACAGTTCAGTAATTATTTGATTCTCCATGGTTAATTATACTCTCTGAAATTTTCTCGGATTTTTCAGAGCTCAATTCTTAAATAATACAAAGAACAGTTCAGTAATTATTTGATCATTAATGATCTAATTATAATTGTTAAGAGCTTTTCTGGTTTAAAATCCTTAAATTATAAATTGTTGTTTAAAAGGAATAATTAGAAATGATTTTAAAAGCCTAAAGGAGAAGATCTAATTTTAATTTGCTAAATCTCAATATAAAATTGGGCTAGATAAAATTTTGTTAAATACTTTGCTTAATTCTATAATTCCTAGATTTTTCTGGGATTTATTTGAGCTAAGGAAGTATTTTTAATAAATGGAATTGCATTTAAGAAATAATTTAAATTGAAAAAGGTTTTAAAAAGTCTTCTTTTGGCTTTGGCCGAAAGCCGGCCCAAAACCTCTCTTCTCTCTCTCCTCGGCCCAGTCCGGCCCAGTCCGCCGAGCCGCCGCTCTCCTCTCTCTCTCGCTGTCGCTGACAGGTGGGGCCCGCTTGTCGGAGCCGTCTTCCTCCTTCGGCCGCCGCCGCCCGCAAACCCTAGCCGAGCCGCGCCGCCGTCGCTTTCCAATTCCGTCGCTCCTTTCCATCTCCGGCCGAATTGATAGAGGGGAAATGATCCTCTTGATTCCCTCTTCCTTTTCTCTTTTGGAATCGTCACCTAATTCGGTTTGGAAACTCGATGGAATCGAGGTCGAATCGGATTCTTCTCTCCTCCGAACCCTAGCTTTCCTTCGCCGTCGCCGGTCGCCGTGGGCCTCCATCGCCGCTCGCTAGCCCCTTTAAAAGGACCCCCGAGCTCTCCTCTATCCGCCGCCACCTTTGCCTTAGCCTGCCGTCGCGTCTAGCGCCGCCTCCGCGTAGCCCTAGTCGCCGCCGTCGTTGCCGTCGGTTCAGCCGCGTCGCGCCGCCGTTGCAGCCGCCGTCGTCAGTCGCCGTCGCCGCCATCGTGGTCGTCAAGTCGCCGCCGTCCTCGTCCGCTTCTCCGCCGCCGCTTCTTCCTCGTCGCCGGCGCCGTCCGTTGCCCTTCCGCCGTTGTTTTGGTCACCGGTGAGTTCGCCGCGTCGCCCTCTACCCGTTGGTGCCCTCCGTTCGCGCCGACGTGCCGTCGTTCGCCGGCGAGCATGCGCGCCCGAGCCGCCCGAGTCGCCGCCGGTGCTGACGTCATCGCTGCCGTCATCGCTGACGTCATCGGGATCGTCCGCCGTAAGCCGGTCGTGGACCGTTTGATCTCGGCCGTCCGTTTTGGATAGGGTTGATCTCGGCCGTTCGTTTCCGTGAGCCGCTGCCGTGCACCCGGTCCACCGCAAACCCTAGCCGCTGACGCAATAATCCTTCTTTTCCTTTTCAAAAATAATTCATTATGGCGTCATAATTCAATTAAAATCAATATAAGTGTTTTAATCCGATTTAATCTTTAAAAATTCATAACTAATTCATTTGAACTCAGTTTAATGTGGTTCAAGTTGCAAAAGTTGTGTAAAATAAAGATCTACATTTTAAAATTGTCCATAAATTGAATTAAATTTATTTAATTCTTTTTAAATGGGCTTTAAATAGATTTAATCTTGTAAAATTCATAATAAATTCATTTGAAGTCAGAATGAGGCCGTTCAAGTCTCATAAATCATCTAAAATTATGATCTACATGTTTGTTTACTTTTTATGTACTGTTTATTTGGTTTTTATTAGTCTTTTTCTTCATTTTGCGTGTTAGCTTGTCGTTTCCGTCGTTGCGAAGGTTCGCGAGTGCGCCGGAAGTATTCAAGAAGATTAATTGAAGACCGATTATTGCAAGGCAAGTCACACAGATCCTAAACACAATCCTTTGAGCATGTTGATCCTATATTTAAATTCTCTATTTATTTCAACTGTGCATTTATTTTCGAATGTCATTGGGTGGAATTAACCTATTCTTTGTTATGGCCCTTTTGTTCTTGATTACTTTATTCCTTGTTACCTTGGGAGATTATAATTTGACTAGTTGAGCTTTATATATTGGTTCAGCTAGATATTAGAGGTAATTGCTTTGCCATGCTTAGAAACATTAGCACACAATTGGGATAACTAATGTTTCACTATCACTTATGGTTATATTTAATGGTAGCTCACGATGGTCAATTGTGATTGGTTAATTAATTACTTGTGATTGGTTAATTAATTATTTGCCAACTAAAACTGGATAATGGTGGGTTGTGAGCACATGGTTTTGAGAGTCGTGCTCATGACAATTAAGGACCGGTTCGCGAGCTACTATTGTGAAACATTAACCGTGCCAACCACAAACCAGCGTGGGCAACGGCTTTACCTTTTGTATAGCATGGTTCACTGCAGAGCACCAGGTTGAGAAGTGGCGGAGATAAGCCCACGGGGGTCGCTGGGGAGTCCATACCTTGTTTATAAGGGGGTGACTATGATCCGGGAATGGTGCACTGTGGTGAGTTGTGTTGTGCAGAGGGTATTGTCACAGCCTCTATTCGGGTACTTTCCAGTATCGCGACGCATGGTAGACATGATGTTGAGGCTGTGTCTTGTGGGTACAGTGGTACACCTCTGGCCAGAGTAAAACTATTCGAATAGCCGTGCCCGCGGTTATGGGCGAGTTGAGCAATGTTTTTCGTGATTAGTCTCACACCTCTCACAATAATTATGGATGTTATACCTGGTAATAATTTGCTTAGCTCCTGGTTTGGAGTTAGATTTGTTCAGCCGGGTATGGTTGTTTAGAATGGTTGGGCCTGTGCAGCATGGGCGTGTTGTTCAGTGTTGATTAAAATTTCTGATTAATTACTCCACTGTTTTACTTCTTTTAAATGTTTTGCTAAATGCTGCTTTTGCAAATGAGCCTATATTATGCCATCCTTTGGTATCCTTGTGCACTTGCATATTTGCTGTGTGGCTTGCTGAGTATGTCATATGCTCACCTTGCAATAATCAATCAACCTCAGTTGAAGAAAAAGGATCCAGAAGGAGAAGACGTTTGGCTTATACCCCAGTTGAGCTGCCTGTGGGAGTGGAGCTGGAGCTTCGCTAGATTTTATTTTCCGCTGCAGTTTTCTTCTTGGTGAGGACTAAGTGCCTCATAAGTAAGTATTTATCGTTCTAGTTAATTTGATGAATCTGTATATTAAATTGTCAGTTTGTGTACCTCGGCTGATTCCTGGACGAGGATTTTATGCACAAATAAGTTCGGAAATTACTAGTGAATTTCCGGGCGTGACAGGCCAGCGGCAAGCGGCGGTCAGACCGACAGCATACAGGCGGGCAGACCGGCGGCGGCGACAGGCGCAGCAGGCGATCTCGGCGGTCAGACCGGTGGCATCCACTCAGTCAGACCGGCAGATCAATCTCGGTCAGACCGACTTTCTTCGATTTCGAGGGTAACTTTTATTTCCACTAAAAGTTTTCAGTTTTTGGGTATACCAATCATTCACCCCCCCTCTGGTTGGCTTAGTTCTTGTGATTCGATCCTACAAGTGGTATCAGAGCCTTGTTTTCTTCTTTGGATTTTTACCGATCTAGAGTTTTTGCCATGGCTACTCCCGCTAGGTTTTCAACTAAGCCTCATGTTTTCGATGGAACGGATTTTTCTCATTGATGTAGTAGGATGCAATCTTATATTATGGCTGAAGATTATGATATTTGGAGAAAAGTTTCTCATGCTTATGTGATTCCTGAAGCTATTAATACTGCTGCTGAAAAAACTGCTTTTGAACAAAATTGCAAAGCTCGCAACATTCTTTTGAGTGGTATTTCTTGTTCGGATTATGATCGTGTTGTTCATCTTCAAACTGCTCATGAGATTTGGATTGCTTTGAGTAATTTTCATCAAGGAACAAATAACATTAAAGAGCTTCGTCGAGATCTTTTTAAAAAGGAGTACATTAAATTTGATATGAAACCTGGAAAAGCTTTGGATGACTATCTTTCTAGGTTTAATAAAATTTTGAGTGATCTTAGATCTGTTGATTCTTCTTATGATGCTAATTATCCACAATCTGAGATTTCTCATCACTTTTTGAATGGTCTCGACATGTCTATTTGGGAGATGAAAGTTGCATCTATTCAGGAGTCTGTTAACATGTATACTTTGACTTTGGATTCACTTTATACTAAATTGAAAACACATGAGATGAATGTTCTTTCTCGAAAAGTTGATTCTAAATCGAGTGCTTTGGTTTCTTCTTCTTCTTCTTTGGATATTGATGCCTCTTCATCTAAGTCGTCTTTTCTTGCTGTTATTAATGCCACATCCGATGATCAACTCGAACAAATCGAGGAGGAGGATTTGGCTTTGGTTGCTAACAGAATTGCTCGAGCTATGAATAATGCCAGGAACAGGAAAAGAGGTGGTCCAAATCGTTGCTTTGAATGTGGTTCAATTGATCATCTTCGTTCGCATTGTCCTAAGTTTGAGAGAGGCAAAAAAGAAGACAAAGATGGTGAGAAGACCAACAACAACAAGTCCAACAACAACAAGTCGAAGGGTTCTTACCAAGGGAGGAAGATGGAGAATCTTAGAAAGGCTTTTCAACAAGTTTGGTATGGGTATTCTATTAATCCTATTAAGCCCTAGCCCAGGATGTCAAATTGGGGTTATTAAATGATTTCAAATGGAAAAGTCACCAAAACCAAAGTTGTAGAACTCATCGAGGTGCAAAATTTTTATTTCGGTCATTTCTCCATCTAACTCTATTTATACAATTTGAAATTCAAATTTTGAAAAGTTCAAATAGAATTTTAGATCAGTGAACGATTCAACTGAAAAAGTCATCAACAACAAAGTTGTATAACTCATCAACATCTACAGCTTTTATTTTGGTCATTTTTCTATATAACATTTTTTTTGAACCGTTTGAATTTGAATTTAAAAATATGACAACTTCAAACAACATTTTCAAATACAAAAATATATCAACTGAAAAAGTTATCAACAACAAAGTTGAATAACTCATCAAGATCTAAAACTTTTATTTTGGTCATTTCTTCATACGACAAAGTGATAGTAACATTGTTCGCAAAATTGACATATCTCTTATCTCGTTTATAAACTATAACACATATATGTAAAATTTGTGAATAATATTACTAACATTTCTTCGGATGAAGAAATAACAAAAATAAAAGTTTTAGAACTTGATGAGTTATTCAACTTTGTTGTTGATGACTTTTTCAATTGAAATCATTTAGTATTTAAAAATGTTGTTTGAAGTTGTCATATTTTCAAATTTAAATTCAAACTGTTCAAAAGAAATGTTATATAGAAAAATGACCAAACTAAAAGTTGAAAATCTTGATAAGTTATACAACTTTATTGTTGACATTTTTTCCATTTGAAATCATTTACTACCCGTAAAATTGTTTTGACTCATAAAATGAATTATTATACTGCACTTAATTATTTTCCTATAGTCAACTTACAAATATAAACATTTCATATGAAAAATATAAAAATAGTCATCGGTGACGGGCTTTAGTTAATGCCCGATAGAGATTAAGTATATAGCCCGTCACTAATGAGTCATCTGTGACGGGCCTGTTGTTATCTCAAACGGGCCTCAAGTTATGGCCCGTCACGGATGATGGTCATCCGTGACGTGCCACAACTTGAGGCCGAGATATGGAATGTTATCTCAATCGGGCCTAAACTACGGCCCGTCATTGATAGGTGTCATTCATGACGGGCTTAAGTTTTATGCCCATCTAACATGTCTGTACGACCATATCTCAATCGGGCACTTTTCGGCCCGATTGAGATGACTTTCTTATGACGGCCCGCTATTTCTAAGCAGATTAGAGCCCATCACAGATAGAAGGATCTGTACTAGTGTTAACAAATCATAAATTACCATCCTACTGTGGTTTGTCTTAAAAAACCGACAAGCACAACACTAAAATCCACTATAATATATATATGTTGCTTTGAAAGTATGGTTTCTGTTGGCATTAAATTAACTAAGAATGTTTATAGTCAATCTATGTATTTATCTAACCATGATCGATCAAACAGGTACAAAATAGCCAAGGACATTAGATCGGGTCTGCTCTACCTACATCACGAGTGCGACCCACATATCCTGCATAGAGACATCAAACCAGGCAATGTACTCTTGGATGAAAATTTCAACGCCAAGCTCGCCGAATTTGGCCTATCGAGGATGGCAAACCAAGACAATGCAACGTTGCTGACAACTGCCATAGGCTCGGAAGGGTACCTTGATCCACAGTGTCTGAAACACGGTAAGGTCCCGTTCAAGCGTAGCTCAGACGTGTACAGCTTCGGCATCGCCCTTCTCGAGATCGCCTGCGCAAGGAGGCACAGGGAGCAAATCTGGGACCTATACCGAAGAGGTGGCAATGTTGTCGAGGCGGCGGATACAAGGTTAACCATTGGTGGTGGCCTTGATATGAGAGAGATAGAGCGTGTCATCGTATTGGGGCTCTGGTGCTCTGCTTTGGAGACTCAACACCGCCCTTCTATGCGGCAAGCTATGGATGTCCTGGAGCGTGACGGACCGTTGCCTGCCCTTAACAGCTTGATCGTCGTCAACACTACTTTGGCATCAACGACAGAGGAAGACGCCTCCAGTGCGCCGGCGGCGGGCAATCGCTATGACTGTGATGAGGCACCACTGCTGATTGAAGGGTAGCAGGGTGAGCCATGCATGACCTTAACTGCTGACAATATCTCGTAAGCAAGCACGCATGCATGCTTGGTTCTTACAAGAGCTGCTGATCGAGTGCTGAGTGCAAATTCTCATGTTGTCACTTTATTATGTAATTGCCTTCTTTTTTTAAAAAAGAAAAACTTGCACGGGGAGGCTCTTTATGGCACGAGGGAGCAACGGGGAGGCCGGGGAGTGGCTGTTTTGGGGCGGCAACGGCCGGCGACGTGGGCGACATCGTGGGCGAAATGGAGCTCCATCCCGGCGTGATTTTTGGGGGAAACGTGAGGAGAGTGTGGAGGAGGTGGAGGGGTTGCGGTTGCTCTCGGTTTGGATGCGAGCGCGCGAGTGAGAGGTTGTGAAAACGGCGGCGTCGTGGGCGGCATGGCGGCATGGCGTGGTTGGGCTTGGGATGGCTGGGGATTGGGGATGGCAGGTGGGGCCCATGGGTCCCACCTGTCGGCCTGAGGAGAGCAGAGACCGGTTTGAGGGGGGGGAATAGACTTGGAGGGGGGAGCGAGCTGGGCCGACCCGAGAGAAGGAGGCGCGCGGGCCGCGGGAGAGAGAAGGAAGGCTTGAGCTGAAAATTGCCCAAGGGAGGAAGGAGAGATTTATTTGGTTTTCTTTATATTCTAATTGATTAAATGAACTTTGTGCTATTAAAATTACTTCTTGAGCTGCGAAAATTCGCGGGAAATTTGAGAGAGTATATTAGGGCACAAAGAATATTACAAAATATTCCCGGCTAATGATTTTTAAAGGAAATTTTAATTTCCTCAATAATTCTCTTGATTAAATTGATTTAATTTTTATTTAAATTCTAGAAAATGCATTATTAAATGATTTTTTAATCCCGAACGAAAATTGGGGCACTACAGTTGCCGGGGATGCAAGCTCTTGCATACCTCACAGACTAGCGTGGAGAATGAGAAGGAGGCCAAGCTAGAGGAGGCCCGTGTGGAGGAGGTTTGATCCGCTTGCGGTTCGGGCAGCTTGGGACGGCGGTGGCGATCTTGCAGCTCGCCGCCCCCTATGACGATGCCATTGTTGCTCGGGTCGTCCTCTGCTGTGACGATGTCATTGTTGACCCCACCGCTGATATGCCCAAAGCTCAACCTCCACCACCCATCTCCTCACGATTCGGTGGTTGATAGCCCTCCCAAGCCAGATTCCTCAAGCCCTCTTTTGCAGGTTTCCTCTTCCCCAACCTTGCCCGTTGACCCAAGAAGACAACAGTTCTTTCGCCATTGGTTGAACTTTTAACTTCCTTTGAGTGGCTGGATTTGGGTTCCTTCATTCTCATTGTTTCTTTTTGTAGCAGCTTCCATGCAGGGTTTGTGTCGAAACAAGATTTCGGCAATACTAAAAGGGGGTGGCTATCAAGCTGGAAAAGTGCATGGGTTTGGAGACAAAGGA
Source organism: Oryza sativa Japonica Group (assembly GCF_034140825.1). Classification (NCBI taxonomy): domain Eukaryota; kingdom Viridiplantae; phylum Streptophyta; class Magnoliopsida; order Poales; family Poaceae; genus Oryza; species Oryza sativa. The sequence goes on along the minus strand of NC_089038.1, from coordinate 2,742,305 downwards.
TTTATACAGGTTCAGGCCTTCTTATTCAAGAAGTAATACCCTACTCCTGTCCGGGGATGAAACCGCCGAGTGTATTATTGAATGTAAGATCTCCCAGAAAATTGATGTCCCAGGAAGGACTCGGACCCCTCCTTATATAGAGGAAGGAGTCCGTATTACAAGGTATAACTCATACCCCTAACAGAATACGAGAATACAGATAAAATACAATCGTAACCGACTAAACCTCAGGGTATTTCCTTGACGTACAAGTTAAGAAACAAACCCGAGATACAAATAAAGATATTCTATCTATATTCGGTATCATATATCCAGTCTAAATATAACCGCCGTGTAAATATGGGGTATCTATAATCTCCACAGTAGCCCCCGAGACCTTTGCAGTCGACAACATAGCTCTCTCAAAAATAATAATCCGAGTGCTTTAATTTTTCCCTGCTAAGGCCTGCCGAGTAGCAAAGACGAAGACTGTAAAGGGCGAAAAATAAAAAACATGGTGCATCGAATAGATGCACCTAATTAGGTGTTGCCCCCGACTATATGATTAGTTAACAAACTAAACATGTAGTCAAGAACAAAATAATCGCATAATCATGCATCATATGACAAAAGCATATGCGGCGTCCAACAAAACATTCAGCCGACTGCTTTCCAGCCATAGTAAAAAGAATCCGAGTGAATAACACTCTAAAAGGTTCACAAATGAACATATTTGACAGGCATCCGAGTAAAAAACTCTAAAGATAATCCATCAAATGTTATAAAAATTATGGTAATTAATAAGTCTAATAGCCTAGGCTATGACTCTCACCATAATTAAAATAGGCATATAACACGCCAAGAGAATGACCATTGTAAAAACAAGTCATCTCAAATCAACCCAGATAGCTTTTGCAGCCTAAAAAAGCTTACAAAAATAGTATAACACTTTTCTGTCGAGTACATTTCAATTTGCATTGCAATAATTCCGAAGAATTATATAACTGCATTAAAAAGGATTTTATCAGCATTGGGCCACACCATTGCGAGCATAAATTGCCAAAGCAAAAATGCCTAAGTCCCTAAGGAGCACAACGGGCCACGCTGTTAATAATATTGGGCTGAAGTACTGTTCAGGCCTAGGCACATTAGCACCCCCGAAACCCTTAACAAAAAATCCCGAAGTCTAAGCGGCGCTTCGTCTTCCCCGCCGGAACTCTCACCATTTCCCCCATTCCTTGCTATAGTACAGAGCTGCGCCGGCGAAACTAGGGTTCACCATTCCACTCCAATCCACCTCCAAAAAGTTCACAAAAATCCTCCACGCAACTCATCGCTTCAATTCCACATCTCTCCCCAGCCATCCCTCGAATCAAATCAACTCATTCGGATCAAATCGATGGCGGAAGAAAAAGAAAGCTTTGAAAGCCAATGGGCGTCGTCCGACTTGATGGAGGAGAACTTGAAGGAGATGGTGGCGCACGGCGTTCTCCCAGCAAAGGAGATCATCGGATGGCGGCCAGCATTTGGTGAAGCTTTCCTGACCCCCGATACACATGAGGTCGTGGTTTTTTTCTCACTTCTTCTATGGCGGATTTGCTCTTCCAACCTCGAAGTTTTTCCGTGGGATATTGAACTTCTATGGAATCAATTTACATCATTTGAATCCAAACTCCATAGTCCATATTGCAAATTTCGTCCATGTCTGCGAAGCTTTTTTGGGCATTAGGCCTCATTTTGCTCTGTTCCGCCGAATCTTCTTCCTCAAGCCCCAACCGAACAAAAGCAAACCATGCGTAGTTGGAGGGGCTGGATTTCAACTGAGAGGGACCTTGAGCCAAAAGTATTTTTCTATGCCCTTCAAGACCTCAAACAAAGGATGGCATGCCAACTGGTTTTATGTCCAAAATCCCGAGCCCGCTCTTCCCGAGTACTCCTGTCTTCCCCTAGTATACCAAGATAATTGGAACTCACTGCCCATGGGAGATGAAGCTGCCCAAGCCTTAGAACTGATGGAGCGCATGCTGAAGCTCAAGGAGCAAGGCTTGCAGGGAGAGCAAATCACTCGGCATTTCATTAAGTGCCGATTAGCTCCAATCAAAGAGAGATCCCGCACAGCTTTCGAGTTTGATGGTAAACATGATCCAAACCGTGAAGACCCAGATTCTCTGGACTTAAGATCATGAAGGAGAGGATGTACAAGATATTCTCAAACGCCATCGTTGTCAGTTATTTGCATCTGCTGCCAGTCGTGCCATATAATGCATTCAACCCATCTCCGCTGGTATGTATCAGAACTCTTCAAACCGCGACCAAAACATAATTTTGTCTTCTTGTTGAATTAACAGACCGTGGAGGCATTTCATTCAGGAATTTGCTTTGATGAAGTCTGACCCCCCAATTGCTCAACGCCGATCTCCTCGTCATCAGACCGTTCAGGGGAGTGGAGGACCAAAAATCAGGTCAGACTCCCAATCCAAAACTCCCAATCCGACTGGGCAATCAGATTCTCGCAAGAGAAAACTTGTGCTAAGCGACGACGAAGGCGACGACAATAATAAATTTGGGGATAAGGGATCACCCAAAAAACTACCAAAGCACACTGCTCCGAAGAAGAAAAAGTTCAGAAAATCCTCCAGGTATAAACCATTCGGTACCATCTCACTTCGACATGCTTCTCTCATGAAGATAATATTGAAAACTGGAAGAAAACTTGCAGGAAACCGTCTGACATAGATCCATCCGGGAAGGACTCTGATCCAGCTAACACAGAGACAGGTTCATCCAAAGAAGCTGGGCCGACTTCTGAGGACCACCCGACTGGCGTTCAGACTTCAACTGATTATGTCAACCCAAGCGACCAGCCCCCGACTGGAAACCAGTTGGCAGAAGCGGAAACTGCAACAAGCCAAGAGCCCCCGACTGGCAATCAATCGGAAGTAGGTCCAGATCAAGAAATTCCTGAAGTTGAAGTTCAGGCTACAACTTCCCAAGGACTGGACGCTGGTAACGACCCAACGCCTGGGTCCCCAGATAAAGGGCAAGGATCGCCTCACGCTCAACCGGAAATTGCTTCAGGTAACCCATCTTCTCAAGTAATGCCAATCTGAATAACTCCGACTTGCTTGTCTAATGTTTGGGAATACATCAGGACCACTAGGCGGTGACGGAGAAGAAATCCCTCGCATAAAGGCAACTACTGATTCTCGTCCCCCCATCTTAATCAAATGGTGGGACGACAACTTGCAACCTGCAGGCATTGTCATAAATCGACAGAAAGAAGACGAAGAGGTGCGCCAGCTAAAGAAAGCACTCGGAAGAAGCTACCCGCATTGTAAATGTAAGTCTTCCAGGTGGCTGCCTTTGGCGACCTTGTTTCCTTCTCAGCAAGACTAAACAGTGAATCATTGCATAGAGAATCCATCTCCGTAATGAGGCCAAAACCACAACTTTAGAAAAGCCGGTTCCTCATTTAGGGGCCCTTGAAGTGGTTAGGGATCAGCTACACTGTCACGCCCGGAATTTCTATCCAAAATTCCAAACGCTTACATGTGTGTTAAGCCCTCGTCCAGGAATCAACCGAGGCACACAATGACAATATTGATAATAGAGTACAAATATTTAACTATGGAATATTCGAAAATAATAAATTATTACAGAGGTGGATAGTTCCTCTCAAACAAAAATAACATTCTACGCAGCGGAAAATAAAACTATGGCAAACTACGGAACAGCGATGGCGACTCCACTCCACAGGCAACTTAACCAAGAACAAGCCTAGTCCTCCAGATCATCACCTTCACTGAAGTACTCCTCTTCTGATGAATGAATATTGCAACAATGAGCATATAACATACTCAACAAGCCACACAGCAAATATGCAAGTGCACAGGATAACAAAGGATGGCATAATATAGCTCATTTGCAGAAAACAACATTTAATAAATATTTAAGAGAATAGTAAAACAGTTGAATAATTAATCAATATTAAATAAACACCATACAACACACCCGTGTTGCATAGGCCCAACCACATTTGAACAACCAACCCCAATTGAACAAATTAAACCTCCAAACCAGGAATTAGCCATTCCAGACCAGGAATTAAATCAATTACACCTTTTCACCAATAATGAGTAGTGTGAGACTAATCACGAAAAACATTGCTCAACTCACCCATAACCGCGGGTACGGCTATTCGAATAGTTTTAAACTCTGATCAGAGGTGTACCACTGTACCCACAAGACACAACCCCACATCATGTCACCATGTGCCTCAGTACCACCACGATACCTCGGAAAGGAGTCGTGACAATACCCCTCGCATAACACAATTCACCACAGTGCACCGTACCTGGATCATAATCACCCCCTTATAAACAAGGCATGGACTCCCCAGCGACCCCCATGGACTTCTCGCCACTTCTCAGTCTGGCGCACTATAATGAATCACGCTATACAAAAGATAAAGCCGTTGCCCACGCTGGCTTGTGGTTGGCACGATAAATGTTTCACAACAGTAGCTCGCGAACCGGTCCTTAATTGTCATGAGCACAACCATCAAAACCATATGCTCACAACCCACCTTAACCAGGTTTTAATTATCAATTAATTAACATCACACGATTTACCATCGTGAGCTACCATTAAATGTAACCATAATTAATAATAATAATGTAACATAGTTTATAATTAATCCCCTTTAGTTAGCTAATGTTTCTAAGCATAGCTAAGCAAACTTACATATAGCATTTAGCTGAACCAATCCAATATATAAGGTTCAAGCTAATCAATTTATTACCCAAGGTATCAAGGAATAGGGCATTCAATGCAAATTGGCTATAACAAAGGAGTAGGTTCACACCACCCGGTGACATTCGAAAATAAATGCACAGTTGAAATAAATAGAGAATTTAAATATAGGATCAACATGCTCAAAGGGTTGTGGTTAGGATCTGTGTGACTTGCCTTGGGCTTCCACAAACGCTTCGGAACCTTCCTCAACGGAAACGCTCTCCTCCGGAACGTCGGAAACTAAAGCAAATAAACAAAATCAACAAAACAGTACAAAAACAAGCATAAACAGTACATGTGGATATTTTTAACATGTAGATCTTGATTTTAGAAAAGTTTAGAAACTTGAACCACCTAAAACGGATCTACGGTTATTTAGTTATGATTTTCCGAAGTTTTAATCTATTAGAAAATCGAGAAAAAGGAAAAAGAGAGAGAGATGACGTCAGCCCTAAGGATGATGACGTCAGCCCTTGCGATGACGTCGGCATGACGTCAGCACGACGGCCGGCTCGGGTCGACGAGCTCGCCGGCGTTAGGGAGGTTGGCGGCGGAAACGGAGACCATCTACACGTAGAGGACAACGAGACGAACCCGTTGGTACTCACCACGACGAGAAACGATGCACGACGGCGGCCGGCGACGAGAAGGAAGACGGCGGCGGCTCGGGTCGACGGCGACGAGCGAGCTCCGGTGGTCGGCGGCAGGAAAGAAGGGGCGGCCGAGCTTCCTTGCACCACGGCGCACCTCTTGGCGATGACGGCAAGCGACGGCGACGGCGGAGACGGCGCGGCGGCGTTGCCGAAGA